>NC_138382.1:5010885-5072158 GCF_054177405.1 Leptonychotes weddellii
CGCCTGGGTGGCTCAGTTGGTTAAGCGACTGCCTTCGGCTCAGGTCATGATCCTGGAGTCCCGGGATCGAGTCCCGCATCGGGCTCCCTGCTCGGCAGGGAGTCTGCTTCTCCCTCTGACCCTCCTCCCTCTCATGCTCTCTGTCTCTCATTCTCTCTGTCTCAAATAAATAAATAAAATCTTTAAAAAAAAAAAATAGAATGATGTGTTGTCAAATACTATGCTATCTATAATGATCATGAAGTATTGTATGTTTTAAAAATAAATAAATAAAATAAATAAATAAATAAAATAAAACTAATACCAATCTTTCCCAGATACACAAATAGCCAATAAGCACATGAAAAGATGCTCAACATCACTAATCATAGGGGAAATGTAAATCAAAACCATAACAAGATACTACCTCATACCCTAGAATGGCTACTGCCAAAAAACCAGGAAAATAACATGTTGGTGAGCATGTGTAGAAATTGAAACCCTTGCACATTGTTAGTAGGAATGTAAAATATATAGCCACTGTGGGAAAAAAATGTGACAATTCCTCAAAAAATTAAAAATGGGACTACCATATGATCCAGCAATTCTACTTTTGAGTATATATGCAGAAAATAATTGAAAACAGTGTCTCAGAGATATTTGTATATCCATGTTCATGATCACGTTATTAACAATAGCTAAACCTTGCAAGCGACCGTAGGTGCCGATGTACAGATAAGCAGTGTATGCATTGAATGGAATAGTATTCAACCTTAAAAAGAAAAGACATTCTGACATATGTTACATCCTGGATGAGCCTTGAAGACATTATGCTAAGTGAAATAAGCCAGTCACCAAAAGACAAATACCATGTGATTCCGCGTAAATGAAATATTTTAGAGTGATCAAAATCATAGAGACGGAAAGTAGATTAGTGGTTGCCAGGGGCAAGGTGAGGTGGGGAATAGGGAGTTATTATTTCATGGGTATAAAGTGTCAATTTTTAAGATGAAAAGAGCTATGGAGATGGTGGTGGTGATTGCACAACATGAATATATCTGTACACTTAAAAATGGTTAAGATGGTAAATTTTATGTTATGTATATTTTGCCACAATTTTTAAAAAAAGCAATAGCATCATGGAAAAAAAAAAAAAAGATTGCATGAGTTACGGTGTGTATCTGCCAGTGAGGGTAGGAAGAAGAGCTTGAGCTGATGACTTGGCCAGATATTATCTGCATGGTAGAGAAATAAACCCATTTATTTGTCTTAGTATAGCAAATCCGTGTACCACAGCTTGGAAAAGATTTGAAATACAGCCCTACTGGATCTTTTGATCTTTGAATCAGTATCATGATCTAATTGAATTAATACATTGATAAGAAGTCTTGCGGCGAGAGTAAATTTTGATGATGTATCAGATATGAAGCCCAGACCCTGCTAGATATCCTGCGTGTGGGGCACTGCCTCAAACCATATCCTTGTCCTCTTCATGGCTCTAATGGGGTGTTGCTTATATCAGTTTAAGGCCCAGAGGAGTAAGGGGTTTCTTAAAAGGAAGAGATTATCAAAGCGTGGCCTGGGGGCTGAATCTGGTGTGCTCTCTGTTTTTGTAAGTAAAGTTTTATCAGAACACAGCCACACTCATTTGTTTACATATTATGTATGGCTGCTTTTGCACTAAAATACGCCGAGTTGAGTACTTGGCAACAGAGATCACTACTTGCAACAGAGATCACGTGCCCCACAAAGCCAGAAATATTTACTACCTGTTCCTTTACAGAAAATTTAAAAATGCCCACCCCTGTTATAAGGGAGTAGGGAGAAGGAAGGATAAAGGGATAGGTTGGAGGCTCATTACTGGGATCTTAAATGGGGAGGCCAAGGTGTTCAGACTTTATCCTTCACTCAGTGAGGAGCCACCAGAAGAGTACTAAGAAAGTGCTAGGATGACAGAAATATGTTGAAGGAGAATTATAGTGGCTTTCTTCTACATGTTGAGAAAATGGGGACTAAAAACAAAAGGCAGGGAGCATGATTAGGAGGAAGCTGCAGTTATTCAAACTGAAGTGGTTAGGGTCCGGAGCAGACACTGTTGGTTGTCTGCCGTCGTTCAAACCCCCATCTTCCATGGTGGCAAGGCCCTGACTTTGCTAAGGCATCTATCCTCATGTGACCCAGAGAAAGATGATCTCATCCCTGACTCCTGGGTAAATGCCTGCCAACAATTGGTTTCGGGGTGGGCATGTGACCAGGGTGTGGAACTATACCACAGCTAGTCTTGATATACGCTTGGGTATAGAGTCAACCACCCAGTAGAGTGGGGCCAAGAGAATTGCAGGTAACAGAGGCAGAGCCATTCTACCTGTATATTTCTTGTTATTTAAGATAATGATCTTCCTATTGCTTCAGCCAATATGAACATCCTGATGTAAAGGCCAAGAGTAACAGTGAGTTCACAAAAGACATAGTTGGAACAAGAGATCTGTGAAAGGGAATTAGATCAATATTGAAGCTCTGCTATGGGGAAAGGGGAGGAGTAAATGTGGTCCTGGTATTTTAGTTCTGGTGACTGGGAACCTAAAATGCATTAATAGAAATGGGGAAATGATGGGCATGGCTCGCTGTCTTTGTTTTAGTCACGTTATTGCCCCATGAGGCCAACAGACATCCCAACAGGGAATTTGCTTTGCATATTGCTACATGACTCTACTCCAAACATGAGAATATGAGATAAAGTTTATTTGATCCTACAATATTGTAGCTGTGAACAAACATTCCATGAGTGTAGTTATGTGCAATATTTATTTTTTATTACAGATGTTTAAGTTATATAGGAAGGATGTATCATTTTATAGTGATTGTTAGATTGGAATAAAATCACTTCCTTGTAGAATTCAAATACCCATTTTTTTCAGGGTGAGAGAGCAAAATATTTTTCTAAAATTAGAAATTCATAGTAGAAAAAAATTCATTTAAGTATACATAGATAAGTGTAACTTAATTTCCTTATTTTTAAAAAATATATTAAATCCTATATTCATCTGTTTTTAAAATAATGCACAAGGAAGAGAAGATATCCAATAAAAAAGTAAGTGGTGAGTATGCTTTTATACTTACAAAGAGACAAACACATTCAGAGAGAAAGAGACAATAAAGATTTGGGGTGAAAGTGGGAAGGGAAGACAGTAGGAGAAAGAGATGCAGTATCTTTTCATTATGTAAATTCCCCCAGGATGGGAGCCTTGGTGCCATCCACAGCATGGCCAGGGCTGCAGATGAGAAGATGAGAAATCACAACCTCAAGTGTTGTCCTAGTCCCAAGAGGCAAATTTCAAACTCATTAATACTGCTTTAACAACATTTTCTAGACCAAAAAAAACCTCCAAAAACAAAACAAATGAGTCGATCAACATAACAGAAGAGTCCAGGAATAGATAAATACATACACAGATGTAGATACAGTCAACTGGTTTATGATAAAAAATGACACTGCAATATAGTGAGGGAAATCTTTTCAATAACTGGTTTAGGGACAACTGATTATCCATATGATTTTTAAAAAATGTACTTTGGGGCGCCTGGGTGGCTCAGTCGTTAAGCGTCTGCCTTCGGCTCAGGTCATGATCCCAGGGTCCTGGGATCGAGTTCCACATCGGGCTCCCTGCTCGGCAGGAAGCTTGCTTCTCCCTCTCCCACTCCCCCTGCTTGTGTTCCTGCTCTCGCTATCTCTCTCTCTGTCAAATAAATAAAATAAAAATCTTAAAAAAAAAAAATGTACTTTGACCCCCTACCTCACATGATAAGCAAACAAATTAATTTCAGAAGGACTGCAGATCTAAATGTGAAAAATAAGTATTTTAGAATAAAATATGGAAAGAGGTCTGCATGACCTTGGAGCAAGCAAAGTTTGCTTAAATGGGACCCACAAAAAAATAAAGAGAAAAACTGGTAAACAGGACTATGTAAAATTAACAGCTTTTTGTTCATCAAAAGACCCCATTAAGAGAAAGAACAGACAACACACAGTGTGAGAATATATCTGACAAAGGACTTATATGTAGAATCTGATAAGAATTCCTACAAATCAATGATGGACAACCTAATAAAAAGTGAACAAAACACTTAAAAAGACACTTCATGAGTTTACTGCCACAAGGCTGATAAACATATGGAAAGGCGCTCAACTCCATTAGCCACCAGGACAATGTTAATTAAAACCATAATTTGATACGTCTACAGATCCACCAGAATGTGGAGCAACTGGAGTTCCCATACGCTGACCGGGGAATGCAAATTGGTACATTTTCCAACATTTCCACACTATGCCCCAGAAATTCTCTTGTATGTATGCATATATGATTGATTCAGCAATGGAACTTACCAGGAACAGAAATAAGTTCAAGGATTCATCAAAGACATATACTAGAATATCTACAGCAACCCTAGTCGGATTAGCCCCCGTTGCCTGGAAAAACAAAAACGTGCAGGCAGACAAAGGTCAGACTGCTTCTGGAATTGTCCAGCCGCGGTAGGTATCAATGTACCATGTTGCTCCAATAGTATCAATCTTTGCAACCTCTTCATTAACATGACTCAATAAATTCCTCAGGTGTAGCGTAGTACAGAGTTTAAACAGCATGGCTCCAAAGCCAACGTGTGTTTGAATCCTGTGGCCAGAGCTTACTAGACACAAGATTTTGGTCAAGGGGCGCCTGGGTGGCTCAGTTGGTTAAGCGACTGCCTTCGGCTCAGGTCATGATCCTGGAGTCCCGGGATCGAGTCCCACATCGGGCTCCCTGCTCAGCGGGGAGTCTGCTTCTCCCGCTGACCCTCCTCCCTCTCATGCTCTCTGTCTCTCATTCTCTCTCTCGCAAATAAATAAAATCTTAAAAAAAAAAAAAAAAAGATTTTGGTCAAGTTATCTAAACTTTTTTTGTTCCTCCATTCCTTCAACCGTCAAGAAGAGGTGATAACAGTACTTTCCTCACAGAGTTTTTTAGGAAGACTAATTGAATCAATGCACACAAAGCACGGGGAATACTGCCCAAGATGCAGTAAATATTTTTTAAAATCTTAATACTATTTATTAAATCTCTTTCATATGTTCTAGTGCTCTGATATGGCACTAGAACCGATGAAACCACAGAAATATCACATTTGGGTTAGGATCAATGAGGCACCGCAACACATGAAATAACTGCAAAGCTTTGATAAAATACGACTTCAGTGGTGGAGAGTATAAAGGTTGAGTTCAGGGGCGCCTGGGTGGCTCAGTGGGTTAGGCAGCTGCCTTCGGCTCAGGTCATGATCCCAGGGTCCTGGGATCAAGCCCCACATTAGGCTCCCTGCTCAGCCGGGAGCCTGCTTCTCCCTCTGCCTCTGCCTGCCGCTCTGCCTACTTGTGCTTTCTCTCTCTGTCAAATAAATAAAATCTTAAAAAATAAAAAAAATAAAAGGTTGAGTTCAGACTGCTTTAATTATTTTCTGGTGCTTCAATGACTTTTCTAACACTGTTATTTGTATCTTTTGTTTTATTTTGGGAGGAGGAGGAGCTACGCCCATAACTTAGGATAGTATTTTCAGTCCTTGTGTTTTTAAGGACAGCGTGGATCTTGGGGTCTTCTCTGCATTCTCCATAAAGTCTAGCAGATACAGTAGGCCCTGAATGAATGTTTGTTCAAATAAAGAGGACAAGTTCTGGCAGTGTGCTCAGTTCTGTTTAGTGAGAAACCAACCACAGGGTCATTGTTTTGCCATCTTTTGTTTTCAATTTGACTGAAGAATAGACAGAAATATTTGACTTGAGGTGTAAAAAGAGGAATTGCTCTCCACTAGAGAACAGTCTGTTCTGAAATTACCAAGGTGTGAAGCATCTTTCTTTAAAAACAAAACAAAACACAGCTATCCAAATAAACATTTTCTAAATGGTCCCTAAATAAGTTACATTATCCTATGTAAATAATTTGTTTTATGGTCGCTCAGCATTTACTGACATGAGAAACCCAGACGAATCAAAAAGGGATCAATGCCAGAATTTTAAATGTGCAAATTGAAAAAGAAAAGAAATTCTAGTTAATTTTAACATAATGAAAAATTCCAAAATTATTAAGATGACCAACTTAGACCTTCAACCCAGCACAACTTTAATTCAGTTATTTTACTTTGTAGAAGGAAAAATTAAACATTTCAACTTTAAATTTTTTAATTAAAAAATAAAATTTTAATAATAAATACAAAATTAATCTTGATTTTTTTATTTTTAAAGATTTTGAGAGAGAGCACTAGTGGGGGGGAGGGGCAGAGGGAGAGGGAGAGGGAGAAGCAGACTCCCCGCTGAACAGGGAGCCCTAGGGGTTCAATCCCAGGACAGATGCTTAACCGACTTGAGCCACCCAGGTGTCCTGGAAAATTAATTTCGATTTAAAAAATGGTTTGAAAGTCATCCATAACAATACCAGTCTGGTTAGATTCATAGCTCTTGGACCTTAATTTAATAAATCATTTCTTGGCACTGATACTATCAAAATACACAAACTGATTTCACCTTTTGCCTTCTACTAAGCACATTAGAGACAGAGTCTCATTTGGACCTCACTCCACTTTACCCAAGGAAACAGGTTCACTGAAGTTAAACTACATACCCAAAGTCATAGAGTTAATAAGACTGGAACTTGGGTCTGACTCCAGGTCTCTAAAGCAACCTCTCACTCTTCCCAAAAATGTGTACATTTCTCAGTACAGCTAGATTTTTTTTTTTTTTTTACCTTCCATAGTCACCCAGAATGAAGCAACTTTTAGAACAGTGGCGGGTACAAACAGGGTTTGTTGTTTTTATCCTTGTTTTCCAGTTTTCTCCTAGATGCCTGACTCATTTTAATCCAGTTTTAAAGTCCCTGAGCCTCTTCAATGTCCTAGAAGGAGACCATTTTGTTTGATCTCATATATGTTAGCATTTGTAACTTATTCCAACCTTGCTAAGAGGACTGGTTGACAGATAGAGGCTACTGTCAGTCATTTGTTGTTGTGGATAGCAGTTTTTTTTTCATTATTCAGGCTTGACGTGGCTTTTTAATTCTCACAGCCAAAAAAGTTCTTCTAATCAGTTTCACTTATGTAAATTTTGTTGTCTCTTGAGTAACTTCTCCGTGATGTTGCCTTTTTCTTTTCTTTCTTTTCTTTTTTTTTTTTTTCATTTTTCACAACTGCAGAGCATTGAGGTGAAAACAGCTTTTGTGTCTTGTCAAAGACGGGCTGCTTGATCTTCGGGCAGATAGCCAAAGCTTCCCATGGAGAAGCCAAGATGCTGAAAGGGGAAACCTAAGTTTGGGGGATTTTGATAGTCACCAATAACCCCAAAAATGCTGGCCAAAACTTTCACCTTGCAGTTATGCAAAAATTTCACTTGGGTTAAAACTCGTTCTCAGACTGGATACATATGTTAGGATCATTCTAGCAAGTTTCCCCAAGGTCCAAATGTTTTCGTTATTTCGTATCTATGGAAGCATATTTCATATCTATAGCATCATAAACAAGAGTTGATTTGGTCTATTCATTTTTTTATAATAGCATCATTTATTATCATGTGGATCCAAATCCACAGTGCATAAATCAGAGTCCATAAATAAACTGATCATGCTTCCCCATAGTTGAGGCTATATTGGGAGTGAAACCAGTGAAAAATAGGGAAAAGGTAAATGAAAAAAAATAATTCAGTCCAGTTGGGTTCAAGTTCAGATTAAAAATCCAGTGGTGGTCGAATTCAGTTGTTTAAACTCCCTCACCTCTGATGTTTATATTTGGTCTTATACATTAATGAGTTATCATTTCCTTACAAGTAGTTGAAAGTTCCTGTAAGGCAAATAATTGTGCTCAGACTTTAAAAATTATAATTTATTTGGAATAGGTAACATGTTCACAGGATTCAAAAGTCAAAGGTCCTACCAGTAAAAGTCTCCTACTAGGAACCCAATATGCCACTCCAAAAGCTACCAGTCTAAATAGCTTCTTATGTGGGCACCTGGGTGGCTCAGTTAGTTAAGTGTCAGCCTTCGGCTCAGGTCATGATCTCAGGGTCCTGGGATTGAGTCCCACATTGAGCTCCCTGCTCAGTAGAGAGTCTGCTTCTCCCTCTGCTCCTCCCCACTGCTCATGCTTTCTCTCAAATAAATAAATAAAATCTTAAAAAAAAAAACAACAGCTTCTTATGCATCCTTTCAGATATACATTTTTTGCATGTACAAGCAAATGTGTATCTACATTTTTTCCCTTTCAAAAAATGCAAAATTTATATCTGGAAGGATATAATATACTATATATATATATATATAATATACAAATTAAGTATACATTTTATACATACGAAGTACCTAGCAAAGTGTCCATAGTATAAACGTTGTATACATTATTAATATAATGTGCAAAGTGAACACACTGCACTCTTCTATACCTTCTTTTTTAATTTAACAATAAATGTATCTCAGAGATCTGTTTCATATCAGTACTGAAAGAAGTTCCTTATCTGTTTATGTGGCTGTCTAATATAGTATTCTCTTGTTTGGATTCTGCCGCCCCATTCATTTAAGCAGTTCCCTATTGATGGACATTTGGGTTATTTCCAGTGTTTTGCTATTATAAACAAAGCTCCAATGAAAATCCTTACACATATGTCCTTTTTCACATGTGAGACTGTAACTGTAGGGGGAATTTCTGTAAGTGGAATTCCTGGATCATGTATAGTTTTGATAGATATTGCCAAATTATTCTTTTCAGAGGTTGCACCAATTTACATTTTCACTAAAATGTAAGGGATCACAGATTTTCTTCTATCATTACATTTATCCTGTAATAAATAAATAAATAAATAAATAAATAAAGATTTATTTTATTTTTTTTAAAGATTTTATTTATTTATTTGACAGAGAGAGACACAGTGAGAGAGGGAACACAAGCAGGGGGAGTGGGAGAGGGAGAAGCAGGCTTCCCGCTGAGCAGAGAGCCTAATGCAGGGCTCGATCCCAGGACCCTGGGATCATGACCTGAGTCGAAGGCAGATGCTTAACTGACTGAACCACCCAGGCACCCCAATAAATATGATTTAAAAAGCTGCTCTTCACATGCTATGGTCTCAATGTTTGTGTCCCCCCCCAAATTCACATCCTGAAATCCTAACCCCCAAAGATGATGGTATCAAGATGATAGGGCCTTTGGAAGGTTCTTACATTATGAGGGTGCAGCTCTCATGAATGGGATTAGTGTTCTCATGAATGGGAAAGAGACCCCACAGAGATCCCTTGCCCTTTTCGCCATGGGAGGGCACAGCTAGAAGGTGCCAGTTACAAACCAGGAGGAGGATCCTGACCAGAATACAACCATGTTGGCACCTTGATCTTGGACTTCTCAGTCCCCAGAAAGGTCAGAAATAAATTTGTTGTTTATAAGCCACCTGCTCTGTGGTAGTTTGTTATAGCAGCCTGCATGGACTAAAAACACACCATCAGAGGTAGGTGTCTTCTCCATTCTCCCAGGTCCATGCTGAATCTGGCCTCATTGGTGAGTCTCCTAGCACCTGGGATTTCCCCCTTCCCCTACTTTATAACATTGGCTGTCCTCTCTTCTCACTGTCCTGAGACATTTTCCTTAAACTCTCATATTCTCTAGCACTTGAATTATTACTTAATTCTTCTTGAATATATGTAGCATGTCTTCAGTTAGGCAGTAAGTATCTTTTCTACAAAGATACTGATATTCTTTCTTTAAAAACATCTAGAATCCAACATACATTCTTAGGAATAGTCATCATCACCTTTTGAGTGTCTGATTCAGAGACATGATCACAAGTCTCTTTAAAGTGAGCTTGATGACTCAGCAATTAAGAGTCCTACACTTCCATGAATGATAAATGTTGTCATGTTTGTCTTAAAACTATACATCTTTTTATGGTCCCACCCGAGACCAGGCCTTAATGCTCTTCTTGACTTCATGCTAGACATCTCACTTCCTTTTCAGAATGTGAAGACTGGAATACATCCAGCTTTATAGGCATTGACTTGCATATCCATGCTTACTGATCTGAGAACAGTCCTCTCTCAGAGGAAAGTCCCTTTGTTTCCTCAGAGCTGTCTTGGGGACCACTCCTTCTCTCTCACCCTCCCTCCTTCAGATCTCCAATTTGTACAACACGATTTTGACTCTTTTCTTGGTGTTGTCCTAAAAGAAGCTATAGAGTAAGAGGGAAGGAAAGTTTTCAATACATTCTTCTGAAGAAAATACTTTTTTCGGTATTCGCACAGAACTAAGAGTATGCTGCATAAACAGCAACCATGAAGTAAAGAACTAGGAAGGTAGCTGCAGATATTCCCAGTACTTTTTCCACTGGGACATTAAACTGGGTGTGGTTTTATAAAGCCCAGAAAACAAGACAGTGGACATGCTGGTGCACCAAGGAACAAAATAAATATTATTTTATTAAATTAATGCAGGTGTAAACAATGACAATTAAAATGCAGAACTAAATATCCTCTCTGCATATGTCATTTAGAGTGAAACACAAGACAAGGAGATAAAGTGCCTTACAAATCCAACACCGTAAGAGGGCATTAACATTTAGGAATGGAGTGAATAGACTGTATTCCTGCTCAGCCAGAATGCTCCTTATACGTCACACAAAGGATATTGTCATACAAACAAGGGATGCTGTACAGATAAACATGTACGAAAAGATAACAGAAAGAGTTCTGTTGGAGATTCTGTTTCTTCAGCCTTGACATGTGGCAAAACAAAGGTTTTCTTTGTCGATAAACCAGGTAAACGTTTGGCCAAGAGAGCAGGAATACGCTGGGAGGCATGGGAACCTCAAAGCCTTTGAAATGCAACATCTTAGATCTATGTAGTGATGAGAACTGGTCAGACTAAGGGGTTCAGGCACAGCTCATGGCCTTTTCTAGCAGAGGCGAGAGTCAAGGTACATTACCGGAATTTCCAAAAAAACAAAAACAAAAAACCCACCCCTGTCTTTTTACACCTGCAAAATCAAAGTCTAGTTCTTTTACTCAAGAGAAAACAGATAGGAAAAAACACAAGTTCCAGACATGATTCTATCATGCAGAATTAGTAATAAAGTCATCCTTTAGGAGTAGGCTGACCCAGTGTACCCTGGAGAACCCAACGGTCTCACTTTGGGAAATGCAAAATAAACCAAATCCAAACTCAGTCATAGAGCAATCAGTCAACAAATGCTGGTTGTCCAAATGTCGATGAAGTACATATTTAGCATGTACTAAGTCTTATAAAAGATACTAACAGGCTATGGAAATGCTGATCTAGAAATAAACAAGGCACAGGGCCTGGCCCCTGGGAACTTCACATTTGTTCCAATGGTCCCATAAGATATAATACATTAAATAAAAATAGCAAAGTGCACAGCAGGCGAATAGTGTGTTACCACTTATGTGAATAAAAATATACTTTATATATATATATCTACATATATTCATAGACTATCTTTAGAAGACTACAAAAACAAAAGACAAGAGTGGCTGCTTCTGGAAAGGAAATCCAATGGCTAGGAGGATGGAATGGGGACTTTTTAATGTCTCCTCTTGGACCTTCTGAATTTTGAATCATGGAAAGCTTTGAATTCAAACTTTAGCAGCACTTAAATAAAAAAAGAGAGAACTGCTGAACAATACCAACACCATATACATAAGCATCAGATTGCATGGCAAAGGCAAATAAATCAGACATAAATATAATGATAGAAAAGGAACTCGAGTTATTTTCCACAATTTTTAAAAATACTGACTTACCCCCATAAACTAAAATCACTTTGATTAAAATGTATTTTTAGGGGCGCCTGGGTGGCTCAGTCGTTAAGGGTCTGCCTTCGGCTCAGGTCATGATCCCAGGGTTCTGGGATCGGGCCCCGCATCGGGCTCCCTGCTCAGTGGGAAGCCTGCTTCTCCCTCTCCCACTCCCCCTGCTTGTGTTCCCTCTCTCACTGTGTCTCTGTCAAATAAATAAAATATTAAAAAAAAAAAATGTATTTTCACCTTCCAGGGAACACACTGACGGGCTGTCCAGGGCATGCCCTCCCTTTGGCAACCTTTCTAGACTCTCCTCTTCATGTTGTCATTCTCCTCCAACACCTTATGCTATGACACTGCATTAAACTGTAATAATGAATTTCCTTATCAATCTCCCCATGATACTATGAGCTCCTAGAAGAGAGGTTCTTTGTCTTGCTCAATCACTGCCTGGCACATGGGTGCTTCCTAAATGTTTTCTGAATGAATTTCTTAAAGCAAAACACAGCTCTAGACTTTATTCTAAAAGGACTGTGGGTGACAGCTGTGGAAATCTGAGGTCTGCTACTTACTGACTCAGGCAAGTTACTTTAGCTCTCTGCTCCCTCAGCTGTGAAACGGGTTTGAAAAGAGTGCTTACCACAACACTGCTAGCCTAGGCATTAAGTGAGATTCTGTGTGTAGGATACCACATCGTTGTTAACACTGATACTTAAAATGGAACAGATACTGCAGTAACATATCTTACCTTAGGGTCCGAGAATAAGATTATTGGAGGCAACCAAAGTACTGGTGGGTTAAACAAGGTAATATCCTATACAAACCACGGGCCTGTTCTCTACGCTTCCTACGTCCTGGTGGCTGTGGAGGATACCACGCACCTTATAACTACTACTCATTTTACTGAACATGCACAATTCACTAAGCAGTAAGTTCAGTTTTGTGACAACATTTTAACTTCTTCTACAATATATCTTCAAAAGAAATCATTCACAACCACACTCACGTGACAAGACTCCAAAGACTCAAAATAAATAGAAATAACATACTTAAATACTGTTGCAACACTGGGACTCTCAGTCATACAGACGACAGAGACGTTGAGTGAAGGCAGAGGGCACTTCTGCAGGAACTGACCATTAAATCAGGGAATCTCAACTTGTTTTCCTAGGATGAGCGATGGACGATTTGTGTGGGGGCTCATCTTTCAGAAGCGTCCCTCCTCTCTCCCGTAGGCGCCCATGAGTCTCCCAGTCATTTTGAAGTACCAAGGTCTCCTTGCAGGCTACCCGCTCTGCTCCTTCTTGCTTTGTTCTCCTCTTCTCTCCCAGCTTCCGCTGTTGAGTGATTGGATCTGGTAAGTCCTAGAGCATCTGCAGCTCGCCTGGCCCACTGCACTGCTCTGGTCATGCATAGCTCTGCCAAACTCAAACCACAGGCTGAGAATCCCTGCTTTAAGATCAGGAGTTTCAATGCTGGTTTATGTCTCTTCAAATTGTATATCTGGAGAATAATAATGACAAACATAACTCATATTTGCTAGATGATAGAATATATTTGCAATGAGAGAGACGCAGATTATATTTATGTCCAATTATCTTTATATAATAAAGTGTAACCAACCATCTGGTTTGCCCGGGTTTGTTCTGGTTTTAAAACCGAGAGTCCCATGTCCTGAAAAACCCCTTAATTATGGGCAAATCAAGAGAGATGGTTGGTCACCCTAGGATACTCCAAACAACATTCACTAGTTTTATAAAACAGTTGAATGGAATTGACCACATAATGAAACCTGCCTGAGCTCATCCAAACTACTTAGATTACTTTAAATTAGGGCTTGTTGTGAAGTTTGGTTTCTAACTGTATTAAAAAGAATTAGAAATCTTAATATAACTTTATTCTTAGTTCAATCAGGTTGGTAAGGTCTTTCTGACCTTTTATAAATGGAGACATTTTTGGTGAAATGAATTTAAGTGGATAAGTTAAGAGTAAAGTTTTATGGTCAGGCTAGTGGACTCCAAAGCCTGATTTCTGTCAGGTATGAGTCCTTGGGCAATTTGATATATTTTCTTGACTCTCTGGTGTTTTCTACTGTAAGATGGGAAATATCCTAGTATTTATCTCTTTGATTTTGTTGGGGGGAGATTAAACGAGGCACTGCATATGAAGCAGTTAACATAGTGCCTACTACTCAAGTTTTAACTCTCTTTCTCTCTCTCTCTCTCTCTCTGTTACTCACCCACATAAGTCAACTTGGTCCCCTTTTGCAGGGAGGTGTTAGGATGCAGAGCTATAAATCTAGCAGAGAGAAGATGCCTCCTGCCCCATCCCCAAAGATGCTCACCACTCTACACTCCAGGGCCATCTCTAAATCTCCTTGGACTACGGGGAGAGTTCTTATATTAGAATTGTGAGGCAAAGAGGGGTCAGTAGCTCCAATAGCCAGCATTCTTTAAAGTGAGGAGAGATTATGGCTGATAGCTTTCTCCTTGTTATTACTTTAACTTTTTGTTTCTTTTTCTTTCAACTTCCTAACCCCTGCTAATATTCTTACCATCTTGTTTCTTTGAGTTCCTATCTCGGATGCCACATTCTTCCACATCCATCATTTTCCCTCGAGAAAAAAAAGGTCATTTTTATTCCCATGTAATACAGCTCTACATCCCACATAGTGACTCAAGTTTAAATTCCAAGTTCCTATGAAACATTTTTAATCCCCTAGGAAATCTGGTAGACTTCTGAATTTATTCCATGGGTTCCAAGCCCTGAGGTCAATTCAACAATTTAGGGCATATGCTTTTGCTCCTAGATTTTATTTTATTTTTTAAGTTTATCTATTTTTTTAGTAATCTCTACACCCAACGTAGGGCTCGAAGTCACGACCCCAAGATCAAGAGTCGCATGGTCTTTTCTCCATCCTTCCCTCAAAGGTAGACCATATACTGAGTCACTTTATTATACATCAGTTTTCTAGCCACTCCTAATGATGACTAATTACTTTTCACGGGGAAATATTCAAAATGCAAGTTGGCAAGAGTTACTTCCTTGGACAAATCAACTCCATCTCAGGATCATCATTATCATTGGACCTTGAGCTTTCTATTCTGGCTAATTGTCTCAGTTCTGTTAAATACCTATTCTTTAGAAATAGCTGACCTCTACTCAATTATGCCACTTTCCCAGATCCACCCATCCTTTTAAGGGGCTGTGGGGAATTTTTCAACCACCATTGGAATTCCCTTCCATCTTCCACTTCCCTATTTGACCTCAGATAACTCTACATACAGATCATCACTGGATCCCCTGGTATACTTCTCAAAGTACTGGGGAAATGTCTACTTTGAATCATCTTAAAATGGGAGGAAATTATTTGAATAGATGCATTTTCCTGTGTTTTAATTGTTCCCATGGGCAAATAGAGAAATAAACACATGCAAATTACTTTGAAAACTATATAGCACCCTCTGACAGAAATCTTGTAAAATACTCTATGGTAAAAGCATCACTGCTCTACAGACAAAAACTATTTTTATTCCTTAGGGTGCCCGGAAACCAGCTCAATATAACAGTGCAACTAATGCAAGACTCAAATTCAACTGAAGCCGACAGGCATTTTAGCTTTTTGTCCCTTACTCTAAGTCTGTGGTTATTTGCATGATGGAAAGAAACTGTACGAAGTTTGGTCTTCTTCACCTCTGTACATACCCATTCTCGCACCTCTCACCCCCACACACATGATCTTCACCCAGCAATCCTGCTCAGCTTCACTGTCATTGCTATTGAATAGTGGAATGTCTTTGTGCCACCTTGCAAAGGCCAATCAGGTTTCCCTGCAGCTATGATCCAACTGTCACCCCCTTGTAAATGCTCCCACAAGTGTTCACTGCCACCTTCCAAGGCAAGCTATGCTGCAGAACAATGAAACGAGTATGACTGGAGTAAGAGATGAGACACAGTTTCACATGGCAGTGTAGCTGAAGCCCACTTTGCATAAACGGAAGTTGGCCCTAGAAGAGAATGCTAATAGGAAGGCAGCATTTTATAAATCCGTGTTTCCTGATTGTGCCACCAGCATTCTGGGGAGGAGAGTTCCCTGCTACCTGGGACTGAGCCGCACATTACAGAAGGCTGAGCATCCCTGGCGCTGCCTATAAGTGCCGCCGTGAGAACAGGAGCAGCCCTGTACATTGCCCCATGTGCCCAGTGGAGACCACTGCAATAAAGGAGATACCATTTCTCTTGAGACAGATGACTGCCAGAGTTACAGCAAGAAACACCAGGACAGCTCCCAGAACCACGAAGTGAGTCCTCTCATTTGGTGGAACTGGAGGGGGTTCTGAAAAACAAAAGAAAACAAAAAGAAACTAAAGATGAAATTTTGATGGGAAGGGGTCAAGAGAATAATCATCCTTGAAGTTGAATTTCGGTTAGCTTTGGGTTACAGTGAGTGGCTGGAATGGTGGGATGCTGGCAGGAAAACAGAGCAGCCCAGAAAAGTGGAAGCAGCCCAGGCTTTGGACAGATGGGTTGGGGTTACATTCTGCTGCCACTCACTAGCTTTGAGATCTCAGGCAAATCCTTTCACCTGCCTACAAAATGGAAATGATAATAAATTTATTGGGAGGCCAATGTTTGTGAAGTGCTTATCACACACAGGTAGTTGCCGCTCAGTACTAAATGGGAGGCTCGGTGACCTCCCTTGCATTCTTTAATCTAGAAGCTAGCGGCCTGTTGTACATGGTAAAGATGGGACAGGAAGGCCAACTGGCACTGCCCAAGAGCTTCCACCTCCTCATGTATGTGGCCACGATTCAGGGCCATTGCTTGCTATCTTTTCTTTCTCAGTTTGAACATCTCGGGACATCTAATCCTGGATACTTCTCACCAATCTGTCTGTGGTTCCGTGAAGGAAGAAAAGGGGTCCCCTAGCACACGATGCTCAGAGACTGCTAACTCCCTCCTCCCTCCATTGGTCATGATCCCTGACGACATCGTTCAAGCTTTAAAGCCACAACAGTGGTCAGCCTTCCTCTAGTAGCTTACAGTTTACAAAGCCCGTTTGTATCTATTTTATTTCAATCTCAAAATAAGTTCAGTTTAGACATGCAAGATGTTAAAAAAGAATCCGAGGTGATAGATGAGGAAAGAGACCCCAAGCAGTTAGGTGAATAACCCTAAGTCTTCCCACAGATAAGTTGTCATAAAGCAACTTTTAAATGGCAGGAACCCATGAACGCAGCCCTAGCTACCGAAGTGACTCATAACCCAGTAAGCGCATCTCTTTAAGTTTCTCGACTTTTTTTTGTACTCTTCTCATTCACGGGACCATCCTGTATTGCCTTTTCCTATTGGTTGACTTTTCCACCCGAGTTCTTAGTTGTTTTTTCTGAAGTAGCTGAAGCTATACTGGCAACATCTGCTAGAAGACGGGGAATTGAGAAGTGCTTTTCAGAACACCTCTGGGTTTATGTTAACATCATGCTAACCTGCCTCACTTTCTCTAAAGGTCTCAGCCTCTCATCAGACTATGCATCCCACCGTACCCACTCCTATAGGGTAGTAAGAAAAAAAATAATTGAGTCTGTGCAGGCAAGAGCCTCAAATCATTTTCATACGCTGTAGCTCATTCGCCCCTATGGTAACCTTGCCTGATAGTTTATAACTGTTATAACTAGGGAAAGTGAAGCACACAGAAGTTGAGGAGCTTAGGCAGGGACCACAATCTTATGTCTTACACACTAAGGAGATAGACCACCTTGTGTTGAAATGTCATAGACTATCTTGGGGGTGGGGTGGACAGATGGGGTATGATCCATTTGCTTGTTACCACAGAAACCCTGGAAAGAGAGGAGCAGCTCTGATGTGCTGGGATCTGGATTCCTGAAACACTGCCTGAGCTGAGTCTTCCTCAGACCATTTCCTACATGGGATCGGATTGCCTTATCTGTTCCTTATCTATTTCCCAGAGAGTGTGAACAGTGTCTTACTCTTTTGTGAGCCCCTGCTGCCTGGCATATAGGGCTTATTCAATAAATATCTGCTGAATGTTTATTAAATAGCAATGTGACTTGGATGAATGGAGAGGAGGAAGCATTTTGTAAATAGAGTGTTATATATGCATTCACTTATTTAATGAATGATGGATGCCTACAATGAACAGGCACCATGCTGAGGCCATAGGACAGCAGTAGGCACATTTGAATAGAGACATTCAGAATATTACCTGGAATGACCAACTTAGCAGTATTGTTTCTGTTTCCCTCAGGACCTGATCTTCGAAAAGTGCAGTAGAAAATCTCGTAAGCTGTTGTGTTGATTCTCAGTGTGCTGGTCACATTGAAAAGCTTCTCCTCCCTGTTGGAATTAGTGATGGTGGTTTTGCCACTCAGGACTCGATGGTCACTGCTTGTCCAGATGACTTCAGCCTCAGGGAAACCCTCAGCCTGACACATTAGTTCGTGTTCAGAGGTGACAGGATCCACAGAAATTCTTTGGTTGATTTTGCGGTATGGGGCTAGGTCATGAGCAAAAAGAAGTCAGGGCTTTCACTTAGGACAAAACTAGATATGTGGCTTGGTGTTGTCTACATTAGGAAAAGTATCAATTCAGGTGGGTTCTCAGAGAAATAAGCTTGATGTTCAGATGTCTCAGCAGTGAGGAACCCCTGTTAGCTCTGCTTCAACTCGCCCGTTCATAGTTGGGCTACGTTTGAGCTCAAAGGAACAGCTACCTAAAATCATATTGCTATTTTTATTGGGCTCCAAGTAAATGCACAGATTAAAGAGAATTGTCATCTTTAAACCAATAGTCTTTCTATCCAAATATAAAATATGTCTGTCCATTTAATCAAGTCTTTGTATCTTTCTCATAATGCTTTATAGTTTTTGCATAGGGCCAACCCATTTCTTCTTAAATTTATTCCTGGATATTTTCTTTTTGTTGTTGTAATGCTGTCTTCGTAACATGAACCTCTCCAGCTGGCCAGCATGGTTTTCTTAGACTTTATTTAATAAACAGAAAATCTGATTTTCATGTGCCATTCACTTTTCCAACTGTGAGTCAATGATCAGAAATTAAGTATGAAAAGAATATAGTATCATTATAAAAACTGGTATGTGCTCCTGGATAATACTTTTTAAAGTTTAAATTTATTTTTTACTTCAAAATAGCTTTAGATTTACAGAAAAATGGCAAACATAGTAGAAAGCCCCCACATACCTATCACCCAGTTCCCTCCTACTGTTAACATCTTATATTACCATGGTGCATTTGTCATAACTAAGGAACCAATGTTAGTACATTACTATTAGCTAAACTTCACATTTCATTCCATTTCACTTTTTCCCCTAATGTCCTTTTTCTATTCTAGGATCTCATCCAGAATACATTATGATACTTATTTTTTGAACTTTTTATGCTGGCTATTTGAATAAATCATTTAAATAATTATTATACTCAAGAAAGTTAGTTTAAATTTTAGATCATCGATTAAAATTTAGCTCATTGGTTTGGGACCCTTTTAAGATTAAGATACCATGTGTACTATTTTAGTAGATTATTTAATGCATTTACATCCCCTAAGATCGTTATTCATGTTTATTCATGACAAGCATGGTAACGTGTCATTATTCTATTGGTATAATCTTTATTTTACTCCTACTACTTTAGTGTAACCACCAGTGATCCACCCAGAGCCCTGACTCTCCATTCCTTTACAAAATGTATAATAATGGCTTTGTGATAAGATATATTCACAGAGATTTAATACAAAACACTAAGAATCAAACAAGACTGAAATAACTATGTGATATTTTTGTGCTCTTAAATCAATGAAACCACCAACAGAAACACTGGAAATCAACATAATTACAATTTCAAAACACATAAATAATGATTCTCATGAGTACTTGAGTCCTCAACCTTGTATCTGTTATATTTAAGAATCCTTTAAAAAAATAAATCCACCGATTATACTTCCTGAAATAGTATTACCATAACAGGGTCTGGTTCACATAGCACAGAGCTTGATTTCTGGGCAATTTAGTTTTCAAGACTAAAATCACAGATAATGGTAAAGTATTAAAGGTAAAATGTTTGCTTTTTTACTCTTATAATTTTAACAGAATAATAAAGGAGAACGTTGCTTCATGCCTAAGCGTATGTATAAATGTGGTATACTTCTCAGGGCCCAAGAAACGAGTGGAATAGTTCTACTCATTGATTAGATATCCACTGTTCTAGTCTCTAAAGTAGAGCACATGTGTTGGGATATTGGAAGAAAACATTAGAGCTTCCACTTATGTATTTTTATCATAATAATTAAGAAATAATCTAAGCTTAATAAACTTTACGAATTGACACTGGGCCTCACTTCGTATGCCACATGAGGGTCTTAGGGGAAGAGGGAAGTTTTATAACACCAAAGGGAGAATAGTGACTCCTTTGGGCTTATTACAGATTTCCAGATTCTCTTATTTAATTTTAACTAGACTCACCTGCTTACAAAATGAACTGATTTTTAAAAATTTTCCCACAACGAAACTGAGGATGTAATACTAATACTTCAAGCACAAACCACAAGGAAGTGGCAGGAGGGACAATTTTTACCACCACTTTATGAAGTTAAAACAATAAGTACCTAGTTGGACCTGATAAGGTATTGGTTTAAAAACCCTCAAGATTGTAGATAATGCTGCTATAAACACTGCAGTGCATGTATCCCTTTGAATTAGTATTTTTGTATCGTTTGGGTAAATGCCTAGTAGGGCAATTGCTGGATCACAGAGTAGTTCTATTTTAACTTTTTGAGGAACCTCCATACTGTTTTCTTACAATAGCCAAATTATGGAAACAGCCCATTTGTCTGTTGACTGATGAATGGATAAAGAAAATGTGGTATGTATGTGCATATAAACACACACACAAAGAGACACACACACACTGGAAATATTACTCAGTCATAAAAAAGACTGAAATCTTTTTTATTTGCAAAGATGTGGATGGAGCTATAGAGTACAATACTAATTGAAATAGTCAAAGAAAGACAAAAACCATATGATTTCACTCATAGTGGAATTTAAGAAACAAAACAAATAAGCATGGGGGAAAAAAGAGAGAGAGAGGTAAATGAAGCAACAGACTTCACTATAGAGTACAAACTGATGGTTACCAGAAGGGAGGTGGGGGGAGGGATGGGTTGAATAGGTGATGGGGATTCAGAAAGGCACTTGTGAGGAGCACTGGCTGTTGTGTGAAGTGATGAATCCCTATACTGTACACCTGAAACTAAAGACAAAAACCAAACCAAAAACTCAAGATTGTCAAGACCATCCACCTTTGTTAACAATGAATTTCACCTTGAAGTATTAGCTACTGATAGTGAATCATCATAATTAGCAAGGCATTAAAATACGATTAAATTTTTATTTCTACCTTTAAAATTTTCTATCTTTATACATTTATAGAATGTACAATGCATTAGGTGGAACCATATGAAGTTAGTGATGTTGAACTTCTTTTACCTTTTAAAAATGTCAATTTCTTATGCTATATCCTTTACATTAGCACAAGTATATCCTTTCTAACTAAAAACATACACAAATACACACGTATTAGCTAACATGCTTTACTGATGGAGCAGGTTATCAAAAACATTTGCAGACTCCCGGTTTACTGGATGTAGAGTATACATGTGCTAATCCAATGGTCACATCAAGACCAAGAAAAGCTCACTGTAGTTTTGAAGTCAATATACAACTTCATACACACTCTGGAGGTATAAATACTGGGAGTAAAACCTGGCTGTTATGGGCACAGACTTCAGAACTAGATTACCTGGGTTCAGAACCTGGCTTTACCACTTAATGGCTGAGTGAACTTGGGTAAATTACTTAATTTCTTTGGGCCTCAATTTAATCCTTCATAAAATGAGAATAACACCACACACATCATTGAATCTAAGATGCCATCTACTGAAAGACACACTTAGATACAGAGACAGTAAAATGTGAAAACATACATCTTAGAGATAATGAAGCCCCTACCCCAAAGAGTCATTGAGGATTAAATGAGTTAGCATAGGCAAAATGCTTAGGACAGGGCCTGGCACATAATAATACTACGTAAGTGTTAATTACTACTATGATTACTACTAGAGCTGCCCCTCCTCCTCTTCTTACTACCACCACTGAAGTGTCCTCATGTAATAGTCTTCAGAAAGTACTGGCAATTCCTCATGAACAGACTTCGAAATAAGTTTTCACATATTCAAACCTGTTCATGTTTCAAAAATTTTCCCCTATCCTATTTGAGGAACTATTTCATTCATTCATTCAACAAATATTTTTTGCGTGCTCTTGTCAAACTCCTCCTGAATGCCAAGTCCTAGGGATAGAGCAGTGAATAAAACAGACCAAAATCTCTGCCTTTGTGGAGTACATATTCAAGAAAGAGGAGAGCGATAATAAAACAGGTGCACTTATATGTGTTAGATGGGGAGGAATAGGTTACATGATACATTAGATGGGGAAGAACACTATAGAAAAAAATCTAAAGGCTGGCTGGTGAATCAGGGAGAGATGGTGTTGGTGGGGAATGATGGCAGTTAATCCTGGGTTCATATGAACAAATTAGCTTTATCAGGATAGCTATGCAATACTTTGTTCTTTCAGTTGCCTAATTCCATCTAAGGTCTTTAAAGTATAAATGGGTATTTCATTTTCCTCACTATTATGTTCGATGATTAAGGAAAAACAGCATTCTCAATTGGAAGTCAGATGCCTGAGAGTATGATATTTAAACTGATAAACACAAAAGGTGCAATAATACCCACAGTGATAATAATAATTGAGTTAATCCAAAACTAAACTCTTAACACATTTCAGTTTTGAAATGCTTCACCTATAAAATCCCATGGTGAGTAAACTCCCTGTGGGGAAGCTGTGTTACCACGTTTGCCGTGATGGGAAGAGAAGTGTTACTGTGAAATCATTTGCATAGAGCGGTGACTCAGGAATTGTACTTCCTTGAGTTGTGAAGCTCATGCAAGAGGACTATTTCCATTGGTGACACTGCCTCAATGCAAGTGAAGCTTGGTGGCTGGCTTGCTCTTGGGGTAGCTCAACTCAACACCCAAGACCACTGTGTGCAAATGACCACAAAATGGACTGGGACTAGGATGCCAATTTAGTAATTTATAATATAAAACGAAATGGTCAAAACAAATCAGATCCTCAAATCTGGCTGGTCATCCGCTTTGCTCTATCAGGAACCCCTTCTTGGGAAAACCTTCAGTGCCAAAATGTTTCCTACTGTGTTGAGCCATAACAAAGGACATCACAGATCAACAGCGGACATTACAGAGCCCAGAGGACCTGAAAGAACACCCTTCCTTGTTACAGGACAGCTGTCCTACTCTTCGCATACTCCCTAAAGGCTGATGAGAGACCCTCTCTTCTGGAAGCAGAAACCTACACTCTATACTTCCTTTCACCTGACTGCCAGGCTTATGTTCTTCCTCCCCAGCCCAGATCCAGTAATGCTGGTCATTCATGGAGCTAAGTGTTGATGATTTCTTTAAGGTCACACTTCAGACTTTCAGACAGTTTGCAGACTCCCGGTTTACTGGATGTAGAGTATACAGGTGCTAATCCAATGGTCACATCAAGACCAAGAAAAGCTCACTGTAGTTTTGAAGTCAATATACAACTTCATACACACTCTGGAGGTATAAATACTGGGAGTCTGAAAGTCTGAAACACAGTCAGTGCCTGATATTTGCTGATGGGCTGGAGAAAAGTTGAAAATCCCAAACTGGGATTCCACCAGCTTGCTTTCATAAATATCACTGTTGTGGAGAAGTATATGGCAAAATATAATGAAAATTAAGTCTACTTCCCAATACAAGTGACATCTTCTTAACCACAGTAGCATTAATTGATCCAGAATCAGAAACCCAGTAATGTGCCATTAAAAGAGATGCATTTCTCCCAGTTGCTCTGTAATTTTGACTGAGTTTACAATGATCCTTTAACCCTTTATGATAAATGTAAACTTCTTCTACTTGTAATATTGATCTTCAGATTGAAGGTAGTTAAGCCAGAATGGAAAGAACAAGGAGTGATGACTGGATTCTGATCACAAATTCAAAGGTCATCATGTAAACAAAATAAGCAGGCAGATAATCTCAAAACTATGACTAGAGAGGGTAGATATCAGCTCAGTTTCAGAAAATAATTTCAAAAGGCTATGGAAGGGAGGTCCAAGTGACCGGGTGTCACTGTGGAAAGTATGTGAGCAGAAGATCCCTTAGGGGGATTTCTGTTCTTCAGGAGTTTGGATTAGCTGCTCTTACTTAGGATCCTTTCATCTCTCAATTCTATGAGTCTTAACAGTGAAAGTAGAGGGGGTCAGCTAAGGTGTTTTCCTTTTCTTATCTAGTAGCAACACAAAACTTTGAACGCAGGTGACCTGATGACATATTTGTGGGTCAGTACCTGGGAATTTGATACTCACAGTTCCTCTACAACACTCCAAGATGACAGCGGTGTAGATTTTCAAGATGAATATATGCCCAGTGAGCACAGCTTATACTGTCTCTAAAGAACAGTTTCCTTTATGTTTGATATTATTTTTTGCCTTTATAGATTGACTTCAAGACTTTTTGAATGTGAACCTCACAGTGGGGTTTGTTTTTACTATATTAATTTGGATTTGACATAGAGAGGTATAAAAGAAGGAAAATGATGGCAGACTTAATAAAATTTTAAAAAAATTATAGTTGAATGAAAAAATTCCTGGAGGGACACACAAACAATGGATACTATCTTGACATGCCATGGAGGGCGGCAGTGAAGGGGGAAGGACACTTTTGTAATTCATGTTATTCCCTTCCATAGTGTCTGAATGATTTGCAAGTACATGTATCACTTTCAAAAGAATAAAAAAGTAAAGACTAGGAATTTATTTTTAGGAGAACCGAACATACTGTGGAATATGGTCCTACCATGTCCAGCTCTGGATCTCCAGGGACTACCAAAGAGGAAGTGTTTGAGAAATGCTCATTGGAGGGGTGTATGAATGAATGAATGTGCAGATTGCCACTGTGGAGAGCAAGGTGGACTTCCAAGAAGGAAAAGTGCTCAGCACTGGGTTATGGTTTTCATAAAGACTGGGCCTCTTCCCCTGTATGTACTCTTACCATGAACTTTCAAAGTAATCCGCTTGTAGTCAGCACCGCCGTAGCCGATCAAACAGCAGTAAACCCCGGCATCCTGCAACTTCACGTCTGTGATCTGAAGCGCAGCCTTCCCCAAGAAGAGCTGGTCCTTCAGCAGCTGGGCCCTCCGGCTGTAGCTGCTGTGCTGAACTTGCAGGTCTTCTTTCCCGTTCACAAACTGAATAATTTTCTTATCCTCCATTTCCCAGTAAACAATTAGTGCAAGCAGGTTTAACTGCTTTTCTATCGGGAATTTGCACTCCATGGTCACATTGCCGCCGTACTCCACCACATACAGGTCCTTGGAAACTGTGATCGTAAATGCTGAAGAGAAAGATGACCAATTTTCAGAAGATGGGAAACTCCTCAAAAAATTTACAGATAGTTTCAGTAATTATCCCTGGGAAATGGATAACAGGTAATGGACAAGTAGATAATGGGTTAATTTTCTTTCTTTCAGTTTGACCATATTCCCTGTATCTTTGTCCAATGAAATAGGTTTATGAGATACAGAAGAAAAAACAGAATGTTTTCTCTACAAAAAAAGTTACATCCATCTTAAATAATTATTGTAGTTTTTAACTTATGGTTAAAATATTTAAAATATAGAACCTAATGAAAGGATCTGGTGTCTTACCTTTCAGCAAATGGCAGTAGGCCATGAATGCAAAGATGCTAAATATCTTCATCTTTCTCGAGTGACCTAATTATGGAAAGTGCAAAAAGAAAAATGCTTTATTCAATAATTGAACATCCAGACATCATGGGTCTTGGCAGTTCTAAATGAAATAGTCTTCTGATAACCAGAAAAATGACTGATTGGTTAGTGTGGAAATGCAGCATGGAATTTAGAAGTTTAATACCTTTACTTATAACCCACAGTCCTATAAAGCCAAGTGGAAAAAAGTTACTATGATGAGAATCTTTAAATGTAATTACAAGGCCTGAAAAAAAACTTATAATGAACACTCGAAAGAGGCCAAGAAGAAAATATTGCACTAAAATCCTCTCAACTATTTCATGTTTTTTCTGCAGTGGGACATATCTAGAAATCCAAACCTGCACTGTGCAAAATTTCAAAGCAAGGACAACCTGACTTCATATCTCCCACCTTTTAATGCTTTTTATTCCACCCTTGCCTCTGAATATTTTCATCCTATCTTTAACTACTCAAGCCTTCCGTATCACCATCCCAGCTATGTCCCTTATCTCACAGGTGCCATCCTTCAGAAATCTACTCTTCTGTCCTTGGCTTATTCCAAGTTATAAATCCTATTCTCTCAATAAACTGATTCCACTAGTAGCAGGAGTGAGAAGGAGAAACAGTTGAATTTGACCAATTCAGACTAAGATGTGAATGACTTACAGCTACTCTTTTAGGGGTATCTGCCTAGATTCTATTCTTCATTTTGTCATTCTGCTTGAAATTCCACCAATTCTTTAACTCAGCAAACATTGATTGAGCACCTCTTCTGTCCCAGGCACTGTTTTAGGTACTAGGAATACAGCAGTGAACAAGAAAGAAAAAGCGCTCTCATTTTGGACCTTATATTCAAGTAGGGGAGTAAATAAAGATTTATACTGCATTTCAGCAAATTTGTTTATTTTTTTTAAAAAATTTTTATTGTTATGTTAATCACCATACATTACATCATTAGTTTTTGATGTAGTGTTCCATGATTCATTGTTTGCGTATAACACCCAGTGCTCCATGCAGTACGTGCCCTCTTTGATACCCATCACCAAGCTAACCCATCCTCCCACCCCCCCGAGAACCCTCAGTTTGTTTCTTTATTAACACATTTCCCTCTTGTGTTATACATATATTTACACACTTCAAGAAGTCAGTTTTCCCTCTTAAGGTCTCTTTGACCTCTTGTATACATATAAAAACTCACCAATGATCAATTAATCTATGCTACACATATAAGACAGAAGATTTATGTTCCTAATATATAAATAGCTCCTAAAAAATCAATAAGAACACCACACACAACCCAACAGAAAATGAGCAAAAGGTTCTAGCATACAGTTCAGAGAATAAGAAATACAAACGACATCTACACATCGGAAAGGATGCTCAATTTTTTAAAAAGTGTAAGTTTAAAACATTAGGTACTATTTTTCACTTATTAGCTTAACCAAAATTATAAAGATTCCTAATATTTAGTGTTTGTAAAGATATGAACAAATGGGTTTTCTCACTGGGGGGTAGGTAGGAATGGTAGGAATGTGAAGTTACATAGCCTTTTTTGGAAGGCAATTTGATAATCTCCATTAAAATTTTAAATGTATATGATATATGAGCTTTCACTTCCTCTCCTAGAAATGTATCCTACAAAAACAAAAACATATATATAAACAATACATGTGAAGTGATGACATTGATAATTCTAGCCACAAACTGGGAATATTCCAGATAGCCTAACTAGTTAAATAAATGTTGTTATAGTCCTACAATGTAATACCACTAAGGACAGAATTGTATTGATTTTGCAAAGATGTAGAAAGTTGCAGAGTTGTACATGTAGAAATCTACTTTAGTTTAAAAACAAAGGAAGAAACATCTGTGTGTTTAGACATAGGAAATGTCCAGAAAAATCCATACCAACATGCTGATAGTGATTATCTCCAGGAGTGAAATCAGAGGGATGATAGGCAGGTTTTCACTTTTTTATACTTTTTTAAAGATTTATTTATTTATGAGAGAGAGAGCAGGGAGAGAGGCAGAGGGAGATGGAGAGAAGATCCCAAGCAGCCTCCATGCTGAGCGAGGAGCCCCAAAAGAAGCTCGACCCCACGACCCTGAGATCGTGACCTGAGCCTAAACCAAGAGTCTGATGCTAAACTGACAGAGCCACCCAGATGCCCCATTTTTAAAATAATTTTTAAAAGGAAGAAAGGATGGGAGAAAAAGAAAAAAAGGGAAAGGAGATTGTTAATGATTTCTTTGTTGTTTTTCTGTGTCCACATTTTCAAATAAATAGATACGTTTTCCTCTTAGTAGAAAAAAAATAAAAAAACAAATTTAGTGAACCATTTCACCTTCTAAGCTGCAGAACGTTTGGGAGACAGAGTGGTAGAATGGAAAGAACCCTAGAAACTCACACATCAGAGTTGAGGTAGAATGATATTTGTTTATTTTTATGTCTTTCTTCATTATTTAAATAATAGAAACACAATATAGAAAATGAGAAAAGAAGGGGAAAATCACCCACTATTCCATTACTTTAACCCAGGAAACATTTGCTAACGCCTAGAAATAGTTTTGGTTCTCAAAATGCAGTGGGGTGGGAGCGAGGATTTCTACTTTCTAGTGGGTAAAGGCCATGTTGCTGCTAACCGTCCGACAATGCGTAGGACAGCCACCGCAGCAGAGATTTATCTAGGCCTAGGGGTCAACAGTGCCAAGGCCGAGAAACCTTGCAACCACTGTGAGCATTCCAGTATACATTTTTCTTCTGGTCCTTCCCCCTATGAATCTTTGAAAAAACAATTATAATACATGTTTGGCTTATCATACATATAGGGTTGGGGTATCCTGGCTCTTACTTACAGCAGGAGGGCGCCTTAGGAGCTGCTGCAGGTGTGATGATTTACTCAGAGCATACTGCTAGGGAGCAGCTAAGGGTGGACTAGGACCCAGGTGTTCGACCTCCAGCCTAGGAATTTCCCTCTAGACCCAGCTACATACCTCAGCACCATATTCATGAACGCGCAGAAACATATACTGACAAAACTGATACTAAGCAAAACCGAATCCCCCCGCCCCCCAAGAAAGGTCAAACGTCTTAGCTGTTCATATTAGCCCCAGCAGGTACGGGCTCCACCGCCGCGTGAAACCATCGCGCTTTCCCTGGCCCTTCTCTTCTCTCCATCCCAAAGAAAAGGTCTTCAGACCAGCTGCTTTTTAAAGTGCCAACCGAGGTGGCCAGAGGCACCGCTCGAGGGACGGACGCTCCCTACCTGCTGGCGGGGGGACTGGCGGAGGGTGCGGACGCTCGGCGCGCTGTGTCCCGGCAGCCAGGGCAGCTGCCCCGGGACACGCTAATGAGCCGGCGGGGGGAGGGGCCGATGTCCCGGCCCACTGCCCGCCCCGCCCACTGCCCACCACGCGCCCCGCCCCGGTCAGCCCCGCTGGTGGGGTTAGTTGCTTCCCTCCTCGTCGCCCAGCTTTTTAGTGGGGGAATTAGCGGATTCTGCACTCTTGGAAAAAAAATAACGAAACCGAAAGTGAAACTTACCGTTCCGGTTTCTTGTAAATCAACTTTTAAAAAGAAAAGCTTCAAGGATTAAAGGAAACATCTCCTATTTTTAAGATTTATTTATTTACTTGATAGAGAGAGAGCACAAGCAGGGGGAGCGGCAGGCAGAGGGAGAGGGAGAAGCAGGCTTCCCGCCGAGCAGGAAGCCCGATGCGGGGCTCGATCCCAGGACCCTGAGATCATGACCTGAGCCGAAGGCAGACGCTTAACTGACTGAGCCACACAGGTGCTCCCAACATCTCATATTTTTAAAAACAAAGGTTTAAAACAAACCAACTTCAGACGTGTAAAGTAAATTACCATAAGGATTTCAGACAGACAGTTTTATCTTCAGGATCCAGACACCTTAAATTCTGCCATCAGGTGCCCCCCTCTGATAAAAACCTTTTTACAAGATGAGGGAACATCTTGACATAACTTGATATAATTCTACAATATATATAAAATATGATGACAGGTCCACATGGCTTTGGTTTTTATTCTAGAAAGTAGGTGTGTCTATAATAGGAAATTATTTTTAATACGTGGATTTTGAGGACTTCCTCAAAGTTCCTCGACATAATGAAACTTCAATTGCTTTGTCATTAAAAGAACTTCCTATCACCACTTACACCTTTTAAGAATGCTCTGGACCCCTGCTATCTTGCCATCTTTGGGATCCAGATTAGGTTAGCACATTCCAGGTGAAGATTAAGAAAACCCTGCCAGTGATAACTCCAGATCAATAGATGACCCAGGCAGAAACCATGTGAGTCACACAGAAGGTGATGGCATAATTTACTCAAGCATTCCCCACTGTTGGACTTCTAGGTGCTTCCCTCTCTTTCTCCTTCCTTCTTCTCTTTCTCCCTCCTTCTCCTTCTCCTTCTTTCTTCTCCTCCTCCTTCTCTTTCTAATTTAAATTGACAAACTGAAGTCTTCATCGTTTGACTTTCCTTATTCATTTCAGCTGCAATTCAAAATACTGCATAACGCAAATGAATATTGAGATGTCCATTGGCTTGGTGATGGCATTTGCTTCCCAAGTAAGAATTTTCACATTCTCAGAATATCACATATTTTTTTTTTTACTTGTAAAAATACTGAGGATGATACTGCCTTAAAAATCTGGTAGAGAGCATGAAATTCTCTTTAGCCTCAATAAAGTTGTAATAGACTTGGATTCAGCTGAGATGCTCCCTCTTTCAAATCTCTCTCTCTTTTAAGATTTTATTTATTTGAGAGAGAGGGAGAGAGCATGAGCCAGGGGGAGAGGCAGAGGGAGAGGGAGCCTGCTGTGTGGGGCTTGGTCCAGGACCCCTGGGATCATGATCTGAGCCAAAGGCAGACGCTTAACCGACTGAGCCACCCAGGCGCCCCTCAAATCTCTTTTTAAGGCCACATAGTGGAATACAAGTGTTATCCCAACTTTAGTCCCTCTGGTATTTTCTATTTAATCTTTCATTTTTCTAAAAATGATAGTTAAGACCCAGGACATAGATTTCATGACCTACAAGTGTGGTCATGACTATCAAGTCAGAAAAAACTGACTCTAGAGCCACCTGCCACTGACTAGCTGAGTTATCCTGAGCAACCAATTTACTGAGTAGTAGCCAGGACTAAGTAATATCCTCTTAGATGGCCTCTATGATCTATGAATAATTTTTAAAACTGAGCAAGTGTTTAGTTTTTTGTTTGTTTGTTTTATCAAAGCAATGTCCGGGGTCTACATAATGATCAACAGAGAAGGCAGAGAGTGAATGGAATTTGCCTTTCTTTGAAGTTGATGATGGTAATGAAAGGTATTTACTCAGCTTGCTGCTTTACATATTTGATTTGCATATTAGTAATCTGATGATTGCTGATTTTGTTCATCCTACCCACCTGTCTGCACCCTTCAGCCATTCATTTTCCCATAGTTTATCAAGCTTTTTTTTAAAAAAAGATTTTATTTATTTATTTGACAGAGAGAACAAGAGAGCACAGCGGAGGGAGCAGTAGAAGGAGAGGGAGAAGCAGGCTCCCCACTGAGCAGGCAGGGAGCCTGATGAGGGGCTGGATCCCAAGACCCTGGGATCATGACCTGAGCCAAAGGCGGACGATTAACTATCTGAGCCACCCAGGCGCCCCAGTTTATCAAGCTTCTTAATGAAGTTTTTGATATCCTCTGGAGATAGAAAACAGGACATGTTTAGAAAAAAGATTTTACCACTTCAAAAAATATATGAAAATCTGTATGTAACTACAATGAAATTAAAAATAAAAACCTTAAAAAATACGAAAATCAAAACAATCCCGATTTTGCGATTTGGGCAAAGTAGATGGAGAAGTCCTAAGATAGGAGAGGACCAGTGGGAAGCCAGAGGTAGAGAGTGATGCCCAGATCATCTTCACCATTGCTATTTCCTATTCATGCCCCTCTTACTCTGTTCATTTTTAGAGGAAAAAACTCATCATTGCTGATGTGTCCTTTCTCAGACATGCTGTTTCCAAGGTTCACTTGAATCATGGTTGACTTGGGGTAGGTGTTTAAATACAGAATTCAGGTTTCTGACACAGACCTGTTGAATCCAGTTCTCTGGGGGCTGGTCCTGGGAGTCTACATTTCAACACCATCCCTGGGTGGCTCATGTGCACACTAAAGCTTTAAAAACTGATGGCATGATGTTTAAGGAAAAATTGAGCAAGAGTTCTTTGCAAATGTAGTCATAACTCCCCTTCCCGTATCTAATTTTGTTAATTGGTATCAATACCACCCTTCACTCTACCTCTGGTTATCCCACTTCCACTTTTGCCCCCTAAAATTAGAAAGATGATCTTTGGGGCGTCTGGGTGGCTCAGTCGTTAAGCGTCTGCTTTCAGCTCAGGTCATGATCCCAGAGTCCTGGGATCGAGCCCCGCATCGGGCTCCCTGCTTGGCGGGAAGCCTGCTTCTCCCTCTCCCACTCCCCCTGCTTGTGTTCCCTCTCTCACTGTGTCTCTCTCTGAAAAATTAATAAATAAAATCTTAAAAAAAAAAAAAAAAGAAAGATGATCTTTGTTTGTCCTGATCTTAAAAGGAGGAGAGATTCCAGCTTCTTACAACTGGGCTTGAAATGTTGTTAGCGATTTCCTGGTAAAGGAGCAACTTCCAGTTAACTTTCTTGATCATCAAAAACAGGGTAAAATGAAGATACTTTAAAAGTATCAACAACATGCTTTGTTTGCACTGAATGTTTAAAAATGCATTCTATTACTATGTACAAAGACAATATCCAAATTTGTCTCCACATTCTGTCTTTGATTGTGTAGGGCTGTAAACCACTGCCCTATTTTATGCCCATTTCTCTCTGTGTCCCCATCCACCAGCTCTGGCCTTCTGTTGGTTCCACCTTCGCCATCTATTCACAATCTGTAGATTCATACCGAACAGATTTCATGGAGAACACTTTGCCCTGGTTATACAATACAACTGTTTATAGGAGTAATTTACATGCATGGATGACCAGAGAGCCGCAGCTGTCTTCACCTGATGCCCACGCTCAGCGGCTTCTCTCACTTGCACTGTATTTGTCTCCCTCCTTCCTGTCCTGAGCTCTGGCGAAGAGCTGGCTAGGTGAAGAGCTCCAGCCTTCAAAGGGCAGCTCCCACGCTGTGGGCACTTTAAAGCAAAGATGAGACCTCCAACAATGTCCCCTGCCCTCAGGAATTCATAAACCCAGACATAAATAATTGTGACTTGAAAAAATGCTGTGGAGCTTTGGGACCCTATGGTAGATAATTTAATTCTAAGGAATCTCAATAAATGAACTGAAGGCCACTGAAAATAAAGTTTACAATTGAGAGATACCCTTTTAGAGTCTACTAGGAAATATTTTATTGACTTAATATCCTAGAACTAAATAACCTAAGTGAATGCTGTACAAATGAAACAGCCCTCGGGCGCCTGAGTGGCTCAGTTGGTTAAGCGACTGCCTTCGGCTCAGGTCATGATCCTGGAGTCCCGGGATCGAGTCCCGCATCGGGCTCCCTGCTCAGCAGGGCGTCTGCTTCTCCCTCTGACCCTCCCCCCTCTCATGCTCTATCCCATTCTCTCTCTCAAATAAATAAATAAAATCTTTAAAACAAAAAAATGAAACCGCCCTCTTCGAGTTCATTTCACTTGATTTAAGGACATGATTTAGTTCAAATGTGTCTTGTGGAATTGCCTCCAGAAGTATTATTTTATATTCACACTTAGATTTAAACTGAGAACAATGAGTCTTAAATGTCTAAAAGTCTCTGAAGCTCTTCCTTTGAAGGAATAACTGATTTCTGTTTTCTGGTCTAGGTGGTGATTCAAAGACTAAGTTATTTAAAGGTTATTAGTCACATCCAAATCACTAGATTGAGAATCTACTTAATCTGCCACTCTTGACTGCAGACTCATCATAAAAGAATGAGAAGTAGTTTTGCTTTCCCCACCTTTTACTGAAAGGACATTTAGGCCTTTCTGTTCAAGACAGTGAGGGTCAGGAAGATAAGCAGTTTCACCAAACCCAGTGAGGGTTGGCTTAGATTTGGTTTGAAAAGGTAGTCCTAGTTTTGCTTCTGGTGTAGTAGGGTTGGTATGTGTCACCCTGTATTTCACAGACTCCAATAATTCTGGAGATAGCCCTCACTGGATTGATTTTGATAAAGGGGATAATTAATGCCTGCTGTAACCACCAACAATTTAACCCAGTTAGCTCATCATTTTTCATGTGTTTATGGAGGGCAAGGGGAAGATGGGGAGTTGGCATGGGGAACAATAAATTCTAACGTTGAAATGCTTCTTCCCAGGTTTACTTAGAAGAAATCAATGGGACCAAGTGGTGCAGCACTTCCCAGGGTTTCTTGCCATAGGAGGAGAAGAAAAAGAGTTAAGACTGAGGTCTGGGTATGGTTTTTTGCTGTCCTTGGGTAGCACAAACATATGTTGTACCCTTCTTGTGAAGAGCTGAAAAGGAAAGGGAATAGATACTAAAGTGGGTCATTTTACTCATCAGAGTTCAGAGACTGTTCTCAATTTAAAAAAAAAACATTCATGCTGAATTTCTCAGGGTTGCAGAAGGCTGAGAGTCACAGGTGGAGAACAGGGTCATGTGAGCTGCATGAGAAGGAAGTTAACAGGGCTGTAGTCTAATGGTATGGAGACCTCATAGTTGAGAAGGAGGAGAAATATAAATAGCTATTGTAGTGGAAAAAATTGGGTACGAGAGAAATATCTAGAGAAGATTTTGGAGTCTGCTAAATATGCTGTGCAGAGCATTTGCAGGGACTCCTTAAGAAAGCTTAAGTATTATTTTTCAATATTTCAGCTGTCAGTTTATGTTTCCTTAGAAAGCTATTACATGCTTGGACTGAACCATGTGAAGCCTTGGCTTTATTCACGTTGCACTCTGAAATATAACTGCCCCCCGCTCAAAAAAGCTTCCCTTGACTTTGCTGCCCCCTTAAATAACTGTCATCTCTGATTACTCCATTTCAGTGGCAAACCTCAGCAAACTATATCATCATTTTCTTCAACTATCAAATTAACAAAACAAAATGCAATAATTATAGTAAAGATTAATAGAGTAATAGTAAAACATATAGCATTTTTTACATGTTAGACACTGTCTTGGTAATTGACATATATTAGCACATTTAAGTGTTATCCTGTGAGGAGGGTACTATTATTGCCCCTATTTGAGAGATGTGGATACTGAGGCATAATGCTTAAGTAACTTGTTTAAGCTTTCACAATTAGGAGGTGGCACAGCCAAGATTCAAACCCAGGCCCTCTGGCTCCAGGGTCTATGCTCTTAACTACTATATAAGTGTGCAGTGAGATTAGTATCCTTATTCACTGCTGGTGGCACTGTGTATTTGTTCAACCTCAAAAAGTGAAACATAGAGGCACCATATGACCCAGTAATTCCACTCCTACATTTATACCCAAGAACTGAACACATATGTACAAAAACATACACATGATGTTCCTAGCAGCATTACTCATAACAACAACAAGTGGGAATAATATCAATGTCCATCAATTTTGAATGGATAAACAAAATGTGGTTTTTATTTTTTATTTGTATTTTTAACCATACATTTGAATATTATTCAGCCATAGAAAGGAATGAAGTACTGATATATGCCACAACTTGGATGAACCCTGAAAACCTTATGCTATGTGGAATAAGCCAGACGCAAAAGACCAACATATTGTATGACTCCATTTACATGAAATCTAGAATAGGCAAATCTGTGGAGAAAGAAAGCAGATTAGGGTTTGCCAGGGGCTGGGGGAAGTGGGAGAGTGTACAAAGCTCACTGATGTTCTGCTGGTTCAAATTGTGCCCGAGCTCCAAGCACACTCCATGATTGAAGGGTTAGGTTAAAATTTAGACTGTGTTCCCAGCAGCATGGGGAACAATTCCAGAATAGCTTAATATTGAAGAGCTTCTAGCCTCAGCCCACACTGCCCAACTACTTGCCCTCCTTCACAGACTGAGGTTCTTGGCTAAACCTAGTTCCCAGATTAATGGAGAAATTCACACTTCTTGTGAAATCGTCTCTGTTAAAAGGAAATACTACTATGCATATCTTGAATTTTCAAAAATTTTGTTTTTCATGTACAAGGAAATACTGAATAACTTTACTGTCCTGGGGGAGACTGATTGATTTTACATCACTACATCAATTCTAACATATTTATACTACTTAACCCAATATTTAAAATCAACATATTAAAAAGTTATATATATGAAATTGGTCATCACAGTGTTATTGACAATAGCAAAAAAAAAAAATCCAACAGTGAAAACTGTATGCATACTTGCAGAAAATCATACACCTTTTAAAAATGGACATATGAATGCTATGTAACAACATGAAAATCATTATGCTATAATGAAAAATGATTAAAAGCACCTATTTATGTGTGTAAAAACATACACACATACATTCACAAATTCATACAGTTAGAAATAATGCACATACCCCTTAAAGTTATATGTCATTTGATACTGAAATAATTTCTTTTAATCCTCTTACCCCACATTCTATAAAGTATGTTCAAAATCTATACCTAGATTTCTCTCAATTCCCAAGGTATATATTCTCATGGTCACTTTGTTCACTTATATTTTAAAATTGTGAATGATATCATACATACAAGAATATAATGTAAGTATACAGTTTAAATGGTCAGTGCTGAGAGCATCAGGGCAAGCCTAGAAGGTTGGTTTTTCTTCAGTGTTGGTTGTGATCTCTCCTCTTTCATTCATGATTTTATTTATTTGGGTCCTTTCTCTTTTCTTTTTGATAAGTCTGGCCGGGGGTTTATCAATCTTAATAATTCTTTCAAAGAACCAGCTCCTAGATTTGTTGATCTGTTCTACGGTTCTTTTGGTTTCTATTACATTGATTTCTGCTCTGATCTTTATTATTTCTCTTCTCCTGCTAGATTTAGGCTTTATTTGCTGCTCTTTCTCCAGTTTCTTTAGGTGTAGGGTTAGGTTGTGTATTTGAGACCTTTCTTGTTTCTTGAGAAAGTACTGCTATGTACATCAAGATAAAAGGCTTTTGCACAGCAAAGGAAACAGTCAACAAAACCAAAAGACAACCGACAGAATGGGAGAAGATATTTGTAAATGACAGATAAAGGGCTAGTATCCAAAATATATAAAGAACTTATCAAACTCAACTCCCAAAGAATAATCCAATCAAGAAATGGTCAGAAGACATAAACAGACATTTCTCCAGAGAAGACATCCAAATGGCCAACAGACACATGAAAAAGTGTTCAACATCACTCGGCATCAGGGAAATCCTAATCAAAACCTCAATGAGATACCACCTCACACCAGTCAGAATGGCTAAAATTAACAAGTCAGGAAACAACAGATGTTGGCAAGGATGTGGAGAAAGGGGAACCCTCCTACACTGTTGGTGGGAATGCAAGCTGTTGCAGCCACTCTGGAAAACAGTATGGAGGTTCCTCAAGAAGCTGAAAATAGAGCTACCCTATGTCCCAGCAACTGCAGTACTGGGTATTTACCCCAAAGATACAAATGTAGGGATCCGAAGGGGTACGTGCACCCCGATGTTTATAGCAGCAATGTCCACAATAACCAAACTGTGGAAAGAGCCAAGATGTCCATCAAAAGATGAATGGATAAAGAAGATGTGATATATATATGTATGTATATATATATATATACACACACACACATACATACATATATCAATATATACATATCGATATGCACACACACACACACACACACACAATGGAATATTACACAGCCATCAAAAATGAAATTTTGCCACTTGCACCAAAATGGATGGAACTAGAGGGTATTATGCTAAGTGAAATAAGTCAATCAGGGAAAGACAATTACCATATCATCTCACTCATATGTGGAATTTAAGAAACAAAACAGAAGATCATGGGGCAGAGGAGAAGAAAATGAAACAAGACGAAACTAGAGAGGGAGACAAACCATAAGAGACTCTTAATCTCAGGAAACAAACTGAGGGTTGCTGGAGTGGAGGGGGGTGGGAGGATGGGGTGGCTGGGTGATGGACACTGGGGAGGGTATGTGTTGTGGTGAGCACTGTGTGCTGTGTAAGACAGATGAATCACAGACCTGTACCCTGAAACAAATAATACACAATATGTTAATAATAAAAAATAAAAAGAATCAATAATGGACAGTAAATTAGTGGATTAAAGAATAAGAAATAGGAAATTGCATTTTTATAGTATTTCTCCATAAGAATTTTATTAATTCCAAAGAGAAAAATAGTAATTTTACACTGGAAAAGCACAAAAGACACTGTCTTAATCAAGTCATTAATGTAAACATCACCTGTAATAAGACACATCTTCACTGTGTACCTCCTGATATGAAGCATTGAGAAGGGCATCGATTACTTTTAGGGTAGTTTAGTAAAAAGTACATAACTTTAATCATGAAGAAATAACAGACTAACCAAAACCAAGGGACATTCCACAAAATAACTGGCTAATACTCAACAGTGTCAAGGTAATGAAAAACAAAGAAAGACTGAGGAACTGTTACAAACTGGAAAAGACTAAGAAAACATGGCAAATAAATGAAATCTGGGATCCCAGATTGAAACCTGGAACCAGGAAAAGAATGCTAGTGGGTAATTCCAATAGATTAGTTGATTGTATTCAGTCAGTGTTGATTCAATTGTTTCAATAATTATACTATGTAAAATATTTTCTGTAAGTCTAAAATTATTTCAAAATGAAAAGTTAATTAAAAAAGTTAAAAAAAAAAAAGACCCTCTTTCCAACTCTCCCCCTGCCCCTCCCCATCCACATGTTCTCTCCATCTCTCTCTCTCCCAAATAAATAATCTTTAAACTGTGTTTAGATTCAACCAGAAAAAAAAGTCCACCTTCAACATTAAACCTATTTTGCAAATAGAAAAGCCATTAAAATGTTTATAACTCTGAAAACCCAACAAAGTGGGTTTAGAGGGAACATATCTTAACATAATAACGGCCATATATTAAAAACCCACGGCTAACATCACACTCAGTGGTGAAAAACTGAGAACTTTTCCTCTAAGATCAGGAATAAGACTAGGATGCACACTCTTTCCACTTTTATTCACACAATACTGGAAGTCCTAGCCATAACAATCAGACAAGAAAAAGAAATAAAAAGCTTCCAAATTAGTAAGGAAGAAGATAAACTGTCACTATTTGCAGATGATACAATACTGTACATAGAAAGCCCTAAAGACTCCACAAAAAACTATTAGAACTACTAAATTCAGTAAAGTTGTAGGATACAAAGTTAACATACAGAAATCAGTGGCATTTTTATACATTAATAAGTAGCAAAAAGAGAAATTAAGGAAACAATTCCATTTATAATTGTACCAAAAAGAATAAAATAGCTAGTAATAAACTTAACCAAGGAGGTGAAAGACCTGCACTCTGAAAACTATAAATCACTGATGAAAGAAACTGAAGACAACACAAACAAATGGAAATATATTCCATGCTCATGGATTAGAAGAATTAATATTGTTAAAATGTCCATACTACCCAAAGCATTCTACAAATTCAATATAATCTCTATCAAAATACCCAGAGTGTTTTATACAGAACTAGAAGAAATGAATACTAAGATTTATATGGAACCACAAAAGAAAAGAACTTGAAATGAGAAAGCAGAACAAAGCCGGAGGTATTACGATCCCAGTTTTCAAGATATACTTCAGAACTGTAGTATAAGTAGTAACAGTATGGAGCTGCATAAGAATCGATGCATAGATCAGTGGGACAGGCTAGAGAGCCCAGAAATACACCCACATTTGTAAGGGCAATTAATCTACAACAAAGGAGGCAAGAATATACAATGGGGAAATGAAAGTCTCTTCAATAAATGGTGCTGGGAAACTGGACAGCAACATGCAAAAGAATGAAACTGAGCCACTTTCTTACACCACACACAAACTCAAAATGGATTATAGGCCTAAATGTGACGTGAAACAATAAAACTCCTAGAACAAAACATAGGCAGTGATTTCTTTGACATTAGCCTTAACAACATTTTCCTACATATGTCTCCTTAGGCAAGGGAAACAAAAGCAAACATAAACTATTGGGACTACACCAAAATAAAAAGCTTTTGCACAGCAAGGGAAACCATCAACAAAATAAAAAGGCAACCTATAAAATGGGAGAAGATATTTGCAAATGATACATTCAATAAGGGCTTAATATCCAAAATATATAAAGAACTTATAAAACTTAACTCCAAAAAAATAAACAATCCGATTAAAAAATGGGCAAATGACCTGAATAGACATTTTCCAAAGCAGACATCAGAATGCCAGACACATGAAAAGACACTCAACATCACTAATCATCAAGGGAATGCAAATCAAAACCACAATGAGATATCACCTTACGCCTGTAAGAATGGCTAGGATCAAAAAGACAAGAAATAACAAGTATTTGCAAGAATGTGGAGAAAAAGGAACTCTCGTGCACTGTTGGTGGGAATGCAAACTGGTACAGCCACTGTGGGAAACAGTATGGAGTTTCCTCAGAAAGTTAAAATTAGAATTACCATATGATCCAGTAATTACACTACTGGGTATTTACCCAAAGAAAATGAAAACACTAGTTCAAAAAGATATATGTATCCCTATGTTTATTGCAGCATTATTTACACTAGCCAACATATGAAAGCAACCCAAGCATCCATCAATAGATGAATGGATAAAGAGGTGATATATATGTATGTGTATGCACACACACACACACACACACACACACACACACACACACTGGAATATTACTCATCCATAAAAAAGAATGAAATCTTGCCATTAGTTTTTTTTTTAAGATTTTTTTTTTTATGTATTCATTTGACAGAGACACAAAGAGAGAGAGAGCATGAGCTGAGGAGAGGGGAAGAGGCAGAGGGAGAAGCAGGCTCTCCACTGAGCCAGGAGCCTGATGTGGGGCTCGATCCCAGGACCCCAGGATCATGACCTGAGCTAAAGGCAGACGCTGAACCATCTGAGCCACCCAGGCGCCCCGAAATCTTGCCATTTGTAACCATGGGTGGATATAGAGGGTGTTATGCTAAGTGAAATAAGTCAGACAGAGAAAGACAAATATCATATGATTTCACTTATATGTGGAATCCAAAAAACAAAACAAATGAATAAACAAACAAAAGCAAAAACAGACCCATAAATACAGAGAAGAAACCGACGGTTGCCAGATGCGAGGGGGTAAGGAGATGGGCAAAATGGGCGAAGGGGAGCGGGAGGTACAGGCTTCCAGCGATGGAATGAGTAAGTCGCGGGGACGAACGGCACGGCGAGGGGACGCGGTCACTGGTACTGCAGTCAGGGGTGTGGTGACGACGGCAGCTACACGCGCGGTGAGCACAGCATCACGCACAGACTTGTCAAATCCCTATGTGGTACACTGGACACTAATGTAACGTTGTGTGTCAACTATGCTTCAGTTTTTAAAAAATGTTTGCCACGTGGATTATGTTTGAGTGACAACCCCTCACGAGACACATTCTCTTCCGGAAAACAGATCCGACAGCGGTGGATGACACCATTTCTGGAGAGTAACAGTGAGATGGCTCGTTAAACCTGCAGCGGCTCGGCTCGCTGTGGGAGCATGGATCTCCCCACATACGTGGGTAACTCAGGGACCTCGCTGAGGGCTTTACGTGAGATTTTCATTCTGCTTCCTCTTCGTCCCCTCAAAACCTGCCAGCTGGGCTGCTGTTGGTTTGAATTTGCCTCTGCAGCGCCGGCGCCCGGCGGGAAAGCACACACCAGGCTCAGTCAGGCGAGCGGCCCCTTTAAGGAAGCCAGCGCTGCGCCGATTGGCCGAGCTTCGGAGTCATTGTCAAGGCCGTCCAATCCCGAGGCTCTGCAGGGCGAGTCCCGGTCCAGTCTCGGTCCAGTCTCGGTCAAGGGGCCCCCCGGGACCTGCAGGCCTTTGCAGTGAGGACGCTCTCTCCGCACCATCGCCGCCCCCTGCCCAGTGAGTGAGCGCCGGCCGGCCGGCCCGCGGGCCGAAAGCTGGAGGGGTGGGGGGCTGGGCCGCGCTGCCCGCGAGGGCTCCAAGGCCCCGCGCTTGCTGGGCCGCTGCCGGGCAACCCCCAGTTGGCTCCCCTCCGGTCCCCAGTGCTGACCGGCATCTCCAACCTCGCTTCCGAAGAGCCGGTTCTCCTCGCAAGGACTCCTGGCCCCTCCCGTATCGATCGATGTAACCGAGTTGGGGGAAGTAGGCAGGGCATTATTAACGGAAATAAGCACAAGACTGCAGGAAATACCCGAGTTACAACAGTTGGGTCTACACTAGGGAAAACCTCCCGTAAGCCTTGGGTTGGTTCTGGGCTGAAATACGCAGGGGAAGTGGCCCAGTTTGAATGGAACGTAAAAAAGACCAGAAACCGATTTTAATTATGCCACCAGTCATAAATGTAGGTAACGTGTCATTTGATCAGGAAATGAATCAGCACCGACATTTGGATGACATGACATGAACTTATCTCCCACTCTCTTTTTCAGTAAGCAAAATCAAATCCTAGTTCCCAGGGGTGACTGGAGGAAGGCTGCCTCAGCCACTGCACTCCCAGAAATGCCCCTTCCCATTGTAAACTACAGCACAGCTGAAAGGGGCTGGAGCATTAAAGAGCCCTTTCTAAGGTCTCAGGAGTAATCAAAGGAAAAATGAAGGCAGAAGGGACCAAATCAGCATTCTCAGTAAGGAGACATGTGTCACCAGTGATAAAATGTTGGAGTTTTTGAAAGACTTACCTTATTCGAGTAAATTCAAAATTATCCCTATTGCAAGATCATTCTTGCTTGATTTCAGAGAGAGAAAGCAGAGAGTATTCTGGGCATCCTAAGGAACCTCCTAGACTTTGGAAAACGGCTTTGTTAGGGTGGGGAAGGAGAGGGAAGTTGACAATACTGAACTCCAAGGCATAGTTCACAAGGTGTTGTACACTCATTTTCAGGTGTGGTTTCCGTTGAACATGGAGAAGTTCTTCATCCTGCTTGGATTCTACCTTTAGCCCTTGGGAACATTCTCTAACACATCCAAACTACCATCCAGACCCAAGAAACCGAGGTCCACAACAGGTAAGCCTACACCCTAACCTTCCAGATATTCTCTTTCCTAGATGGCTGACATGAGGACTATCTCTTCACTTCAGGAAAGGTCCCACCCCCTTATAAACAGGGGCACTGTACGAGACACAATTCTGTGATATATGGTGTGTGTGTGTGTGTGTGTGTGTATAGGAATGGGATTAGAAGACAGTTGTTTTCTTTATAAATGTTTGCAGCATATGGAAAAATTCAGTCATCTACTCCTATGTACAGAAAAAAAATAAGGAATGGCAAGTGACCTGAGCTAGGTTTCTCTTGTACCAATCATGCAAACATTTATGGGCAAAAGACATTAGGGGAATACCAAGATGGAAAACATATTGCTCCCTCCTTCAAGCAAGTTCTGGTCTGCTGTTGCAGACAGCTGACTTGGGGCTGTCGAAGTCTCCAGAAAGGAGAGAATTTCTGTAGGTCTCCATATCCTCACGGGGTGGCCTCTAACTCTCTGGACAGAGGATAGAGTGGGGCAGTGGCAGAGGGGGAAGGAAACCTCATGACCTGCCTCTTCTCTACAGTTCATCTTCCTATGTCCAGCATTGAGGCTGACTCTGGCTCAGAGGTCCCTATAATTCAAGGATGCATCTTTGGCCAGAATATAGGGAAGCCACTAAAGGCTGGCTTGCAGTTCCCACTCACCTGGAGCCAAACTAGCAAGGATAACCCATTCTACCTACCTAGCGTGAAATGCCCTCCCTCCCCCCCACATCTTCTCCCCAGTTAGTCAGAACCTACTACTTCCTGATAAGGATATGGAAAATAGTAGCTCTGCTGGGTTTCTCACAGAAGAGTGTGAATCTGGGTAGAAAGCATTGAGACTGACCACTCTGACCCAAAGTTCACCACCCTTCTCAGTAGCCTACCAAAGAGAATCATCAATATTACTGAAAATAGAGCAGTTGTAACTTCCCTGAGTTTTGCAGTTTCTGAAAGTAAAATTAATAACTAACTGAAGGCCTTCTGTATCTACCCAATTGGATTAAGAACAGAAAATTGAAATTTGGGCCCCCTAGAAGTGATGGCCCAGTTAAGAACTTCTTAAGATAACTAAGATAGGCAATGCCAGGTATTCATTTAAAAATTGCTCTTCCCAGGACATTTAAGTATTATTTTGTTCTTCCCCTCTTGAGAACTTGAGTAGTAGCCTGAAGAGAACAAAGGTGAAGCCAGAAGAGGATGACCAAGGGATATCAGCAGTGGGTGACATAATAAGTGGTACTGTAGGAGAGAGGCAGGGATTACAGGAAGAGTATTGACATAGTGACCTTGAGACACCTAAAACTTCCTAAAACACAATGCAGGGAGCAGAGAGAAATCTGTCCTCAAGGTGTACAATGCATCTTCTGAATCACCCCTTCTCAGAAGCAAAGTTTCTGTCATCCAACTGTACAGAAGGTAAGAGGATGGATGGTATCTACCCTGTCCCTCACAGAAAAGAGAGTGGTCTGTTTGTTTGTAAGCATTCAGTTCTTCAAGATTTACAGTGGGAAGAAAAATCAGGAAACATGGAGAGCGGGAGAAGATTTTGGAAGTCATCTAAGTCCCCTGGTCTTAGGTGAATAAATGTTGGGCAGGCTGGTTAAGTTTGCCGAAGATCAGACAGCTAGTTAGAAGTAAGGACTATAATCTACACCATGTTCCCAGGAAATTTGTCTTTTTTTTTTTTTATATTGTTATAAGCCTATGGTAGCCAAAGCAGAACATATGAGGATGTATGTAGAATACATTGTTTTAAGCCTCTTTGCTTTTTCACATTTTAGGTCAAGATGGGGTTTATATTCTCAAAATCTATGAGTGAAAACATGAAGAACCAACAGGAGTTTATGCTTATGAATGCTCGACTCCAGGTACATTTTCAAATAATTAAGCTTTTATGTTGTCACAGTGGTTAAAGTTTCTACAACATTTACTCCAGCAGTACTGTTCTCTTTGACCCCAAAAGGTAAAATGTTCTTGGGGCTCCATCCTCAGAATCAAGATGAAATGCATTATTAATTATCGGGTGAATGGGTGTGTTTAGATCTCCAATCCAGATACTTGTGTAAAAATTTCCATACTGAAGTAAGACATAACTGCTTAGAGAGTAGGGTAGGTAGAATGATGCCCCTCCCCTCACCAAGTATCTGCATCCTAATCCCCTGTGAATAGTTGCCTTACATAGCAAAAGGGACCTTGCAATGTGATTAAGTTAAGGAGTTTGTGATAGGGAAGGTCCTGGGTTATCCTGGATTATCTGTATGGGCTCAATGTAATCACAAAGGTCTCCTTATAAGGGATAGAGGGAGGCAAGAGGGTCAAAGCCAGAGCTAAAAGAGAGATTTGAAGATGCTACACTGCTGGCTTTGAAGATAGAGTGAAGGGCAAAGGAATTCAGGTAGCCTCTAGAAGCTGGAAAAGGAAAGGATATGGATTCTCTCCTAGAGCTCAGAGGGAACACAGTCCCACCAGCCCATTTTGGATTTCTGACTCCAGAAATATAAGATAATAAATTTATGTTGTTTTAAGCTACTGAAGTCGGTAATTTGTTATAGCAACAATAGGAAATTAATATACAGTGTGAAAACTTGACACTAGATTTATACATAGGCTGGATAGAAAAGATCAAAGCAAAGTAGAACATTGTCTGATTGCCTAATATATGTTGTCAAAAAGGATTTTAAAGTGTTGGATGTCACAATCAAGTGTTAAAAGTTTGACTAAAATTATTTTCCTAAGATTTCAAACGAAGATCTCTTGGCCTTTGGGGTTCATTGTGGCCCTGGGAGTAGAAGATCCTACCGTGAGGCAGTATGTCGAGTGGTTAAAAGCAAGGACTAAAGCCAGACCAACTAGGTTTGAATCCCATCTCTACCCCTAACAGTATGATGTGTGCCTCAGTCTCCTAGTCTGTCAACTGGAGTGACAGTATCCCCTTTAGAGGGTTGTTTTGAGGAGTAATAATGGTAGTGTATAGAGAGTATACAGAACAATGCCTCAAGTCTTTTAGAACAGTGTCTTTCACTTTAAAAGTATTAGTTGTTGCTACTGTTATTACTGCTATTAAGAGTGTCTTGTGCAGGCTAATGATTTCTTTTAGGAGAATGGAACAATTTAAAGAATGGAAACTGAACTGTTGTAACAGAGTAGAGTGACCGAGGGGAGACCAAACATTAGGCATACACACCAGCCAAGAATGTCATATACCCAGAGAGTCCTTGTCCAAGACCTCTGGAAAATACATTTTACGTCAGTGAAGTCAGGATATGTTGAAGGTCTGGGATTTTATCCCACTTGCAAGCTAGCGAATTAGCCTGTTACTATTTCATGGACGCTGGCAGAATACAGGAGACACTTCGTCGTCAGAGACAAAGGACTTCATTACTCATAGCACAGTAAGCAACATGATCATGAGGTTGGCATGAGTATCCCCATGCCCCTCAAGTCTCACAGAGGTGACAAAGATGGACTTAAATGGGTGCTGTGCACTCAGTGGGTTTACGGCACATTTGAGGAACACTGGGCTTGGGGAATCTACTGCTTTTATAGTGATCAGCGAGCCAGAAGAGTTGGGGGAGGACTTGACCTTATTCCTCAAGGTCATTCGCTGTAAACACAACCCAGAGAAATGGCCTGAATAAAGGGCAGTCTGGGCCTTGTATTCTTGGCCTACTCAGCAAGAATGTCCTACTCAGCATGGACAGTTGCCCCTCCCAACAATCTGCCCCTCAGCCCAGCTGACCAGAGTTTTAAGAACAGCCTTGACTTCTGCCCACTGATCCCAGTGATCACCATAGCTAGTGCTGAGTTCAAACCAGCAGGAACACTATCAGTACGATCAGTTTTCAGCTTAGCTGAACCAGAGGTAAACCAGGCCCATGCATTTAGGAAAATCTCTGTGAATCCAAGGGCCCTATTAAACCAGTAGCTCTACTTCATGTGGCAGAGTAGAAGATGAAGATTTTCCCAAAGGGGTAGCTACTACTTCTTTATGCAAAACTGAGATGACAGTAGGGCCAGGCCAGTCATAGCCTCAAATACATTTTTATTTGACCAGCAAATAGGCCCTTTCCTTGTAATTGTCATGTCCTAGTTGACCCACCCCAAAATGGGGAGGAAGCCTGAGAGTCACAAGCCTCCATGGGTCAGATACTCATTTTTATCAAGAGCTTAGTAGTAGTCAATAGCTGCCTCCCCTTTTTGAAAGGAGTATTTTATGGGTTGAACTGTGTGTCCTCTCCACAATTCATATGTTCAAGTTCTAACCCCTACTATCTCAGAATGTGATGCATTTGGAGAAAGAGTCTTTACAGAATCAATCAAGTTAAAATGAAGTCATTAGGATGGGCCCTAATCCAATATATGACTGCTGTCCTCATAAAATGGGGAAATTTGGACACAGAGGCATGTCGACAGAGAGAATGCCTTGTTACTATGAGGTCAGCTATTTATGAGCCAAGGAGAGAGATATGGAACAGATGCTAACACATAGCCCTGGAAAGGAACCAACCCTACTGACACCTTAATTTTGGTCTTCCAGCCTCTGGAACGGAGACAATAAATTTCTGTTGTGAAGCCACCTGATTTGTGGTGTACTTTGTTATAGCAGTCCCAGGAAACTAATACAGGAGGTATCTGGTGCCTGTGTTTGCAGGTGGTGATAATATACAGACAATGGCCTCTCTGGAGATTGGCTGTGATTTTCTCTTTTTCTCCTTGGGATTCGATATTGGGTTTTTTTTTTAAAGATTTTATTTATTTATTTGACAGAGAGAGGCACAGCGAGAGAGGGAACACAAGCAGGGGGAGTGGGAGAGGGAGAAGCAGGCTTCCCGCCGAGCAGGGAGCCCGATGCGGGGCTCGATCCCAGGACTCTGGGACCATGACCTGAGCCGAAGGCAGGCGCTTAACGACTGAGCCACCCAGGCGCCCCTATATTGTTTTTAATAGATCACCTGGAAGGGGTCAGGGAATCCAATGAAAGAGTGTCTCCTTATCACTATGAGTATTTACAAAATAAGCAAGTAACACATCAATTTCATTATACATTTATATGCAGGGGACATAACTGCAGTACCCTGAGTCAGCTCAAGAATCACTTTCATTTCCCTTCCTTACTGCAAATGTTGCTCAAGCTCTTATCGGCTGAATTGCAGTGCTTTTTTTTTTTCCTCTATGGGAACACAGACCAAAGAATTTAACACAGGGGTTAAATAGTCGTCGTCGTAAGGGTTATCTTCGTAGTTAAGGAGACTCTACTGTCTCATAGCTGGGGGACACTGGGGAGTGACAAGGACAGCTTTTGCCCTTTGGCTCCTCATTCCAAATTGGTGCTGCTTCCTCCCCTGCACACCCCGGGCTTCCGGAAGGCACTGGTGTTCAGGGCTACCATTCTTTTAGCCTCTACTGGTGTCATTGCTCTGCCCTGCACCCTCAGCTCTTTGGGCCATCCTGGTGCCGAGCTCACCCTCCCCACATGGGACCAAGTGTACTTGGGCACCTGTAGCCAACAGAGCCATAAACGTTTGAGTTCCTCCCCTCTCCTCTCTGAAATTCCTCAGCACACCCAACCTTCCTCCCTAAAGCAGCTGAAGTTGAAGGGAGAGGTAGAGGGAGAGAGTAGCTGAGTGCCAGTAAGCAAGGCTTTGCAGTTACTCTCGATTTCAAGGGGCCTTCCTTCAGCCACAGCCACATTGCCTGCCTTCTGGCTGGGCTCTAGGACTTGCTGCTGCATCTTCTCAATAGCATCCTTTCCCGCTGCACCCCATAGGACAACATGCCGTAATCACAGCACCACCTGGGCAGCTTCTTTGGATTCTACCTCTTGTCGCTCAGCCCCATTTAACACACTGGACAGTGAGAGACCTTGCTCTACATTCCCACTCTTACCACCACCTGGGTTAGACTATTTTCTACCAGATCTGAGAGAGTCTTTTCATATCCGATAACCAACCAATGAGGGCCCGTGCTTTCTCTTTCAGAACGCCATGTCTCTATCAGTATCTCTTCCTCGTCACTCAAACTGACAGGCTCTGTGAAGGGTCTGGGACTTTAGCCAACTCGCAAGTTAACAATGTAGTCCGCCACTGCTTCACACATACTGGCAGAAGACGTGTTACAGTGCAGCAAGCAGCATGAGTATGTTCATTTTAAGCATGAGAGGCTTTGTATGTATCCCACGTCTCATGGAGGGCATGGAGGTAGACTTAATTGGATGCTGAGGTGGATACAGTGGGTTTGTGATATACCTGAGAAACAGAAAGCTGTAGAATATACTACTTTTACCATGAGTGGTCAGCAAGGCTGCTCTTAGGTAAGACGTGTTACTTCATCTTTCAGGGTTCCTTACTGCAAACACAACCCAGAGAAATGGCCCATGTAAACAGCAGTCAGAGCCTGTATCCTTGGCCTACCCAGTAAAAAGTACAGGAATGCTCATGGCCCATGCAGATTGATTCTCCCAACATGTGTTTGGTTAAGAAGGTTGGTTTTTCCTTGTTGATCAGGATATACTTTATTATTTATCTTCTAATTTTAAGGAAAGATGACAAAGAGAATATATAGATCAACATGGCTGAAGCAGCTTTCCAACCCTAAAGCTATTTAAGTTCTGATACTAACTAGGACAGCCTAGAGAGAAACATAATCTGTAGAAATTTTGGAAGATCAGGTGGGTCCTCAAATGTTCCCCGGTTAAAAGAATTAAACTTCTAACATCATTCCTAGGGTTTAGAGCTATTCTTTTATTGAAAAAAAAAAGTATCACAAAACATTTGATATATACTAGAAAATATATTTATAATATAAATTATGAGGTATAATAAAATGAACACCAATGATCACAATACCCCTGAAGCTACCCATAGGTAGGTTCCATCCTACATGTTGAATGAACCCAAACAGCTAAAGCTGGCCTGGAATTGACCTCATATCCCAGAGCCCCTGGGACTGAGAAGGACTCAGCAAAAGTAAGGAATGAGCCACTGGAGTAGAAGATTACATGTCTTTGCAAGTTCTTTAAAAGATTTTTTTTTAATCCCAGTTGAAACACCATATGTACTAATGCCTTTAGCTCGTGATAGTATGTCTTTTGGCTCTTTTCCTATTTAAGGGCATCTCAGTAAAAAGGGTAAATAGAAGAAATAAAGCAAAACTTTTATTAAAGAAAAGCCTAATGACCAGAATCCTTTTCCCAGTGGCTTTTTCTTAGTTCTACTCTCTCTCTCTTTTTTTTTTTTTTTGGTAAAAAAAGATAAATCATAACTCAATAATCCCATATTATTGGGTTTTTTTTTTTTCTTCAGGGAAAAGGACCAGAATTAGAGATTCAGCTACATCTCATACCAGTGTCCAGGTTCCTAACTGGCTGTACATTCTATTCACCTGGGGGCCTTGGGATGTTTTGTCCCATTCAGACCAGTTAGATCTCTTCATGGCCAGACACGTTATTATTGCTCTAAGCTCTCTAAGGGACTGTAATGCACAGCCTAGCTTGAGATCTCTGCCTTTTCTTTTCCTATGATGCTACATAATTATAATTAATGATTGGCAGGGATTTAACGTAATGCAAATTGAAGATGGAACCAAATAAGTTTTCAATTTAAGTAAGTTAACCATGAAATTAAATCAGTCACTGGAGTCTGATTAATAAAAGTTTACAAAAGGCTTCAAATCAGAAATTTTTCTTTATGAACAACTTTGGTTTAAGTTGGGCTGGAGGGGATTACACTACTAGTTATAATGATGTTTCAGATCATCAGCAAACTTCAGTTTCCCATTGCTTTGTTTAGCCTCTGTTACTGAGGACGGTAGATGGATGGCTATACTCAGTAAACTAAGTATCACTCAGATAAAAATGAATACTTCCTTAAAATGCCATCAGATGGCATACCTAAACTAATCGTATATCACCTGAATGGCCAGTAAAGCATTTTGATGTTAAACAATAGGATGGAAACTGGAAATGGAAAGCAGAAAGAATGAAGGAAGATCCCTCAGGTCCATGCTGTGCTCTAGTACGATATAGGGAAAGCAGGTATGGTCCATGTAAAGATGAGTCAGGTAGCTTATTCACTGTTTACTGTGTATGGGCAACAACTGAAGATTTAAAAAATACATGAAAGCCATCCTTTGACCTGTATGTCTATTGTTAGAGTTTAGTGTTAAGGAAATGAGGTATAGTTATAAACCAAAAAAATAGTTATTTAATATATACAAAATAATGTGCTATATGCTAAGCAGGACTCAGAAATGTATAAGGTACAGGCTCTGTATTCAAGGAACTTCTCATTTAGTTTGGTGGGAAGAGGACGAGTTATGCTGCAATATCCAGGTGTTTGTACGTATAGATATATGGTAGGCAGAACACTGGCCCCTAAAGATGTCCACACCCTAATCCTGGAACTTGTGAATATGTAACCTAATGTGGCAAAATGGACCTTGCAGATGTGATTAAGGGAGCAGAACTTGAGATGGGAAAATTATCCTTGATTATTCATGTGGACCCAATCTAAACAGAAATTCTTAAAAGTGTAAAGGTAAAGACAAAAAAGAGAGATATAAATACCATATGATTTCACTCATATGTGTAATTTAAGAAACAAAACAAATGAGCAAAGAAAAAAAAAAGAGAAACAACAACAACAACAAAAAAGGCTCTTAACTATAGAGAACAAACTGAGTGTTACCAGAGGGCAGGTGGTGGGGATGGGTGAATTAGGTGAAAGGGATTAAGATACACTTATAAGTTATTTGCTGTTTTAATGTATAGAATTGTATAGAATAATGAGCACTGAGTAATGTATAGAATGAGCACTGAGTAATGTATAGAATTGTTGAATCACTATATTGTACACCTGAAACTAATATAACACTGTATGTTAAGTATACTAGAGTTAAAGAAAATCATTTTTTAAGTAGGCTGCATGCCCAGTGTGGAGCCCAACGCAGGGCTTGAACTCATGACCCTGAGATGGAGACCTGAGCTGAGATCAAGAGTTGACCACTTGACTGAGCCACCCAGGTGCCCCTGGAGTTAAATTTTTTTTTTTCAAGAGAGAGGGGCGCCTGGGTGGCTCAGTTGGTTAAGGGGCTGACTCTTGGTTTCTGCTCAGGTCATGATCTCAGGGTCCTGGGGTCAAGCCCTGTGTCAGGCTCCATGCTCAGTGGGGAGTCTGCTTGAGCATTTTCTCTTCATTCTCTCTCTCCCTCTGCCCCTCCCCCCACTTGCACCTCTCTCTAAAAAATAAACGAAATAAATCTTTTAAAAAGAGAGAGATGTGATATTGCTGGCTTTTAAGATGGAGGGAGAGAACCCCCAGCCAAGGAATGCAGGTGACCTCTAAAAACTGGAAAATGCTAGGAAACAGATTCTCCCCTAGACTCTCAGAAAGGAATGCAGCCTTGCAAGACACCTTGATTTCAGACCTGTATCAAACTTCTGATGTCCAGAAATAGAAGACAGTAATTTGTGTTGTTTTAAGCCACTAAGTTTTGTAGTAATTTGTCTATACAGCAGCATGGGCTGTGATAGGCTTATTTCTACAACATAAAATATAGTGTGTACTCAATACATGCTTTTTCAAATATACAAAAATTAAAACAGCAAATAACTGTTATGAGAACTTTTTGAAATTGCTTAAACCTCTATAACTCCCAACAATCTGTCATTCTTATGCCCTCTCATCTGTTTTTTTGAGGTGAAAGCTGTACCAACATCTCGAAATAAGAAGGGCTTAATGTTGGAGTGCCTGGGTGGCTCAGTCTTTAAGCGTCTGCTTTCGGCTCAGGTCATGATCCCAGGGTCCTGGGATCGAGCCCCGCATGGGGCTCCCTGCTCAGCGGGGAGTCTGCTTCTCCCTCTCCCACTCCCCCTGCTTGTGTTCCCTCTCTCGCTGTCTCTCTCTGTCAAATAAATAAAACCTTTAAAAAAAAGAAGAGCTTAACGTTCTGAGGCAAGCAAGAGAGTACAGTGTCTGCTTTGTAGAGTCTTGCCGCAACAAAATGTAAAGCAGGTAGTGAAGAGAGGAGGGAAGCAGCCAACTCTCTCTGTATGTAGAAGGATGAGCAAGTGTGAGTTGGCTCCAGAACAAGAAGTGACCAGGAAGTGCCTTGAATAAAAGAGGCAGCATGTCAACGCAAGCTCACCAACAGCAGGGGAACTTGGATTTACAACAGTCTTCAACTTAACCCTCTGAAACACTTCTGTCCAGTCCCTATCCCTGCTCTTAGCCTCCCTATATCCCTCATTCATAATCATTCTTCTGAGGTTTATTTTTATTGTGGTAAAACACACCTAACATAAAATTCATCATCTTAAAGTATATAATTCAGTGACATTTACGATGTTGTGCAACCATCAATACTATTTAATTCCATAACATTGTCATCAAAAGGACACCCCATGTCCATTAAGCAGTCACTCCCCATCACCCCCAATCCCTGGAAATCATTAATCTGCTTTCTGTCTGTATGGATTTGCCTGTTCTGGACATTTCATATAAATGGGATCATACAATATATTTTTGTGTCTGGCATGAATCAGTATTCATTTCAACTAAATAACATTCCATTGTATAGATATACCACATTTTGTTTGTCCATTCATCAGTTTAAGAACATTAAGAGTTCCACTTTTTGGCTATTGTGAATAGTGCTGCTATGATGATTCTTGTTAAGTTTTTGTTTGAACATTTGATTTTCAGTTCTTTTGAGTATATACCTAGGAATGGAATTGCTAGATCATTTAATTTTGTTTAACTTATTGAGGAACCACACAAATGTCTCCCATCGTGGCTTTACCATTTTACATTCTTACCACAATGTATGGGGGTTACTATTTTTCCACATCTTTGCCAATACATGTTATCTTCCTTTTTAAAAAAATTCTACCCATTCTAGTGGGTTTGAAGTTGTTTCTCATTTTTTTTTTTTTAAGATTTTATTTATTTGTCAGAGAGAGACAGCGAGAGAGCACACAAGAAGGGGGTGCGGCAGGCAGAGGGAGAAGCAGGCTCCCTGCTGAGTAAGGAGCCTGATGCAGGACTCAATCCCAGGACTCAGGGATCATGACCTGAGCCAAAGGCAGACATTTAACTGACTGAGCCACCCAGGTGTCCCTCATTGTGATTTTGACCTGAATTTCCCTAATAATTAATATTTTTCACGTATTTGTTGGCTATTTGTGTATCTTCTTTGGAGAAATGTCTATTCTAGTCCTTAGCTCATTTTTAAATTGTGTTGTTTTTATTTTTGTTTTTGAGTTGCAGGAGTTGCTTAGATATGATAGACACTAGATCCTTATCAAACATAAGATTTGCCAATATTTTCTCCCATTCTGTGGGTTGTCTTCTTACACTCTCCTAGTGCTCTTTCACACATACAAGTTTTTAATATTTATGAAGTCCAATTCATTTTTTATTTTGTTGCTTGTACTTTTGGTGTCATAGCTGAGAAACCATTGCCAAATCCAAGATCATAAAGATTTGCCCCTATGTTTTCTTCTAAAAGTTTTATAGTTTTAGCCTTTATATTTAGGTATTTGATCCATTTTGAGTTAATTTTTATATATGGTGTGAAGTAAAGGTTCAACTTTACTCTTTTGCATGTAGATATCCAGTTATCTCAGCACAAGTTCATTCTTTATGAACATAAGGAAGTTTGACACTGCACAGTAAAGATTAGGGGTCACATACTAAATCTGTAACTGACTCAGATGAAGAGTCTGTTCATCAGGATTCAGGCCCTCTGAAAAGAGCATCTTGACCTTTTAGTGGTCCTCAAGTACCTGAAGTTGAAGATGGTGGCAACCTGTTGGTGTCTTTTTCTACTAAAGTTGAAATGGATAGAAATAATTTAACAACATTATGAAGGATTGGGTAAATACAAAGAATACAATATGTTAATTGACTTTTAGAGAGGCTGCTAAAAATGTCCAGCAAATCTCTTTAAATGTGGGGCAAAATATTAATATGTCTGGAATCATTTAGAGGAGTTAATGAAAATACTTATGATTTCCTACATACTGTCCATATTCAGGAATGGCAGGAATGGTAGGAATTGGAAGTGAAATAAGGTCATTGGTCCCATAGGCCCTTACTTCTACAAAGGTAAACAAATAACAAAGAAAGGTCAAGCCACCAAGTTGATCTTTTGCTGCCTCGTCCTTCCAGGACCCTTCCTACAATCAATACTCTAAAGGGGACACACTGGTTTTAGGTTTGTTCGCAAACTTCAATGAGACCAATGAATGCCATTATAGACCATCAGAAAGCTTTTCTTTTTCTTTTCCTCCCTCAACAAGACAGGGATGTTCACTGTCACCACTTTTATTTAACATAGTACTGGAAATCATAGCCATAGCAGATAGACAACATAAAGAAATAAAAGGCATCCAAATCTGCAAGGAAGAAGTAAAATTTTCACTATTTGCAGATGACATGATACTCTACATAGAAAACCCAAAAGACTCCACCAAAACTGCTAGAACTGATGAACAAATTCAGTAAAGTCGCAGGATACAAAATCAACATAGAGAAATCTGTTGCATTTCTATACACCAATAATGAAGCAGCAGAAAGAAAAATCAAGGAATCGATCCCATTTACAACTGCACCAAAAACAATAAGATACCTAGGAATAAACATTACCAAAGAAAGACCTGTACTCTGAAAACTATAAAACACTGATGAAAGAAATTAAAGATGACACAAAGAAATGGAAAAACATTTCATGCTCATGGATTGGAAGAACAAATATTGTTTAAAATGTCTGTACTCCCCAAAGCAATTCACACATTTAATGCAATCCCTATCAAAATACCAAAAGCATTTTTCACAGAGCTAGAATATGCAATCCTAAAATTTGAAAGAAAAAAAAAAAGTCCATCTTTACCCGTCCCCTCCCAGTGATTTGAGATTTCACCTTCACTAAGCTACTGTATATACTCAACACTGTTTCTGGACATGCTATTCCAGTGGCCAATTTGTCTATTCATGTACCAGTACCTCACTATTGTAATTTTAGATGCTTTATAGTACGTTTTAATGCCTGCTTAAGCTAATATATCTTTGTGGTTTATTTTTTCAATGTTGATTACATATTTGCATTTTCATAAAAAGTTTAGTATCAACTTGCCCAACTCTATAAAATAGTTTGTTGATTTTTTAAAATTAGCACTGCATGCATTTATAAATTTACTTAGGAAGAACTGCTGAGTCATTCTACCCAAGAACAGAGTATGTTTCCCCCCCTTATTAGAGTCTATTTTTATGTCTTCCACGAGTTTATAAATGAATTACAGTCTAAGCCAAAATGGGTTTTTTGTTAAGGAAAAAAAAAAGAGACATTTAAGTTAAATTTCAAAATTTCCTGTAAATGATTATAAAAATAATCTTTCAGTTGAGTTCCTTGCCTGTTTGGCAAGGGACTATGTTAGCAGTCCGTTGCTAATGATGGCAGGACATTCTTACTCTGAAATGTGCAAGACTGAAGAGTAGAAAGACAGAGAATGGCAGAACTTCCGGTGGCACAACTGGAAATCTAGAAAGGAAAACTGAACCCAGACTGCTGCCTACTGGATTTAAGGCCAGGATATGGCTGCTAAGGACTGTGGATTTACTCTCCTTGTATGCCCTGGGAAAATCATAGGCACTAGGCGCAGACACATGTAGGGCCAACCTTGGCTCCATCACTTGGATAAATGATGTAGGTTCTCTGAACCTCAGCTTCATCACTCTGATGGGGAGAACGATACCCAACTACTATCCTGTATGGTAGAGGAGATGCTCAAAAATGTTCCCTTCTTTCTCATTTATCTACTTTCCTCTCTCTTATGTGCTCACCATCATTACTTCATTCTTTATTCCGTCTCTAATTTCATTCTCCATTATTTTTTATCTTTCCCCTTCTCTATAACTTCAATTCTGCTGTCAGGCATATGCTTTTCTAGTTCCCTTTCCCCTCTGCCTTGTCAGAGGCAAGTGCCTTAGCACTTTAAATGATCAATCCTGATAACGGGGCTTGGGGACCATTTAGCCTGGTCATCCCCACAGCCTCTCAAGGCACTCCTGATCCCACTGAGCATGCTCAGCCGTAAGACCCTGAGGTATTTACAGGTGTCCCTTCTAGAGCCATGGCGGAACCTAAGTCATTCCTGAAAGCTCCTGCAGCCTGATCCAGAGAACATCAAATGTATTCCTGTGCCCACCGTAGTACAAAAGGGAATGGCTTCTTGTTCATTCCTTGTGCTCATACGATATTTTAGTGTTCTTACGCTTTTTTTCCCCAGGAAATTTCTGAACAAAGAAAAAAATCCCAGTTTAAAATTAGTTCATTAAATCCTAATTTACTTGTGATTTATGTGGAACACATACAAAGCAATCGGCATAAATTTAGGAAGGTAATGAGTAAGCATTGTCCTGAAGAAACAGAGTAATTGGGAGGAAAACAGTTCCTCTCTTTTTTTTTTCTATTTGAATTCAATTAATTAACATATAATGCATTACTGGTTTCAGAGGTAGAGGTGAGTGATTCATCAGTCTTATATAACACCCAGTGCTCATTCCATCACGTGCCCTCCTTAATGTCCATCCCCCAGTTACCCCATCTCCCATCCCTCTCCCCTCCAGCAACCCTCAGTTTGTTTCCTATGATCAAGAGTCACTTATGGTTTGTCTCCCTCTCTGATTTCTTCTTGTTTTATTTTTTCCTCTCTTCCCCTATGATCCTCTGTTTTGTTTCTTAAATTCCGCCTATGAGTGAGATCATATGATAATTGTCTTTCTCTGATTGACTTATTTCACTTAGCATAATATCCTCTAGTTCCATCCACGTCGTTGCAAATGGCAAGATCTCATTTTTTTTGATGGCCGAGTAGTACAAATGAATGGATAAAGAAGATGTGGTATAGATACACAATGGAATACTACTCAGCCAACAACAGTTCCTCTCAAGTGACATGTATTTAAATCTGATTGAATTAAGAGCAATTTAAAGTATGCTTTTATTATAGAATTGTTGAATCACTATATTGTACACTTGAAACTAAAATAACACTATATGTTAACTAAACTGTAATTAAAATTAATAAAATAAAAATGAAATAAAGTATGCTTTTATCATAATCATTGAATAAAAATATTTCCCGTTTCCAATTTTTCTTGTCAAGAGATTTGGACATCTATTCCAATACTTAGCATTTACTTTACAACTAATATTGATTTGTACATAACCATAATTTCTTATTAAAATTTTTTTAAAAAGCAACTTAAAATTTGTTGCCCATCTTTAATATTTGCTAAGACTTTGGATCTGATCTAAACCAGAACTCTGAAAACATTCTCCTCCTGCACAAATTATTTCATATAAATCAGGTCACCGCTTTGTTATTCTCTGTTTGTCCCCCTCTTCCTGCCCCCACCTAGATCCATTCTCTGCCTTTCCCTGCCCTATGTCCTGGGGGTCTGAACCTCAGCCCTGCCTCTTCCAGGCTCCTGTGCCCTCTGGCTTCAGGTTGGGCTCAGCCAGTGGGAGGCAACAGCAGGAGCCTGAAGGGTGGGAAGACAGTGAATTTAGGTATATGGTCACAGCTCATTTCAAGCCTTGTCTCTTTCATAGCTTCAGCCCTCACTGGGCTCTGTCTGGTTAACACTGTGTCCTTCCTTTTCCCCTTCCAGCCTCAGTGTTAATAGTTTCCTGCTGTTTATCGCCCCTGGGTACCTCATTGTTCCTTGTGGTTACCTTAAACCCTGCCAGAAGTCAGTGCAGTCCCTTCATTAAATTCTTTTCACTTAAACTCATTTGAAGGAGTGCACTCTCTACCACTTGTCAACACCACACAAACAAACTAATGGGTATGTTTATGTTTTCCTATGAAAAACTATCTAACATTTAAAAGATACCTGCATTTATTATGAACACTAAAAATATACACTTTTATTTTATTTTATTTTTTTTTAAGATTTTATTTATTTATTTGACGGAGATCATAAGTAGGCAGACAGGCAGGCAGGCAGGCAGAGGGAGAGAGAGAAGCAGGCTCCCCGCTGAGCACAGAGCCCAATGCCGGGACGCTGGGATCATGACCTGAGCTGAAGGCAGACACCCAACCGACTGAGCCACCCAGGTGCCCCTAAAAATGTACATTTTTAAATTAATATGCATTAAACTCTAACAATGCTTCTGACAATTGTAGATTGAGTACAGTGCCCCCCCAAACTATCCGAGATACAAGCTAAAATTAAAAATTGAAAACTTGAGTCAGACTTTGCTCTAAATCTGTACTCATTTGAGCTCTCTGACTAGTTGGTAATTTTTTTTTTCAATTCCCACCTTGGGTGTGCACATCAAATGAAATGAGGAGTGTCTCTGCTGACCAAAAAGACAAGACCTAGAACTCAAACATGTTACTTGTAATTTGATAAAACTGATGTCCCCTTTCAGATGTAGAATTTGGAACTACAGAGAAGTTATAAAGTTAAAATTTATGTACGTATATAGAGCAAAGTTAAGCTAACTACTGGCTTCCAAGTACCTAGTTTCTTTAGCCATGTGACAACAAGGTGCCATCAAGCTGAAGTAAACAGTGCTGATTTATTTCATCCATGAGGGGAACATATTGGTCCTAAGGTGAAAAGCTCTGAAAAAAAATTGAAGATAAAATTTTCTTGTTCATTTGTGAAGTTTATTTAGTATACTGGAGCCATTTCTAATCTTTCTCTAAAAAGCACAGGCCACAGAACTGTACTAGATGTGAATCATCTTACTTTTCTACTGTGAATCTTCTGTATTCCAAATGCCATGTGATGGACAATCAATTTTGTTAGACAAAGTTTCAGTGTGAACAAATTAATGTAGCATTAGAAGCATAATCAAAAACATAATTTTTTCAGCCCTTCCTACATTTAAACTTCTTATTGCTTAAATTATATATATATTTTTAAGATTTTATTTATTTGATAGAGAGTGTGGGAGAGCACAAGCAGGGGGCAGCCGCAGAGGGAGAGGGAGGGGGAGAAGCAGGCTCCCCACTGAGTAGGGAGCCTGATACAGGGCTTGATCCCAGGACCCTGGGATCATGACCTGAGCTGAAGGCAGACGCTTAATGACTGAGCCACTCAGGCACCCCGTTATTGCTTAAATTATTATTACTTTAGGATTTTGCTGAGCTCCTGTTTATTTCCATGTTTGAGCTTACAGTGATGTCTACTGCACAGGCTGGATAACAGAACACTAAATTTTTGTATTTGAAAATGATAGATACTCATATCAATCACAAACATAAAAAAAAGAGGTATAATCAAAGCCAGCAACAGCAAATTTTCTTTCCTTCCAAAAATAAAGTTTTAAAGTCAAAGCATTATTTTTAAAATTCTAATCCTATTATTTTATGATCTACATAACTTGATTTCTAGAGTTTTTGAAGGTGAAATCTCCCAGTACCCCATTTCTCCTACACTTGTCCTTAAACTTAGGTATAAATTTGCAAAGCAATGCCTCAAAATGTTTTTGGAAAAGTATGTTATAATTATACTGCTACGTAGCACTGTAATCAACATGTTGGCATTTCTACTTGCTTCTTAGTAATGTTTATGTAAAGTATAGAACCCCAAAGAGAATATTCTGATACTCATTCATTTTTTTTAGGGCTTACTGAGCACTGACAGATGCCAGGCACTGTGTTGGTCAATGAAGACATAAAGATGAAGAGACAAAATTGAGTAATTTTATAATATTTATATGTTCTGAAATGGTTCATTATTTCACATAGTGCTTTTCCTGGTTGGGTCATTTTCAGTAAAAAAAATTTTGTGTTCTCTTTGAATCTATTTGACAAATTAATGATGTTAGTTTTCAGTTTATGGTTAGGTTCAGTTCAAGTATTTACCGATGATAAATTAGAAATATGTGGGCCATTAAATTTTGGGTTTATTACATGAATAGTATTATAAAATTTAGGATTTGATTTTTTTGAAAGATTTTATTTATCTATTTGAGAGAGAGAGCACGAGCAGAGGGAGAGGCAGAGGCAGGGGAGAAGCAGACTCCCCACTGAGCAGGGAGCCAATGCGCGACTCAATCCCAGGACCCCAGAATCATGACCTGAGCCAAAGGCAGTTGCTCAACTGACTGAGCCACCCAAGCACCCAGGATTTGAATTTTTGTTGTGTATGGACATTTTCATTTATTTTTAAATCATTATACATGGTTTGGGTGACAAATCATATAGTATAAAATACTTATTTTCAGTTATGCATCAAAAAAGAAAAATATTAATTTGAAGCCATATTTATTTTAAAGAAAATTTGAACATGAAGACTTCAAAGCTTAAATGATACTGGAGTGGGTGATTATAGGTGGTTTTCCTCTTTT
>NC_138382.1:5072658-5095147 GCF_054177405.1 Leptonychotes weddellii
TATATATTTAAATATGACATAATTTTGCCTAAAATTTATAATGTAAATGAAGGCATTTCAGATGTGGACCTCTCCAGTAAGAAGATCCCAAAGGCCCATCTATTTGCTTTATGACCCTCACATTCTACCATGGGGTGGGGTGCAATGGAAAAGAATGCTAGCATGTTCATAGCTTTATCAAGCTGAAAAGTTAGAGCATCTAAGTAGTAATCACTTCAAAATGAAACTTCACCAAAGGAAAGTTCACCAAAGGGACTTCACCAAAGAGAATCAAACCATGTTGCTATAAAGAGGGAAGATCACTACTCACTTCTGTTTTCCTTCCTTTAGTGGAAGCCTTGTGCCACTTTCTTGACTTAGCAGAATTAGCTTTTCCCACTGGATCACTTGACATGGTCCTTATCAAGAGTTCAGTGTCTACATCACTTTTATGATTAAGAGCCTCTAACTTCCAGTGTTGGGGGGCTGGGAGGAGGGGTATCCCTGGCAAGCTAAAGTTCCATGACTAGGCCATAGGTTTCTCACTCTTCCTAAATTGGAGCAGCAAATCACTTCTGGAGGATCAGCCTTCCTCTGATGCTCCTCCTTTGGGGGAGGGAATGCAAATGCAACTAGTGCCCTAGCAGCTCACACAGTCACAAAGAGGACCTCACGCTTGGATGGGACCTTATTCTTGTCTGCCCCCATTTTGCCGTGCATCCACTAGATATTCTTATCTCCCCTGCTGCATGCCTTCAGAAGATGTGTTCCAGGCTCAGCTTTAACCTATCTGCTCAAATTTTGGCACCTCTGCTACAAAGTTCTTATTTGCATAGATGTCAACTAGACCACCTTTCAAATTCTATGTTCACAGTCCTACCCTTTAAATACAAGGAAATCAGATGGAGAAAAGAGTAACCGAGGCTCCCTAGCACTGCTTCAGAGTTAGGGATAGAAGTTCACAAACCTGAGGGGGTGTGCTGAGTACAAGTGACATGGATGCCAGCCAATACTCCCTCTTTTTACCCTGTTCTTTGAGTAAACCTCAGGGCAGCACCTTGGACAACGGTCTGCAGCTACTCCACTTCCTCCTGCCCCAGCCACAGGCAAATGCCTGAAAGCCCCCTACACTGCTGGCCGTTACTTCATGCTTTCCTTTGTTTATTTGTTTATGCCTTAGTCATTCAACAAATATTTATTGAACACCCATCTCAGATGATGGGGATATGAAACTGAACCAAATTACTGCTCATATAAAGTCTACATTTTAATGGAAATGACAGACAACACACAAGGAAATATAAGTTAGGCTGAGTTATGCAATATGATGAACACTAAGGCTGGATGTGGGGTCAGGGAAGAGCTGTCTCTGAAGAAGACATTTTAGGCAGAGACCTGAGTGAAGTGAGGAAAAAACCATGAACAAGATGGAGGAAATGGCAAGAGTGGTCACTTCATTCATCTTTCCTGGAAGTATATGAACTCATTTCCTGATAGGTTGGTTCCTCTGTCACCACTAATAGGAAGCCCACAATTTCATTTTGTGAAATGAAAGCCTTCACATACATACTTAGCACTAATATATTTGCTTCCAGGGTAGAAATTTTACTTAGTGGAGAAAACAAGAATGGAATTAAGTTTTAAAATTTTGGTTAAAACTATGCTTTTTTAAAATTCTGCTTTAATAGAAAAATATTCTTATTTTTGCCTTTATTCTTACTATGAAGTGTGAATTACTTCAAAATTTCACACATTAACAATAAGAATCATTCTGTGATCCCTCAACTTGCTGTAAAACAGAGTGCCTAATTTTGATGAAATAAATTGTTTCAATATTTGTTGTAGCTTTAAATTTATCTAAACTGGCTTCTGTTGTTTTAAGACCAATAATGATGTAAATGCAACAAAATAATACTTATTACTACAGAGCCTTCCAGCACAGATTACCCAGACCACAAAGGCATTTTTCTGCTAGGTTTCTGTCCTTCCTAAAAAGTTCTTCATTTAATATTTTTAAATGCTCGCTAAAGAGCTTTTAAGTGTAAAAATAAAAATAGCCTTTCATATGTGAAAATGCTTTATTTAAATATGTTTTTTTAGTCTTCCTGTTAGTATCCACAAACCACCAGATAGATTCACTTAGAATCATAAAGTATGATTTGAGGTGTTATGTTAAAGAACACAGCCTTCATGCATTTCTTAGCAGTATCCGACCAAGTAAAAAATCCACTTTTGGGGGGGTCAATGTGTACATGAGGATTTTGGGGGAAAATGAGAACCATGCAGATTAGGAATAAGAACCCACATCTCCATTTGGTTCTTATTGCCTATTCCAAGAGACGGGCTTCCAAATTATAATGCTATCACACAGAAGGACAAAGGAAAATACAGTGTGAGTAGTGAATAGAGATTATTACACAAAGAAATGTGCATTGTTGTAAAGACATTCTTAAATGTAATGTTTTCTTCTTCCTCCTACATTATTTTCTGCTCCCTGAGTCCATACTTTCTTACTCCCTAATGATTGCTGCTCTTATTTTCTGATGGAATTGCTCCACGTGTCTGTGGAGTTATTTACAGACAGATGGTCAGAACTGCTGACCAAGCTCTCAATGGCTTCTGGATTAAGGGACTGACTGCGGAGCTCTCCTGACGGTTACTGTCAACAAACTAGTATCATGCCTCAGAGTAATGATCAACACAGTCAGGTGAGATTCATTTTTCACTTACATGGTTTTGTAGCTTACATAAGTAATTTAGCCCAGACCTTAATCCAAGTCTGTCCTCTGGCCCTGATCTCTGAACCACTGGCACCTTTGCCCACAGCGTGCCTGCTGCAGCCAGCGGCAGCTCCGACTGCTGTTTGCAAACAGTTCGGCCCTAGCCTCTGTCTCAGGCACAAACAGAACTGATCGAAAACAGACATGTTAAGTCAATGCTAGAGGGAACCGAGCGTGCATTTGGTCTGCAGCATCCAATATGTGGTTCTTTTTTCTAAATGAAAAGTTACCTTAAAAAAACTTCTCATGAAAGAGTCCTCATATTGGGAAGTTTCATTCAGTTCTATTACTTCCAGTTATTTCTCCTTCCTTCTTCATTTCCTTACATCTGAGCCATTCATTTTGGGTTCTTTCCTCAGTGACCACGTTGAAAAACTGATAAATGTATTTTGCCTCCTCTACTTTCTTGCTCTGCACCCTCCCCCACAAATTGATCAGCAAGTAATGTGGGCTGCATGTTCTTACTTCTCAGAAGTTTAAAAAACCTCGGTCACTGCATCAAAAAGTCTAGATCATTACGCCTTTGAAACATTTTGAAAAATTCACTTAACAAAGAAAAATTATAATTAATGTTCACAGTTCTTAGGAAAGGGATATATATATATATATAACCTGGTGTTAATAATAAAAACAGCAACACTAGACAGAGTGCTAGGCTAGGAAGATGGTCATTTCTATAGATTTACCAACTGAAGGAGAATGCATCTCAATAAATATAAGATTCTTTCCTTCCCCAATCACCAGATGTCTAAATACAGTTATCACAATTCAGTTTTTCATGTTCATTTCCATGAAGGCACAGGCTTGTACTTGATTAGGCTTTTTGTTATTGCTGATCTTAGAAATCTTTAAAACAGAAATATATTCTTTTTGGAACCTGCTCAGTAAGAACTGGTTTTACTTTAAATCAACAAGTGGTTAAATAGAATTAGAAGGAAATTACTTGATTCCTTGAGTTTGCTGGTCATTATTATCAGCTTGTTAAAGCAATAAAAAAAAAAAACCCTGAGTATAAACTACAAACTAGTAACAGAATATATGGAAACAAAAGAAAAAAACAGATAAAAAAATGAACATTGTTGGTTCTGTTAACCTACAGTTCCCTTTGAGAAAGCATGTATCATCTGTTGCTAAGTAAAAAGTCAGGTTGAGGTTGAAAGACCATATTAAATTACAGAAGAAACTGCTTTGAGGGGCACAGTTACGAAAAAGTAGTTAGAATTATTTACACTTGCTTTATTGAGATTTTACAGCAACATTATTTCACTGCTAGAGCTACTTTTTTTTTTAAGCCCACACCTTTCACAGTAACCACAGTAAAAATCAACAGGAGGTATAAGAAATATGCAGAAGCTGAGGCGCCTGGGTGGCTCAGTCGTTTAAGCGTCTGCCTTCGGCTCAGGTCATGATCCCAGGGTCCTGGGATCAAGCCCCACGTTGGGCTTTTTGCTCAGTGGGGAGCCTGCTTCTCCCTCTGCCCACTGCTCCCCCTGCTTGTGCTCTCCCTCTAAATACATAAAATCTTAAAAAAATACCCAGAAGCCTTTTTTATTTATTTCATATTATTATGAGATAGTCCTTGTTTAAACCATCTATTTCTTGTATCTGGGCAGATGACAGGAGAAAGAGAAAGGATATTTCTTCCCCGAGCATCACCAAAAGGGAAAATGAAAATGGGGGAACTCTCTTTAGTATAATGTTGCAAATAGTTTTTTTTAAATCCATCAGTTATTTAAACAAAGAATCATATCACTAATACTAATAATAACAGCTAATTTTTACTGAGTGCTTATTAAATGCCAGCCACTATTTTGAACATTTTACATATTTTCTTATTTTTTTTTTAAGATTTTACTTATTTATTTGAGAGAGAGAGGGAGAGTGGTGGGGGGAGAGGGAGAAGCAGACTCCCCACTGAGCAGAGAGCCTGATAGGGGGCTCGATCCAAGGACCCTGAGATCATGACATGAGCCGAAGGCAGACACTTAACTGACTGAGCCACCCAGGCGTCCCTCTCTTATTTTATTTCATAATAACCTAGTAAATAGATCCTAATATATATATTCTCATTTTGTAGATGAGGAAACTGAAGCCCAGAGAGGTTAAGTAGCTTGTCTAAAGTCACACAGCTAATATGTAGTAGAGCCAAGATTCAAACCAGGGAGTATGACTACAGAATTTGCACTTTCACATAAGAGTATTTGTCTCTTTCTGCTTTAAATATTCATTCATAAAACATATACAAAGGGCAGGACATTAACTAACACAAAAATGTGAGTTAACCTTAAACAATCTGGCTTATGAATATCTATATAATAATTACACAGTAGTGATATAGTAAATGGCAAGTATGACTAGTAGTTTTTTGTTTTGTTTTGTTTTGTTTTTTAAAGATTTTATTTATTTATTTGACAGAGAGAGACACAGCGAGAGAGGGAACACAGGCAGGGGGAGTGGGAGAGGGAGAAGCAGGCTTCCCACCCAGCAGGAAGCCCGACATGGGGCTCGATCCCAGGACCCCGGGACCATGACCCGAGCCGAAGGCAGACGCCCAACGACTGAGCCACCCAGGCGCCCCTGACTAGTAGTTTTAAGATGAAATTTAGGATAGGCTGTGGAAATAAGAAATACACCTTTCTGGGACTTACTGTCAATGACAAGTTATATGAGTATATCAACCCTAAGCAATTAATCAGAATTATGATAGCACCTTTATTGTAAGCATCTATAACAACTTGCCAAGTATCACTTGGATAAATTAATAAATCCCTGGAGCAGTCCTGAGGACAGCAGATTGTATAACCATTATCATGATGTCTGAAATATAAATGGGAGGGGGGGAGGCACAGAAAAATCAAGAGATTTGTTCCAAACGCTCAGACTGTTTAAGTCTCATTTGGATTAAACCCTAGTTCCCCAGCATTGTTGTCCTAAAAGATTTGCTACCTTTCCCTCTCTGGATCTCATAGTGCAAATGTCAGAGCCCTAAGAGGTGAGTTCAGTGCTGCCCAGGCCAGGCCAACTTCTCACCTCCATGCATCTTTGCAGCAAAGGAGATTGGTGGAAGATTGCCCAGTTGAGGAGAACATGTCCCCACCCCCTTCAGCTTGGTAGCAGTGGGAAAGGGGATGGTGCATCCAAATTACCTGTGAGGCTTTTCCAACCAAACCTCCTTCCCACAAATTCTACACTGAACCTACCTAATAAGTCACCAGCTTTGGGGTATTTTGGCTTGCTAAAAGGTCAAGGACAGCCAAGCTGCATGGAACATAAAAACAAACGAACATACCAGGATACCAGTGGGGCTGCCTGCTTTGTTCCATGGTTCAACACAGTTAAGGGCCAATCTTACCTTTGCTTCAAGGCCACTTTGATTCTGGAGGACGATCTCAGAAATGTGTGCCACTGATCACAGGGTGACGAAGAGAAGGTAGCCCTGAATCAACACCCAGTTTATCACTGCTTATGACCAAAGACTCTAAGGAAAGCCAGTGTGGCATCATCTCTGTACCCAACAGCACAGCTCATTACATGTGACATACTACTTTTGTGGAATGTTCTGACATGAACCCAAAGTGTGCTACCCTCATGAAAAATACTGTAGTATTTTTCTATATATATTTTTCTATAATAATCTAGATAAAATTAGTACTGTAGTTGGTTATGACTTCCTTCTGTTATCTTAACCTTTTCCCCCAGGCAATGTTTTTGGACATCTTGGTTGTTTTCTATTTCACCCTGAATAACCAAATGTCATAAACTGCAATTGCTTCAAGGATAAGTAATCTTATTTTGATTTTGCACAAATTAAAACCATATTGTATCATATAAAGTTGCCTTAAATCAATGACTGTAGATAAACTGAATGATGCTATAAGCACACACAAACATTTAATCATTGGAGCCAAATTTCAAGGTCTTTTGGTGGCAACATAAATTCAGCAAAATATTTTTCTGGCTATTGGTATGTGTTGTATATACTTCAATTGTTGTTCTTAGAAAATTCTGCTACTTTGATGTTTAGGATGGGGAGACCTAATAGGCAAAAGAACAAATATCTTCTTTGTAACAATTTGCTGACAGCTAAGCACTTTGTTAGTCAATACAACTTTTTTTTTTTTTAAGATTTAGTCTTTTTTTTTTTTAATTTCAAAGACATTTAAAAAGTCCTCCCCTGGAATGTTCCCACTTGACATGATATATGGAAGGCAGCATAGATGTAGGTTTGACCGGCCATCACCCTCCTTTTCTTCCAACACCTAGGCTTGCCTTTTTACGAATATTATCTCACAAGAGCCTTGCAAGGTAGGTAGAATGGCTGCATTTTTTATGGGTTGGGGAAACTGCAGTGTATGGTCCCATGTCTAAGATCAGAGAGCTAATACCCAAAGGAGCCTGAGTTCAAAGTCTGGATCTCCCTGGATCCAAACTCGCAAACCCCAACTTTATTTGGTGAATTATGGAATGCCACCCAGAATATACACTGTAGAAGAAAGGTGAGGATGGTGTTCCAGTATTCACATTCTGCCCTTGGACCCTGTGGGAGTGAGCCCAGGTAGGAAGGGTGTCCAGGCCTCAAAGCGTTTTAGTCTCTGTCTGAGGCCACTCTGTTTGGTCTCTCCAGATTCTGAACCTGGTCCAGCATCAGGCTGCCTTGATCAATTCTGTCAACATGTCCAGATCTTCTCTTAGCTCCCTTAGCAGTCCCACGGTTTTACAGATTAATTCTACATGGAGAAAGGCAAACAAAATATAAACAAGGCCTTAACTAGGTAGAGTAGGCAGTTGCTGAGATTCTAAATCAAAAACCTCCTAGCCTGAGGCAGATGAGGCCTAGCACCAGGGTTTCAGAACCTTCTAGACAGCCTGTATTTGTTTCTTCTGTTCTACTAGATTTCTTCAATGAATATCTGATTCAAAAGATACCTTCCTAGTGCTTCTGGCCACACTACACCAACCCTCCTGAGTATTTTACACTTTGGGCCCCTGGAAACCTCACCTTGCTCCTCACTCCTCCTTGATAGTTCTCTTTGACAGTTCAGTTTTCCTGATGTGCATTCTGGCTGGGAGTTCCCAGGGTCCTGTCCTTCAGAGAAGGTCAGTTTCACCTACTGTGAAGCTAGTTCCTCCACTTCATGTTTGAAATGGCCTTAGGTCACCAAGGAGAATGCCATCTTATCCTGGAGTGCATGCCAGACTCTCTTCCCTCCATGAGCTAGAAGCAAACTCCTGTTACTTCCTATTTTCTCTCTGGTATCACTTTGGGTGACCCCCTAAATTTCTCTCCCTTCCTGAGAGCTTCCAGAGAGTGGGCCATCTGCAAAGCAGAGATAATGGGTACACCTAGATCTAAATATTCAGAATTCACCCTTCTTGCCACTCCCCAGGTTCTCTTTGATGACTCAATACTCAGATGTTGTCAGAGGAAACTTCAAAAATCTTCCCAGAGTCTTTTAATCCCTCCCTCAAAGCACATGGCAGTTTGTACAGACTGAGAAAGGAAAATGGTACCCCTGGCAGCTAGGACCTGGCACTATCAGTTAGGCCATGGTGTGCTCCTATGGAACATAAAAAATTTCGCAGATCACCACCATCAGACAAGACCACTCTATAATCATGTCAGAACACAGACAAAGATGTGAACATTGTCCAAACTACAGAAATGACTAAGCATCCCCTCCATGCTGACTAATAAGAATGCTGCTGCTTCTTTACTCTTTACCCCTTACACTTGCTTAGTTCCTCCCGTGCTCTAGATAAGACTCAAAATATCCCAGACGTGCTCATGACTGAGAGGTTGTATGGGCAGGACCTGGTCGGCAGTTTCTTCCGACATGATGGATGATACAGATATAAATACATAGATATAGATAAAGAGACAGAGATATAGAGATATAGATATCTCCATGCATCTATATATGTGTGATAGGCTGAGGGAAGTATTTTATATGTATTTACATGACATATGATATATATATCGCAGACACATATATAACTCTACTTGTGGTTATTGAGCACTTGAAATATGACCAGTGCATCTGAGAAACTGAATTTTTAATTTTATTTAATTTCAACTTAAATATGAACATATTGCTAGTTGCTACCATAATATATAGCACACCTCTATAGTAACTCTTGATGTCTGGCAGGTAAGACAATTTTCAAAACTGACTTTTCGGGTATATTTTCCCTCTAAGTAAATTTTACAACAAGTGAAGTTCACTTATCCCTGCATATTATATAGTATTTGTAATATTATGAATAGTTTTTTTAATGGTCTCTGGCATATAGAAATTTTTTAATTTTTGTATGTTGACCTTATATGATCTTACATTCAGCCATCCTGCTTAAATTAATCTTGTTCATTTTAGTTTTTCTTTTTTTTAATTTGAGACATTTTTCAATTTATTTTCTTAAATTCTTACAGATACACAATCGTTACCCATTTGTTTTAGTTCCTTTTACTGCACTATGATTAAAAAAATGGTCTATGAGATTTTTACCTTGGGAATTTATTGAGATATTTTATTGTAGTAAACACAATGTTCCCTGAATATTTACAAAGAATGTTTTTCTATGTTTATTGGGTTATACACATACATGTACAATTAATTTGTTAATTTAATAGCTCAAATCCTCAATATTTCTACATTTATCTATCAGAGCTATCAATTTCTGAAAGAGTTGCTTAAATCCTACCATTATTATTTATAATTGTAAAATTTTCTTTGTTTTCCCCAATAGTTTTGCTTTATATATTCTAATGCTATATTGTCTAATGCATAAAAGGTTCTGAACTGTTACAGCTTCTTGATTAGTTCTACATAGCTTTCATCACAAAGTGTACAGCTCAATCCATTTTCACATACCTCTTAAGCCTTGCTACAACCCCTTGCAGTCATTCCCCACCCCTTTAAGGACAGTCATGTTCCTGACTTCCAACAGCACAAATTAGTTTTGTATCTGATTTTGATCTTTATATCACTGGAATCCTATGGTTTGTACTGTTGTGTGTCTGGCTCCTTTTGTTCAACATTATAATTGTAGGACTGACTGATATCAAGTGCAATGCCCTCACCTCTCTGTGGTCTACCCCAGTGGGACCTAAAAGCCAGCTAGAGAAACCATGCTGGCAATTTCCCTCATAGACACATCCAGGAACAGAGAAAGAAGTTTCTAATAACACAGACTACAGTTTTCTTCTGTTTCATATTATCTCTATTTCAGATTCCAGGTTTTCTCTTTATGTACCTTGGTCTTTCTCTGTTATGTTCTTGATTGCCCTCACCTATCTGGTAGCCCTTAGTTGCTTGTTCATATATACGATGAAGAAGTAAGTTGATTAATGTAAGTAGCTGGCATGAATTTCCTCTGAAGTCTGTGGGCTTTGTAGAATGGATGACATGTGCCAACACAAGAGCTGCTCTTTAGGGTAGTTGAGCAAGGAGCAGGCTGAAGAACCCCATAACTGTCAAACAAAGATTCACTTTGGGATGGAGCACGGTGTCATACTCAAGACTGAATGAACCTACTTTTTAAAAAATGTCCTCCTTGTCTGTCTGTTACTGAAGTCCAGAACTGCCTCAATAATACCTCTTCTACCTCTGATCCCATCCCCAAGAAAAGGAGCTTCCTCCAAGAAATTTTCCACTTCGGAGAAAATTTGACTAGGGGCAAACACTGCCACTTTTCCCTCTGTGTTGGAGGGCAAGGATAACCTTTATAGTTACATTTATAGGTAGTTATTTAATTAATTCCCCAAGCTTGAAGCTTCTCCAGCATTCTTATAGGTAGAAGTGTCCTCCCCTGAGTCTGTTTTAGGTCTTCTACTCTGATTTTACCATCATTCTGACCCCATCTGCTCTCTTCTCTTTCAGAAATTCCTCAAAATTTCTTGCTTGTTGATGGCACCCTTCCTTGTTTTCCAGATATCATTATGGATGTATTCTTTTTAAAAAATATTACTAGTTTATTTTTATATAGATAATCATAAAAAAATAGTCCATAATCTCACTACCCAGTAATCCCTACTTATATTTTTCCATTTTAACATAATTCTTTCATTATAAAATAAACAAAATTAATCAATTAATAAAATTCAACATCCATTTATAATAAAAACTCTCGAGAAAATGGGTATAGATGAAATTTACTTCAACATAATAAAGGCCATATATGACCAACCCACAGCTAATATCATACTCAACAGTAAAAAAGCTATGAGCTTTTCCTTTAAGATCAGGAAGAAGACAAGGATGAGCACTCTTGCCACTTTTATTCTACATAGTATTAGCAGTCCTAGCCACAACAATTAGGTAAGAAAAAACAATAAAACACATCCAAATTGGAAAGGAAGAAGTAAAACTGTCACTATTTGCAGATGACATGATACTATACATTAAAAAAAAAAACTAAAAAAATACCCCTAAGACTCCACCCTAAAACTATTAGAACCAATAAATTCAGTAAAGTTGTAGGATACAAAATTAATATACAGAATTTGCTGCATTTCTATACACTAATAATGACTATCAGAGATATTAAGAAAATTATCCCATTTATAATTACATCAAAAAGAATAAAATACCTAGGAATAAATTTAACAAAGAAGGTAAGACCTATATGCTGAAGACATTGATGAAAGAAATTGAAGATAACAGAAAATAAATGGAAAGATATACTATGCTAATGGATAGGAAGAATTAATATTGTCAAAAATGTCCAAATTACCCAAATCCGTCTACAGATTCAATGCAATCCTTATCAAAATACCAATGGCACTTTTCACAGAACCAGAAAACATAATAAAATTCGTATGAAGCCACATAAGACCCCTCATAGCCAAAATAATCTTGAGAGGAGAACAAAGCTGGAGGTACCAAGTTCCCTGATTTCAAACTATACTACAAAGTTATAGTAATCAAAACAGTACGATACTGGCACAAAAATCAATGGAACAGAATAGAGAGTCCAGAAATAAATCCATACTTATATGGTCAATCTACAACAAAAGAGGCAAGAACATACAAGGAAAAAATAGTCTCTTTGATAAATGGTAGTAGGAAAACTGGACAGATACATGCAAAAGAATGAATCTGGACCACTTTTTTACATCATACACAAAAATACAACTTAAAATGGATTAAAGACTTAAATGTAAAACCTGAAACCTACAAGAAAACATAGACAGTAAGCTCTATGACATCAGTATTCACAATATTTTTCTGGGTATGTCTCCTCAGGCAAGGGCAACAATAGCAAAACTAAACAAATGGGACTACATCAAACCAAAAAAGCTTTTGCACAGTGAAGGAAACTATCAACTAAATGAAAAGGAAACCTACTGAATGGGAGAAGATATTGCAAATGATATATCCAAAAAGGGTTGATATCAAAAATATATAAAGAATATATACAATTCAAGGGGCGCCTGGGTGGCTCAGTCGGTTAAGCCACTGCCTTCGGCTCAGGTCATGATCCTGGAGTCCCGGGATCAAGTCCCGCATCGGGCTCCCTGCTCGGCGGGGAGTCTGCTTCTCCCTCTGACCCTCCTCCCTCTCATGCTCTCTGTCTCAAATAAATAAATAAAATCTTAAAAAAAAAAAAAGAAATATCAGATGCCTGGTTGGTAATCATAACTTAATAATAGTAATAATAGAGGCGCCTGGGTGGCTCAGTCGTTAAGCGTCTGCCTTCAGCTCAGGTCATGATCCCGGGGTCCTGGGATCGAGTCCTGCATCGGGCTCCTTGTTCAGTGGGGAGCCTGCTTCTCCCTCTCCCTCTGCTGCTCCCCCTGCTTGTGCTCTCTCTCTCTGACAAATAAATAAAAATCTTTAAAAAAAAAAAAAAAAAAAGAATATATACAACTCAATAACAAAAGAAAAAACAACTCAATTAAAAATGGGTGGAAGACCTAATAGACATTTTTCCAAAGAAGACATACAGATGGCAAACGGGCACATGAAAAGATGTTCAACATCACTCATCATCAGGGAAATGCATATCAAAACCAAAATGAGGTATCACCTCACACCTGTTAGAATGGCTAGTATCAAAAAGACAAGAAATAGTAAGCGTTGGTGAGGATGTGGAGAAAAGAGAGCCCTGTACACTGTTGGTGGGAATGTAAATTGGTAGGCCACTATGGAAAACAGTATGGAGGTGTCTCAAAAAATTAAAAATAGAAATACCATATGATTCAACAATTTTACTTCTGGGTATTTATCCAAAGAAAATGAAAACTGTAATTCAAAAAGATATATGCATCCCTATGTTCACTGTGGCATTACTTACAACAGCTAATATATGAAAGCAACTTAAGTGTCCACTGATAGATGAATGGATAAAGAAGAGGTGGTATATATATATACATATATATGTGTATATATATACACAGGATGGTGTATATGTGTGTGTGTGTGTGTTTCAGCCATAAAAAGGAATGAAATCTTGTCATTTGCAACAATATGGATGGACCTAGAAAGTATTATGCTAAGTGAAGTAAGTCAGAGAAAGACAAATATCATATGATTTCACTTATATGTGTAATCTAAAAAAATCAAACAAAACAAGATAGAAACAGACTCATAGATACAGAGAACAAACTGATGGTTGCTGAAGGGGAAAGGGGTGTTGGCATGAGTGAAAAAGGTAAAGGGGATTAAGAGATACAAACTTCCAGTTATTAAATAGATAAGTCATATGGATGTAATGTACAGCATAGGATATCTAGTCAATAAAACTGTAACAACTTTGTGTAGTGAAAGATGGTAACTAGAGCTATTGAGGTGATCATTTTGTAATGTATAAGAGCATGGAATCACTATATATTGTATACCTGAAATAATATAATATTATATGTCAATTATAAATAACAAAGATGATGAAAGAGCTCATAAACAAAAAATTGTAAAATACATATATGTAGAAGGAAGAAAATATTACCATAGTGCTATGGCTCTGACATAATCATGCTTAACATTGTCCCCAGTCATTTTTTTTGTGCTATATTTTAAGTTTATCTAACTGCTATCATTCTCTATATAAAATTCTGTATCTTGCTTTTTAAATTTGACACAGTGTCTATGCATTTTCCAGTGTTGTGGATAGCCTTCACAATGTGGACAGTCATTGTTAAGGCTGCAGAATATTTCATTATATGAATATTCCATTACCCACTTATCCACTGCCCTCTTGTTGGGTGTGAAAACAAATATTTAGCTTTCCAGACAGCTCAAGTGCAGGTTCAGTCTGAAATGGGGCTTGGGGGCTTTGTTTTCTTTCTTTATAAAAATTATGTTTGAATAGTTAACATGTGCATATGATACAAAATTCTGAAAGAACAAGAGAATATATAGTGAAAACTTCCTTCCACCCCCGTCCCCAGCCATCTAGTTTACCTCCTCAGATGCAATCACCATTACTAGTTTCTCAAAAAGTTTTCAAAGACAGTCCATACAGAGGCAGGTGTACATGAATATGAATACGTGTGTGTGTGTGCGTGTGTGTGCACACATGCGTGCACGTGTGCACACAGTGGTAGCATATTATATATTCTTCTACACCTTCCTTTTTAAAGCTGAATAATATTCCATTGTGTGTGTGTGTATATACATGCCACATTTTGTTTATTCATTCAATTGTCAATGGACATTTGAGTTGCTCCCACCTTTTGGCTACTTACTGTAAATATGCTGCTGTGAATAGGGGTGTACAAATATTTATCCCAGTCCCTGCTTTCATTGCTTTTGGGAATATAACCAGAAGTGGAATTGCTGGATCATATGGTAATTTTATGTTTAAATTTTTTTTGAGAAATCCTCATACCATTTTCCATAGCAACTGCACCATTTTATATTCCCAGCAGCAATTCCAGTTTCTTCACATCCTTGCCTCTTGCCAACACTTGTTATTTTCTGTAAGTTTTTTGATAGCCATCCTATCCTAATGGGTATGAAGTAGTGAATTTTTCATTTTTAATGTATAAAATCTGTTAATCTCTTCCTTCGTGTTTCCTGCTTTCCTTGTAAAGGTCTTTGCTTCTCTAAGGTTATACAAGCAATCTCCAAACTTTACTTATAGTTATCATTTCATTTGGTACATTTAAAGCTTTGATTCACCTGGAATTCATTCTCTATTTGATCTGACACAGGGAGTGCTGTCTTCTTCCAGACTGAGAATTAACGATGCCAGTATCTTTCATGAAAGCTCACGCCTTTCCCTTTCCACCACACTGTCTTTTCTGTGGCCTTTTCTTCCCCCGCCGCGGCCCACGGTGAGCTGATACTAAGCCACTATTGTTTTAATACTTCCCATCTTAGCTTATCAGTACTATCAAATTAGGCTTTAGTTTTCAAAAAAAAGAAGTCAGTGTGAATAAACAGCCAAAACAAAAAATGTACCTCTTTCTCATTAAGCAAAAACATTCAGGAGGATTATAGAAGAAAATTTTATGGCATAAAACTCTACTTTTATGCTTATGTTTCCCAATTTGACCTCTCCTTATCTGTGGCTATTCAGTTTGGGTTTTTATTTAGCATTATATTGCAGGAGGAATGAGTGTCACTGCAGGGATTAAGCAGCAAGTAAGTAAATTAAGTAAATCTAAGATTTACTGGTTATGACTGGATCAGGCTCACCTTTCTGTAGAACTCTTAGACGCACACACATCAGAATAGGACAGATGTAAAACTAACAATTTTTCCCTTTCAGGAATTAATGGTTATTTTCTTTTTTCTTTTTTTTTAATTTTATTTTATTATGTTATATTAATCACCATTCATTACATCATTAGTTTTTGATGTAATGTTCCATGATTCATTGTTTGCGTATAACACCCAGTGCTCCATGCAATACGTGCCCTCCTTAATACCCATCTTTCTTATAATAATGAGATGGTATTTTATTTTTAAAATCACATGTGAACATGAGTATTGGAAGTATTATTTCCCAGAAATGGATAACTAGATAACGAATTCTTTCCACAACCTACTTTTGTCTTTATGTTGAAATCAGGTTTAAATAAGAAACTTCTAATTTAAAGGTTTGCCTAAAATTCATTAGAATTGGAGATGACCTGCCCCATGAATTCTTCCTACTAGTAATCATTATATCACTAGATTAACTTTCTAATATTAATTGGATTATAATTTTAGCCACTGTACAAATACATTTTCTTCTAAATAAAAGAATCTCCAGATGTAACAACCATACAAGCTGAGCTCCCCAAATTCGTTGCAAAAACAGTGACGGCTGATATTCCAGCAATGTTTTAAAGGAAGGCAAATCACTTCAACTCACCGTCTTGACCAAAAATTTGCTGTGGTGTAGATTGCACCTCTTTAGGGTTAAGTAAGCATCTAATACCCAGGGAGGGTGATATTAGTATTAGTAATAAGAAAACTTGAAGAGAATAAAGAACCTTTAATAAAGAAAAAACAAAAACAAAAACAATATTCTCCCCACCTCTTGCAACTGCAAGGAAAATTTGGTATGTTTTAGTATGAGAATAGAAAATGTATGGAATATGAAGCTTAAAAGTAATGATTTATAAAGAGGAACATATACAATGCTAAACAGTCTTTCCTTCCCTCTTTAATAAATGTAAAGATGGAATGTTTTATTATAAAATGATAAAGTCTTTGCATCTGAATAGAATTATTCCTTACCAAATGGTTCGGATGTTTTTTAACAATTACTGAGAGTGGAACACAAAAGACCTTTTTATTTTATTTTATTTTATTATTATGCTCAATTAGCCAACATAGAGTACACATCATTAGTTTTTGATGTAGTGTTCAGTGATTCATTAGTTGCGTATAACACCCAGTTCTCATAGCCACATGTGCCCTCCTTAATACCCATCACCTGGTTACCCCATCCCCCCACCCCTCTTCCTTCTGTAACCCTCAGTTTGTTTCCCAGAATCCAGAGTCTCTCACGGTTTGTCTCCCTCTCTGATTTCCTCCCATTCAGTTTTCCCTCCCTTCCCCTGTGGTCCTCTGCGCTATTCCTATGTTCCACATATGAGTGAAACCATATGATACTTGTCTTTCTCTGCTTGACTTATTTCACTTAGCATAATCCCCTCCATGTCGATGCAAATGGTGGGTATTCACCCTTTCTGATGGCTGAGTAACAGTCCATTGTATATATGAACCACATCTTCTTTATCCATTCATCTGCTGAAGGGCATCTCATCTCTTTCCACAGTTTGGCTATTGTGGACATTGCTGCTATGAACACTGGGGTCCATGTGGCCCTTTTCACTACATCTGCATCCTTGGGGTAAATACCTAGTAGTGCAATACCTGGGTCGTAGGGTAGCTCTATTCTTAACATCTTGAGGAACTTGCATATTGTTTTCCAGAGTAGATATACCCGCTTGCATTTCCACCAACAGTTTAAGAGGGTTCCCCTTTCTCTGCATTCCCGCCAACATTTGTTGTTTCCTGTCTTGTTAATTTTCACCATTCTAACTGGTGTAAGGTGGTATCTCATTGTGGTTTTGATTTGTATTTCCCTGATGGCTAGTGATGTTGAACATTTTTTCATGTGTCTGTTGGCCATCACAAAAGACCTTTTTAAAGATGCAGGAATAATTATGTAGTCAGGCAACTATTATTGCCACACATCTTCCTTGTCTTTAATGATGATTGAAAATGAACACATGCTGTTACTTACCTATCATGACTGATGGTGAAAGGGTACCGTGTCCCATTTCTATTTTTTTTAAACACCTTTGTTGAGGTGTGATATATATAGTATAAAATCCATCCATTGTAAGGATGCAGTTCAATGATTTTTAGTGCATTTTATAGTGTTATACAACCATCACCATAATCCAGTTTGATAACATTTCCATCATCTCCAAAAATTCCCCTGTGCTCATTTATAGTAAGTCCTTGATCCCAACACCAGATCCAGAAAATCACTAATTTACTTTCTGTCTCTCTATAGATTTGCTTTTTCTGGACCTTTCAAATAAATGGAATTATACAATACATGGTCTTTTGTGTCCAGCTTCTTTCAGTAAGCATAATATTTTTGAGGTTCATCCATTTTGCTGTATATTTCCTCCTCCAAGGAAATTTCAGAATCAGCTTGTCAAAAAAAATGTTTTAAAAATTTCTGCCAACCAGGTGGGAAGGCCTTTGCTCAACATAGCTTTTAATCACCCTTATTTGTTTCTTGCTCTGGATTCCTCCATCTTCTGAAGCATTTTGGAAGACTTATTTTAGATTTAGAACATTTCTGAATGTAATAAAACCACATGAAAGTACAAAAGTAATTTTATTGGATAAAAACCCTCAGTTTCAGGATTTCCCCTAAGTTATCAAAACATAGGATTAGAAGCACAACTCATTGAGAAGATAGAAGGGAAACTAATTGTACTGGGGCGGGGGGTTAGTTTTGTCTTTTTGTTTTACTTTGTTTTACTTCTCTTGCTTTGGCTCAATTCCTGAAAATAACTACTTCACAAATTTTCTGGCTATAATTATAAGAGGTGTAAACAATATTACTCCCCTTTTTATTTTGACTATAATGGCATCTGATTAGACCAAAGTCATCTATTTGACAACCTCTTATCTGGAAAATGATAAGGAAGCAAGAAGAAACACTTAAAGACAAAAGAACCAAATAATTATAACAAGGCCATGTTCTAAAATGCATGCAACATACCCACAGGAAACCCCTGACTTTCAAGTCCTCATTAGGATGTATTAGGAATGTGTGTATTTTTATTTTATACACAGCTCTAACAAGCTTTGCTCCCTTACTGTCCCTAAGACAATTAAAAGCAACAGATCATTGAGGCAGAACGAAAGGAAGACACAGAGTAGAGAGGGAATCCAGGAGAGACTGGTGCTTAGAAGAGGATTTGCTACTAAGAATGAGAAGTAACTACTTGATATAGGAGGGGAGGAGACAGAAGGTAGATGCAGAGGCCCAGGGCCACTCAGCGGACTCTGGCAGCGCCCCTGCATTACAGCACAGGAGAACTAATGATGACTCTGTGTCTTTACAAAAGGAAGTCTCCTAATGTTCAAACCACCTCCAAACCTTCCTGGAAAAGGATATATAACCACTAACTGACTAAATTTATAAACAAATAAGCCATCAAACAACTTTGGTTTGCTATATTCTATTATGAAGGCAACAGCATATTATACGGTGTACCAGAGTGAAAGCAGTAGATAGCTTTTAGACAAACATCTATTAAAATGGTTAGAAATCTTTTGCAAATTTTCTTGCTTAAAGGAGTATATTTTAGTCCTCTGGATAATGCTTTTAAATATGAACAGCCGATTCCCTGATATTGCTGGAAATGTAGCATTTCTATATTTCTTTTTGTTTTTATTTTTTGGCCTGTTCTTATCAAATGACAAAAACTAAATGCTAGGCTAATCTTTGGAAGATTGTAACTCCATTTGTAACCAGCTATTACAACATTTAAAGTTCATTCTATAAAGAAGTTATTGATTATTGTTGGGTAAGTTACATTTGCAATAAAGTAAACATCTTATGAATTAAATAGATTATGTAAAACATTTTTCGATTCCTAAATGAACAGCATGATCTATTATCTGAAAATAAATATTAGGGAAGGTGGGTTTTATTGAGAACATTGGATTAACAGTCCAGAGAAGGAGCTCTAGCCTTGCCAAGCACTCATTCTACAAATTTGCATGTGCCTTTTAAACTTTTGGAGCAACAGTGTCTTTATATAAGAGGTAAAAGAAAACCCGGTACATACAGAACTACACATACTGGCGAGTTACCTCATCATTCTAACCATCAGTTTCCTCTTCTGGAAAAACAGGGATGTTAGTAACATCTGCCAAACAGACTGTTATAGGAAGTGAATGACTCAACAGCCATTAGCTTTTAGGAATAATATGTTCATTTCTGTGGAGATTTTGTGTTTTTCCCCTTTCTCTCCGAGAAAGAGAGAGTGAAGAAAGTGAAAGAATAAGGCTCTAAGCCTAAGTATCCACCAGGGACAGGAGATAAGAGGAAAAAGCAAGACAAAGGGGCCAACACACACCAATGGCTGTGGCGCACCAGTCCCTTGCAATATGCCACATTATTTAGAAAAACAACCTGTGAGATAGCTATGTGGCTCCTAAAGATAGAGAAATTGGGAGTCAAGACATTAGGGGTCTTATCCACAATCACATAGCAAGTAAGTGACATAACTAGAATTTGAACCTAGTCCATGCAACCCCAAAGTCTGTCTCCTTCCATAAGCAAAAATGTGTTGGAAAGGTGAACATGGTTGGGACAGGTGAAGGCTGGTAGCTGGAGTCAAGGAGAAGACTGGCAGGACATGAAGCCCAAGAGGTAAACCAGAATAGAATTTTTAAAGGCTATGTCATGTCTCGGAATTAAAGAACCAGTGAAAGTTTTTCAGCAGGAAAGTAATATAAGAATCCTTTTTAAGACAGGAATGTAAGTATAAACAAAGATAAAGAGAGAAGTATTAAAAAACGGATGGGATGGGGAAGAAACTAGGAACAGAGAACACTGTTGGTGGTAATACTGTGCTTTTGTTGATGGATAATGATGGTCTGGGCTGGAGCTGGAGCAAAGAGAGCAGAGAAGAAAGAGACTGGATTCAAGAGATATGCAGAGACATTTTGGTAAGACCTGCCTATCAGTGTCCCAGGGGAGGTGCCCAGAAGGCAGTTGGAAATAGCATCTACCACTAAAAGAGTTCTAGGATAGAGATTTAGAATTCAGAAGTCATCAGCAGGCGGTGGTAGTTGGAGACTACAAGGTGATGATATCATGAGGAACTGGAAGACCAAGAGGAAATGGCTAAGCAGGAAATTCTGGGGGAAAGTAAACAGAGGATTTGAAGGACCTTTTCTGGAAAAGGCTCCAGTGCTCATCTGTTTTTAGGAGTCACCCTTTTCCTTTGCATCCCTTTCTGTAAGAAGGGGAGCAGGTCTCGACCTTTCTGAATTTCCATTCTGCCCTCTTCTTGAGCACAGACACTACTTCCCTTATAAAGCCATAGGCTGGGGGGCGGCGCCTGGCTGGCTCAGCCCGGTAAGCATCTGCCTTCAGCTCAAGTCATGATGTCAGGGTCCTGCGAGGGAGCCCTGTGTTGTCTTGTCTGGTCCCTGCTCAGCAAGGAATCTGCTTCTCCCTCTCCCTCTGCCCCTCCCCACCGCTCGTGCTCGAGTGCATGCACGCGTCCTCTCTCTCTCAAATAAAATTAAAAAAAAAAAAAAAAGCCACGGGCTGGCCTTGTTCTCTCTCAGGGCTCTTGGCCTGGAGCCCCAAACCCACGCCTGTGCCACAGGATATGGGAGGCCACATCTCTCAAGAAATGTTTAGACAGTCAAGTCTGCAGACCATGGTCATTATTTGGAAGTGGTGGTGCCTCCCAGTTCTCTGAGGAATTAGATATAGCATTGAGAAGGAGGTCTTATAAGGACCTTGGGAGGCTCACATTCAGAGTGGTGATCACTGAAATCACCAAGGGAAGGGAGGCATGAAATGCTGGTGAGAAACTGGAGGCAGTGGGTTGTTGAGGTTCTTTCAAAGAGATTTAAGCAGAATAATTTAGGTCAGTCTGCACCCCAGGTCAATTTAGAGCTCTTTATTCAGTCTTTCTAAAATTCTGGCATTAATTAATATGGAACGCTAATGGCTTTTCAGATGGGTATCACATACCTTGTCCATTCACCTCGATTTTCTATACTGACTTGATTATTGCAAGTATACTTACAATAGACTGCAAATTTGGACTTTGGGACAGGCAGGTCTAGGTCAGAATCCCAGGTCTGCTATTCAATAAGCGAGGCCACAGGGAAAATCACTCAAACTTAATAATCAGTTTCCTTAACTGTAAACTGAGATAATACCTTCTGTGGCAGTTAATGCTGACTGGATCGTTTAACTTCTGTTCCATTCCAACTCCCTTATAGAGTGCCTACCAATACAACAGAGGCTGGAAAGCCAAAGGCAAATTTCTCAGACTCCCATGCAGCTGGGTTTCACATCTGACCTGAGTCAATACATTTTGGAATCCACAGCTTAACATAAAGGGTTTTTGCCAAACTGGCATTTGTATTTTTTACTTTTGGTGACCTTACTGTTTATAAACATCTGGGAGTAAAAATGGATTTAATTGTGTTTAATCTTTATAGGAAGATGTGTAACAAGATGCTGTACAAGCAAAGCTTTCAAGCTTCTAAATACTACTATAACTTTGTTTATGTTCAATTATTTTCATAAGTCATTCATAAAAAAAATAGTGCCCTTTTATTTAAAGCTCAAACTTATTACTCATTTCCCCTTCTGGATTCTCCCCAAACTACTTACTGGATGTTGAGCTTTTTTTTTTTAACTCTTTTTTTTTTTTATTATTCTTATGTTAATCCTCATACATTACATCATTAGTTTTAGATGTAGTGTTCCATGACTCATTGTGCATAACACCCAGTGCTCCATGCAGAATGTGCCCTCCTCAATACGCATCACCAGGCTAACCCATCCTCCCACCCCCCTCCCCTCTAGAACCCTCATTTTGTTTTTCAGAGTCCATCGTCTCTCATGGTTCGTCTACCCCTCCAATTTCCCCCCTTCATTCTTCCCCTCCTGCTACCTTCTTCTTCTTCTTTTTTTTTTTCTCTTAACATATATTGCATTATTTTTTTCAGAGGTACAGATCTGAGATTCAACAGTCTTGCACAATTCACAGCGCTGACCAGAGCACA
>NC_138382.1:5095647-5121527 GCF_054177405.1 Leptonychotes weddellii
CCTCAGTTTGTTTCCTGAGATTAAGAATTCCTCATATCAGTGAGGTCATATGATACATGTCTTTCTCTGTTTGACTTATTTCGCTCAGCATAATACCCTCCAGTTCCATCCACGTCGTTGCAAATGGCAAGATCTCATTCCTTTTGATGGCTGCATAATATTCCATTGTATATATATACCACATCTTCTTTATCCATTCCTCTGTCAATGGACATCTTGGCTCTTTCCACAGTTTGGCTATTGTGGACATTGCTGCTATAAACATTGGGGTGCATGTACCCTTTCGGATCCCTACTTTTGTATCTTTGGGGTAAATACCCAGTAGTGCAATTGCTGGATTGTATGGTAGCTCTATTTTGGATGTTTAGCATTTAAAATATCTGTAGAGCAATTTAAGGATAAATCTACTTGTCACAGCTTTCATTACAGTTGCTTTATTTTAACAATCTTAGTTTGTTTTCTTTTTATCTGAACTTCTGATCTTGCTTTTAGTTTAGAGGGTATCAATAATGTTTCTGTTAATTTAACAAAGGCAAAGACAAATACAAAATATTTTCATTTCTGGTAAAAATAAACCTCTTTTGTGGCAGGACACATAGAATACTTTTTGGCATTGCCCAATGAAGCAAATAAAAACAGAACTTTTCTGTTACTTGGGAATACATTATGCATGTTAAGAGACCACTGGAAACTAAAAACACAGACATAATTGAATTTTTTTGAGAATGGCCTAATTATTTCTCAAAATAGAAAAGGCTTCAATATAAAAAAATGCAATGTAGATAATTTATAGGACACTGTCATTGCCTTCTCTGTGCTCTGAAAATGTTTTATGTGTCCAAGTAAAATTTAATCATTGTATTATTGTTAATACAAAATGCAAGGAAAACTTGCATTAAGTGGTTTGTGGACCTTTATGTAACTGTCCCTTCTGAAACTCAAGAGATCGACAAATTACTGAGATCAGTAATTTTGTGGCTATTCTTAATATTTTTTATTTATTTATTTATTTATTTTTATTTTTTTTTAAAGATTTTATTTATTTATTTGAGAGAGAGAATGAGAGACAGAGAGCATGAGAGGGAGGAGGGTCAGAGGGAGAAGCAGACTCCCTGCCGAGCAGGGAGCCCGATGCGGGACTCGATCCCGGGACTCCAGGATCATGACCTGAGCCGAAGGCAGTCGCTTAACCAACTGAGCCACCCAGGCGCCCCTGTTCTTAATATTTTTTAAACAAAGAAACTGAAGAATTAAAATACACAAGAAAGAGCAGATATAACAGTTTTATGCAGATGGTCAGAATGTGGTTTCTCCTACTATACACAGTTATTTCTAATAACCTAGCTCCCTTTTATTATGTTCTGTTTAAAATTAACTATGGTTCTATAATTGTTAAAGTAGTATCAGATAAACGTGTAAGGTCACTAGTCTGAAGTCATAATCTGAAACATTCTAATTTCAAATTGTTCTGTAAAGCAATACCAAAAAATAATAGAGACAAAAAAATTAATATTATGAAAAGATCTAAAATTCTTTTAAAATAGAAATGGGCAGAAGACATGAACAGACATTTTTCCAAAGAAGACATACAAATGGCCAACAGACACATGAAAAAGTGCTCAACATCACACCACATCATGGAAATCCAAATCAAAACCTCAATGAGATACCACCTCACACCAGTCAGAATGGCTAAAATTAACAAGTCAGGAAACGACAGATGTTGGCAAGGATGCGGAGAAAGGGGAACCCTCTTACTCTGTTGGTGGGAAGGCAAGCTGGTGCAGCCACTCTGGAAAACAGTATGGAGGTTCCTCAATAAGTTAAAAATAGAGCTACCCTACGACCCAGCAATTGCACTACTGGATATTTATCCAAAGGATACAAACATAGTGATTCAAAGGGGCACATGCACCCCAATGTTTATAGCAGCAATGTCCACAATAGCCCAAATATGGAAAGAGCCCAAATGTCCATCGACAAATGAATGGATAAAGAAGATGTGGTATATACATATAATGAAATATTACTCAGCCATCAAAAAGAATGAAATCTTACATTTGCAACCTCATGGATAGAACTAAAGGGTGTTATGCTAAGTGAAGTAAGTCAATCAGAGAAAGACAATTATCATATGATCTCACTCATACGTGGAATTTGAAAAACAAAACAGATGAACATAGGGGAAAGGAAGGAAAAATAAAACAAGACGAAATCAGAGAAGGAGGCAAACCATAAGAGACTCTTAATTCAGAAACAAACTGAGGGTTGCTGGAGGGGAGGTGGGTGGGGGGATGGGGTAACTGTGTGATGGGCATTAAGGAGGGCACTTAATGTAATGAGCACTGGGTGTTGTATGCAACTGATGAATCACTAAATTCTACCCCTGAAACTAATAATACACTATATTTTAATTGATTTTCTAATAAATAAATACATAAACAAAGAAGGAAAATAAATTAACATAGATTTAGTTATTATTCTTGGGCGTATGACCACAGAGTTATAATTAAACATTCTTGTAAACAAGTCTTGTAAAATTACTTTAAAAATAATTAATTAAAATAAAATAAAATAAAGAATTTTACATTTATGATTTGGGTTAAAGACTGCTAAGGAAACTTACTGTACATGTTCTCTTTTGCTCTTATTTCTCATTAGTGTCAATATTGGGGGAAGAACGGTGAAAATGAATGAACACTTAGTTACATGATGCCTATTATTGATAAATTAACAACTGCCTCAACATAATTATCCCTTTATGGCTACTGAAGAAGTTTGGTAATAAATTATTAACTAATTTGGTTCTTTTAAGATTTTATTTATTTATTTGAGATTAAGAGAGAGAGAGAGCATGAGCAGGAGAACAGGCAGAGGGAAAGGAGAAAGCAGACTCCCTGCTGAACAGGGAGCAGGATGCAACTCGGGGCTCCATTCCAGAACCCTGGGATCATAACCTGAGCTGAGGGCAGACACTTAACCAACTGAGCCACCCAGGTGCCCCTTATTAATTTGAGTTTTTAAATGTATTTAGATCTAGACCTATGATTTTAAGCATAATTTTATGAAGTACAGGTAGTTAATAGAGCTTTAATTGATAATTAAAATTATAGCTCAATGACATCTTTCATCAGGAAATTTTTCCCATGGAAAAGGTATGCATAGATTTTTTTTTTTTTTACTCTAGGCTCAAGAGTTTGTTGCAGTTACACAATCCTGCTGATTTTCACAATTTATCTTTGATATATGGAGATACGTGCCTCTATTCTTATCAGTAGAAGAGACCTAGAATATAGGATTTGTTCATAACCGTTTTTAAAAATAAATTTTAGAACACTTTTAGATTTATAGAAAAAGAGGACAGAGTTCTTGAATACCCTACCCTTTGTATACTCTACAGTTAATATCTTACATTACTATGGCACAGTTGTCACAACTAAGAAATTAACATTGGTATTTCACTTTTAAATAAATTCCATATTCAAATTTCATTAGTTTTTCCTTGATGTCCTTTTTCTGTGCCAGAATCTTGGATGCCCCATTACTGTATACAATGAGGTTCACTGCGTGCTGTGAAGTTTAAAGGGCTTTGACAAATGCAGGTATCACGTATCCAGCATGACAGTACCATACAGATGGGTTCCACCACCTTAAAAAGCCCTCTGTCCCCAATCTTTTGAGAGTTCCAAGAGGATCAGTTTTCAGACTGATATTTCAGCTTGATCTCTGGTGGGAAAAACCTAGGCTGTGAGTTTTTTCAAGCAGTGGTTCTCAATCCTAGCTGTACACTGGAATTACGTGGCAACCTTTAAAAAATACTAATGACTGGTCCTAACTCCAGATCCTGGTTTCATTGGTCCCTCCTGATTTTATTGGTCTGACATGTGGGCCTGGACATTGAGATTTTGAAAAGCTCCCTAGATGCTCACAATGTGCAGTTAAGATTCAGAACCGCTGATCTTGCATTCATCTGTGTCGTGACTGGATTCAGCTGCCTTTTGATAACAACACAAATGATTAATTCATGCATTCTACATCACTTTGGAGGGATACTATGAACTATCATGTAAGTTTTTTAAGTAAGTAATATAGCAAGGATGAATTTCACATGCTAAATAATCATGTATGCAAAAACACTATTTACTCTCTAACTGAACCCAAAATGAACTTCAATTTCTACTGCTGAGGGCAAATTTAATTTTGACAAGTCAAAGGGACTCACCTTAAAACTTACTTCACCTTAAAACTCACTTCTTAAAATTCAGCTTGGCCCTCTCCCCTTCTCTGTCCATTTTTTTCCCTGCCCCATCTCGGTTTGAGTCCAAGTAAGCTCGAGTGGCATGGTCACGGGGAAGGCACATCTGGTTGGAGGAGGCTTCTGTAGTTATTTTCTGTTTGATCAACCTGGGCAGTGCCAGGTGATCTGTTCTGGGTGTTCCACCATGTTTCAGGTTGGTTTGGCCATCACCTCTGCACTCTAGGGTACTGCTAATCCTCTGACATCCAGCCACTTTCCCTGCCCAGCACTTGTTTTATGGCCTCTACCTAAGTGTCTGTAAAGGATCCCCAGTCTCTAGGTTTTGGTGACTACCTGGTAAGCCACCTGCTTTCAATTCTCAGCTACCAACTGTGCCCCTCTTCAGGTTGATATGGGAACCTTGCAAACATTCTCCACACCCCTTGGCCTCTCTCAGATCTGCTCTAAGCTTAGATCTGCCCTGAAACCATTTCTGCTCTACTTTAGTTGCCCCTTCCCAGAATTCTTGACAGAATATAGGTATACAAGTGCTCTCTGTCCAGGGATTCCCAAATCCCAAATCCATCACAACTCTCCAGAGTTTCAACCCCTAAGAGAGGCCAAGGAACCAAGCCCCATCTTTATATCTAAAGTCTCCTTTTTCCTCTTCCAGTTTCTTCTCACAGTTTAAAGAAGGCAAGAAGAAAAAACTGAGTCACATTATTACTCATTCCCCCCCACCCTATGGTCTACATCATGAATTCTATGCTTGCTCTCCTCTAGGTTCTGCTAATGATACACAGTGCCAAGGTTTTAGAATTTAAAAAACTTTTCTCAAGAATCTTTCTCAAAATAATAGGCTTCTACACTGTTGCTTCTCTTGTGTGTTTTCTAAAAATCCATCCAGAAATCCAGTCTCCTTCTGTGTTCTGGGCTATACCTGCTTTCTGCTCCACTGCAGTGAAAGACACTGACTAAAGTGACAAAGGACTTGAGGCATCAAGAGAATAGTGGCAAAGAAAAATCTCCATTGATGTCTCAGAAGAATACCCTCTACCATCTTACCATAATATGATATGGACCTGCTACTCCACATGAATGTCAATTTGCAGTTGGATAAATTTGGAAGGCAAAATAATTTCAGTGCAAGTTGTAATAAAGATCAATAAGAGGTACCTGCATTTAAAGGCACATAGATCTTTCCTCACATGTGACAGAATATACTGAACATGTATTTTAGGGTTGAATAAAAGCCCCAGACCACACGCATTCGAGACCTCAGGACACAGAAGAAGAATATCACATCTATTCTGTATATATTCCAGGAAGATTTCACTGCCAAGGTGACAGGTGGGGATAGCTATCCAGAAGAGCTTTAGTCAAAGTCTACTGAGATTTAAAAAAAAAAAAGACAAATCAAAGCAACTGAAGTGTGAAAATCCCCTGGAAAAGCAGATTATTAACTCTGTGCTCAGAATCAAAAGATGAATAACCAGACTTTGTCATTTGTTTCATCCTCAGCTGGAAAGGCAGCTAATGATGCAGAATGAAATGAGAGAAAGACAAATGGCCTTGCAGATTGCTTGGTCTCGGGAATTCCTCAAATATTTTGGAACTTTTTTTGGCATTGCAGCCATCTCTTTAACAGCTGGGTATGTTTGCTATTTACTTTAAATTTTTCTTAAATAATTTGCTTCTTTTTGTTTTTGACATTATCATATTACTATCAAGTTGGCCAAGATAGGACTTTGGTCCAAATAGTGTATATATAACCCCTTATAGCTTAGCACTTGGAAGTGACTGTAGAACCAGGGTAGAAATAGTCAATTCTACCTCTAGTTCCTCAGATTTCTTCCATCCTTGTCACCATTATGTAAGTTAGAGAGAGGACTGACTTGACACCAAGATAGAAGAAGGCCTCTGCAAATTTATCTCCATAATCCCTAAGGGGCAGATATCAATACTTAACCATTTTTTAAATGAGTAATCTGAGCCTCAACATCAAACAAAGATGGGCAAATCACAAATTCTGCCCTTGAGAATTGCAGAATCTGGTGAGGCGTGGTGGGTAAGAAAATCCTATTTCCATAGGAGACTCAAATGAACTAAGTAACTTCTAAAATGGAGAACATTCTTTGAAAAAGCAGGTAATTTTTTTTTCATTGAGTATAGAGATACGTATTTACAGGTCATTCTTAATATTTTTTTTCTTTTTTGTTCTTGAACCAGAGCAATAAGAAGGAAGAAGCCAGCCTTCCTCTTCCCTATTATTCCATTAAGCTTCATCTTCACATACCAGTATGACTTAGGATATGGAACCCTTCTACAAAGAATGAAAGGTCAGTCTTTGATAAACTAGAATGTATTCCTGATTCATTTTCTGATTCAAGGATCCTCTTCTTATGACCCTTGATTTATGAACATTCTGACAAGACTGCTTCCAGTGACCAACATTTCTCCCTGAGCTTCCAGTGACCAACATTTCTGCTCCCTCTCACAGCAGTATGCTGGAGTCAGCTCATTCCAGCTCACAAGAACTGACTATCAAATTTTCAGGAATTTGTAAGCTGGTTGTTAAATACAGTCATTATTAAACATTAAATTAGATAAACTTACAATTAAATAAATTACAAAAATAATATTAAATTATATTAAAAACAATGGCAATAATACTCAGAACTTACCAGTTTTTCATTATTTTACTCTTATCTGTACTCTGAAGTTATGTGTATCTGTCTTATGTATATCTATTGTACCTGTGTGATAGGGTACAGATACAATACACACACAATAAGATAACAGATACAACTCCAACTTCAGTGGCATGAAGTTGGTCGTGGTGGGAATATTTATACCAAGGAATCTGCAAACACCACAAAAAGGCTTGAATTATTATTTTGTTGACCGTCTAAGCCAGGGTTTGGCAAATTACGGCCTGCAGGGTGGCCACATGTTTTTGAAAGTAAAGTTTTATTAAAACAGACATGCCCATTCATTTCTGAATTGTCTATGGATGTGTTCCCATTACCATGACAGCTGAGTTAGTGCAACAGAGATATAAGGCCCCACAAACCTAAAATATTTACTGTCTGGCCCTTTTAAGAAAACTTGCCAACCCATAGTCTAGATTTAAGGAAGTGATGAAGCAAATGTTAAATACTGCAGATTATGCTTAAATTTTTGTTGTGTCAGTAGCCATTACATTGTGAATAGCACAAACAATTGAGGAAATATTCTCCTAACATTTAAAAACTGTTATCAGACTCAGCCAAGTTGTTTACATCATTTCCAAACAAAAAAATTTCCAACATATGTCATTGTTTCCACTTTTGTCCTATTTGTTAGGGTAAATGAAAATACCACCATCATTCATGTTGGAATTACAGTCCCTCATCAATTGCAACTATAGCTTAGCTATGAATATGAGAGTCCAACAGAAGTCAGTAAAAACATTCCGTGAGAATCCATTTGCTATGTGAAATTTATAATAAAGTATATTGAACATTTCATTATTTTTTATAAATTATATGCTACATCTATTTTATATAAGTAAAATTTATAATAAACTTATGTTCATAAGTTTATAACTCATGTACATTTGTTTTTCTGGAGAGCTGGTTGTTAAATAATCACCACACCATGCTGCTCTCACAAACTCTGGCTTTGACTGCCCTAGAAAATAGCACTGCTGCCACAGAATTCATTCCCGTACCAGGAAGACTCTCTCATGGGGCCCATGTCCCTTCTTCTCGAGGCTTAAACCCAAAGCATATTGGAAACTGTGCTTTCCCAAGCCTTCATTTTTGCCATCCTTTCCTCTCCTGGGCTATATCTATGGGCACATCACTATCGCTAAAGCTCTGTGGGCACCGATTTGGTACAGGAAAGGAGGAAGTGCCGACTCCTCTGCAGGTATTGGGAGTAGGGAGTAGAACATCTCTTTCCCAGGCCTAGGGAGATACAAGGATTATATGTTCTTAAAAATTCCCATTGAAGATGGAAATACATTTTCCACACAGAAACTCTGCTAAAAGGTCCGTTGGGGTCAAGCACTATCGGTATCATAGTTCAGCTATATTGTGGACTGAACAGTTTTTTGTTGGCGGCCTAGCAAGTGATTTCTTGCATTATCACTATGGGAAAATGTATTTCGAGTTCTAAAACACTGATATACAAACTAAATTTTGGAGTCTAATCCCATTTTAAGCTGGAAACTAACTACACAACTGATTTGCCAATGTTAAAGCCCATTTCAATAACCCATTCACTTTCATGTTACTCATCTGCTTAAGAATTCATTAGTCTGAGTTCAACTCTGTTTCATTGTTTATATGGACATTAGAATTCTCAGTGCCTCATAAAAATTAAAATTAATCATCATTCACTTGAACATATTACTAATAGAGAACAAGTTTATTTTCTAGGAACATCATGATTGTATATTTGGGAAGTAATTTTATTACAGGTCCATCAGAGTCCACAGAACGTACAATTTTAAACTTTTAAGACAGGTGGGAATTTCCTGTTTAAAAAAAATACAACTTTACAGTCAACCAGGAAACTTGCGGTATTTGAAAGTTTAGGTTTTAACATTTAGCCCTGTTAACTAGTGATAAACCCAAGATATACCCAGTCCTTGTTTGACGGACTTTATCATTAGCCCTTCTGCAAACACGTGAGAATTTGCCAAATGTGAGGCACATCACATGGAAACATTTAGTCAGTCGTTAGAGGCCTGTATGATCACATATATTTTTTAAAAGATTTTATTTATTTATTTGAGAGAAGAGCGCAAGAGAGCATGAGCTGGGGAAGGGGTGGAGGGAGAGAGAGAAGCAGACTCCCTGCTGAGCCGGGAGCCTGATGCGGGGCTCCATCCCAGGACCCTGGGATCATGACCTGAGCCGAAGGCAGACGCTTAACGACTGAGCCCCCCAGGTGCCCCATGTCTAATTACATACAATTTATAATGATTTTTATTTACTATTTAAGACTGAGCAAAAAAAAATATGATTGCAGATGGTTGAAATGTTATAATTTCAAAATTGTAGCCTGCCCTATTCTGTCTGGAGTATAACTTAATTGTGTGCTAAAAGAGAAGTACTTAAAAAGAAACATTTGCTTTCATTCCCAAAGAAGGTTTATAGAATGTCAACAATGTATACTATAATTTTCTTTTAATTTTGCTAATTAGTCTTCAACTGGGCCTAAGAAATTACTCGCTGTTACTTGAAAGAGGAATTGTTTATAAAAATGCTTATACTTGGGGCGCCTGGGTGGCTTAGTCATTAAGCGTCTGCCTTCGGCTCAGGTCATGATTCCAGTGTCCTGGGATTGAGCCCCACATCGGGCTCCCTGCTCGACAGGGAGCCTGCTTCTCCCTCTCCCACTCCCCCTGCTTGTGTTCCCTCTCTCACTGTCTCTCCATCAAATGAATCAATAAAATCTTTTTTAAAAATGCTTATACTTGTGTGCATGTATGTATACAGACTAAAGAACATTTAATATTATTTTGGGTATTTACAAGTGGTTTCAGGTAAAAGATAGCTTTCCTGAAAAAGCAGAAATTTATTAAGCTTTATTTTCTCTCATGTCACATATTAAGGGGCAATATAGCAAAGACTATATTTGGTTTCTCCGTCCCAAACCCCTCCAAACACAACTAATGCTTACCGTCCTGACTTTCCTTCAAGGAAAAAAATATTACTTGGTATTCTTTCTCTTCTACATCTTAAAATGCTGTCTTCTGTCAAGTAAAACCTATGGCATCTGATTGATCTCTCAAAGATTTATTTATATATTTACTTATTTTAAGAGAGAGAGAACACAAGCAGGGAAGAGTGGCAGAGGGAGAGGGAGAAGCAGACCTGCTGAGCAGGGAGCCCGATGTGGGGCTTGATCCCAGGATGACCTGAGCCAAAGGCAGAGGCTTAACCAACTGAGCCATCCAGGTGCCCCTGATTGATCTCTCTCTCTCTCAGTCTTCAGAATTCCTTTTTCCTCCCAAAGGAAAGAATGGCCTTCCTTTGGGAGATGGCTTCTCCTGAGGACAACAGGTGAAATATTTAAGTGTGAGATTTAGAGGCATGCCTCCACACAGTGTTACAGCTTGTCACTGGAATATAGCAATTTGGCTTTTTCACAAAACACTAATGACCTTTTTGTCACCTTGCATATTTCTGTACTTTATTTAAGGTGAAGCTGAGAACATACTGGAAACAGAAAAGAGTAAGTTGCAGCTGCCAAGAGGCATGATCACTTTTGAAAACCTTGAAAAAGCCAGAAGGAAACAGAGTAAATTCTTCATAGACAAATGAAATCATGTTTACCCACCAAATCTCAAAACACAATTATTGACTTGAATCATGGTTTTTACAAATTTTTAGATGATTGAGATTTTGATATCATGGATTTTATTTTAAAATATTAAAATGCAAGATGGGTTTTGTTAAACTATTTTAAAATAAAATTTATAACATCAGCACAAAATCATGGAGGTACGCTAAATAACTTTCATATTTCCTATGTATGTGTGTATTACAAATATCTAAATGTATAATTAATAAATTATATTGTTTTGAATTCCTGGAAGCAAATGTCCTGCTGCTCTCATTTCTCTGTCACACACACTTTCCCCATCACATTTATCCCACAGATACTTCTTTTATTTGGATTTGTCAATTGTGTCCTGTCTCCACATGATAGAAAACAACTAATATTAATGACTAACATGTATATTGTACTTACTATGGCTACTGTTCTGAGTGTCTTGCATATGTTATTGTAATCATCCCAACAGTCCCTTGAGGCAGGCATCATTTTATGGATGTGTAAACTAAGGCACAGAGAGCTTAAATTACTTGCCCAAGGTCATACATGGACAGAACTGAGACTTGCACCTAAATGGTTTGGTTCCAGTGAATATGCTCTAAAAGGCTTTGAAAAGCTTAGGTCTTTAACACATTCTGGACATGCAAATACAGCTGTGAAAGACAAAAGGTAAAAACATTCAAATGATGACTCAGGACAGAGTTGCTGAAGAGGTGGGAATGGCGGAACGTTGATGAGGATGCCTACACCTTTTTATTTTCACTCACTGGGAAACCTATACTTGTAACTGGGCTTATACCTCTTCCCACAGTTGTAACCCCTAAAGATGATACAATAATTCCAAAGACATTTCCTGATACCTACTCTGTATCAAGCACTATTGTAGACACTAGGGCTACATGAGTGAATGAGAAGACAAGGTTATTGCATCCTAGGCAGTGGAATATGTTCTAGTAAGCGGTGGGAGAACTGAGGAAAGGAACAAATAAACATGGAGATAAAGAAGACCATTTCTGATGGTTATGAATGCTTCAGCAGAAATGAAACAGGATGATAAGAGAATGATTGGGAGGATGTGGGAGGGGGGACTATAAATCTGGGACAGTAGGGACTGCCTCTCTGAAGAGTAACATTTGAGCTGAGAGCTGAATGATGAATTAGCCAGTCCTGTGAAGAGCAGGTATGGGGACAGGGAAGGGATCTCTCCACAAAGGGAAGAGCCAGAGACTCAGAGACTTGGCATGGAGAAAGAATAGAAAGGTCAAGCGAAATAATAGGAGATGAAACCTGAAAGGAGAAAACAAGCATGAATACAATAGCCATTACCCTCAAGCAGCTGACCACATATCAACATATGGTTTTGATACAATCATAGTTGGAGAGAACTTTGGTTGAGGTCTTGAAGGATGCACTGAAGTACTCCATGGAGATAAGGAGGCAGGCTGGGCAGAAGAAGCTTGATTAAAGTGATTAAAGGTAAGACAAGGCTGTCAAGTCCAAGGATTTGCTGCTGGTTCCATTTGCCTGGGACAAAGGTTTCCTCCGGTAAGGGAGTTAAGAAATGAGCCTGGAGGCACAGCTTATCTCCTGACTAGCTCTGGGCTTAAGGAATTTGCACTCTATCCTGAGGGTAACCAGGTATGTTGCATGTGCGTGTGTGTGTGTGTGTGTGTGTGTGTGTGTTTAAGAATCTGCATTGGGGTTTCACTGGAATCAGTCTATTACAGGAGGAAGATCCCAGAATCTGCAAGAATAGCAAAACTGGGAAAGTCATTTGAGGTTGTGGAAGGAGAAGAAGGTAATTTCACTTCATTGAGTCATTAGCATGGATTTTTCTGGAGGATATAGGAAAGAAGTGATTGGGAAGCACACCGATGGTCTAAGGGATGCTTAAGATCCAGCACTGATTTGTGGACCATGCCAGAAGCTGGAATTGTATTTCTTTCCCCTTAAATTTAGTCATGCTGTCTAAACATTCCTAACTTGGTCCAGCCAGAGATCACCAAGAATGGGTTTGAGTGCCCTGCAAGGGTTGACTGGCTAAAGACCTTACACAGGATTTGTGTTGATATGCAACACAGCAGGATCTGAGCAACCTCTGGACCACCAGGCCATTCATTTGCATTTGCTTCTCACCCTGGCATTGACCCTGAACCCATTAATAATTGTTACTCAATAGAGCCTCTGCTAAATACACACATTCACATTTTTGTTTGCTCCCAATTGTGAGGCAAAAGTCAAAGCTATTAAATAATGGCTTTGCAATTCAACTATATTAAAATATATCCCAATTGTCTTTGGTATTATTGATTATTATCCAAGGCTTTTCCCCTTATTTATTATTAAATATAATAATACTATTATTATTATATTATTGAATATAATATTTATAATTGAATGGACAAATATTTTTGCTCTGACACTGTTGAGCTCTTTCTTAGCCATTATGTTAGTATTTGCATTAATTACTATTATTACTATTATTTTTTTTTTTCATAATATAGGAAAGTGATTTAATTTTTGGTTGTGTGTTTCCAACTGCCCAGTTTTGTCATTTTTTTTTTTTTTTTTAAAGATTTTTATTTATTTGTCAGAGAGAGAGAGCACAAGCAGGGGGAGCAGCAGAGGGAGAGGGAGAAGCAGGCTCCCCACTGAACAAGGAGCCCGATGCAGGACTCGATCCCAGGACCCCGGGATCATGACCTGAGCTGAAGGCAGACGCTTAACGACTGAGCCACCCAGGCGCCCCTATTATTACTATTATTAAGTTATGATTACCAACCAGGCATCTGATATTTCTTTTTTTTTTTTAAGATTTTATTTATTTATTTGAGACAGAGAGCATGAGAGGGAGGAGGGTCAGAGGGAGAAGCAGACTCCCCGCCGAGCAGGGAGCCCGATGCGGGACTTGGTCCCGGGACTCCAGGATCATGACCTGAGCCGAAGGCAGTCGCTTAACCAACTGAGCCACCCAGGCGCCCCAGGCATCTGATATTTCTAAATACTGAATATGATGTGGTCTTTGTTCAGCTAGCTTATAATCACAGATTTTTGTGATATTACAAGAAGAATGAAGAAATTATTATAAGAAAGTAAATTAGGAGAAAAATAAGAAACTAAGGTCTGATTATAAGCAAAGATTTAGAGATTAGAATAATGGTAGCCTCACCTGATGTCTTTTCAGTGATTAGGAAGAAAGTTGAAGTGGGGGGATCTCATCCCTACTCCATGTGACTGTCCATCTTCCCCCAAGACACTGCTGACCCAACCAAAACAATGCAGGGACTCCCTCTGCTTCATGTGGAGGTTAAGTCGTGGTGTAAAGGAAATAAATATGGGCCCAGAAGTTCTCTGCAGCAGAATGACCCTTCTTGGAAATCACTTTATAATAATAAAACATAATGGTAAAAATATAGTTTATAAGAGCATAGTACTTAACCATTTTGAATGTTTTAAAATCATATTTAAATGAGAGAACTGGGGACTAAAATTACAGGCACTAAAATTACAAATAAAGTTTATATGGTGTTCCACCCAACTCAATTTGTGTTTGGGGGTAACGCTGAAGGGTCCTTTATGGTCTAGCTACACTTTGTAAAGATTATAGAAGTGCCCCAAATCTACTCAAAACAGTTTTAATGACAAATACTGGAATTATTGTCAAGATGTTAAAAAGAGAAGACCCTTAAAATGGTCTAGTATAAGCCCCTATTTTATATTTTCTCAAGAAAATGGAGGCCTTTAGTGATTTACCTAAAATTCCACATCTGGTAATGGTAGTTTGTACTAAAATGTTGGTGTTTTGAATCCCTGGCAGGACTCCTTCCAATGCAGCATGCTGCATGACTCTGAAAGAACAGTAACAATGAAAGTCAAAATCAAAAATGTATGTTTAAACTATCATATATACTCAGCCTCAGAATCTTAGAAGAGGGGATTACAAGGGCAGGGGTTAGAAGAGGATGAGGAGGGAGCAGACTCAAATTCCAAAAAATAATCTACAACCAATGTAATCTGAATATGAGCAATCTGAAATTCATATTATATTTTATAGACTTCAACAATATTAATACAAGCAGGTTCAAATGCGATATTCTAGAGACACTAGCCAGAACCCAGAAAGTTTTTCTGCTCAACTATTCTGAGACAGGAACAAACTCTTGCTAGGGAAATATTATTAAATAAAGCCTGTTACTCAGGGGTTACACTATCTCTTGGCCTTGGAGTGTGTCTGTTCTGCAAGAGAGTTGGAAATGCTCCTTAAGTTTGGCCTTGTGAATGCCTACAGAAGATTTCAGGAATATCCTGCATCCTACCAACTGTCCAATTTGCAGAAAGTAGTTTCTAGTACTCAGGGATGACTACTTAGCATCTCTGCTGATTTTTCTACTGGTAACTTTGGGTCACTCTTGGAGTTTATGAAGACTGGAGCAATGTTTGGGCTGCAGGTGTACCAGGAAGCCCAGACTGGCTAGGGGCAGAGGAGGGGGAGTGAGAAAGGCCTAGAAAATAAGGAAAATAAGAAGAGGGCCAAAGAAGGGTAGCCTTCATGAAGGGATGGAGCTGACTCAAATGCCTCTTATAGTAAATAGCCCAAAATTGGTTGCCAAGGGAGCCACTGGTTGGGGGAGCTGAGCCCCCAGGGACCAAAGTCACCTTTGGTGGGATTCTCTTGCAGGCCAGTTTATTTTGCTGTGCTAACTTATTCCTTTGGCAACTTGGATGACAGTAAGAAGTGTGTCTGGGTAGAACAAATTCATCATGACCAACAATAAAAGTAACTGGAAACCTGTATCCCAGTGATAAAGACTCAATGATATTGCTAAGTCTCAGGTTTAGATGACAATCCTGGTTCACAATTTCTCAGTCCACAAGTGTCATGGGGTCAAATGATGGATTGCTAACCTCAGTTTATTTATTTTTTCTTGGAGGACTTCATCCTTGGCCAGCAGCACTCTGTGGATGTTTTCTGCTCTGCCTGGACATAAGGGATAGGCAGACAATGACCCTGAGCTGGTTTTGGCATTTCATTTGGTGTTAGAGGAACAAAGTTCAGGATGTGTCCACATGAAGTCATGTCCTAGGGAGGACTGGCAATCTGGGATTCTGGCTTGTGAAGGTTTAAAAAAACTATAAGGAAACAGCTGTTGAATACATGTAAAAGTTGACATTGAAATGTGATAAAGGAAGTCTGTGAAAAGCTGTCAGGATGTCAGGATAATATGACTGGGCTTTGAGGAATAGGTGACTGTTTTTCCTTCTCTTCCTACCATCCCCTCACCATTAATTTATTGCTGATCAGGATCTGACTTGAGTAGAAGGTAGCACCATTTCTACCCACCAAGGGGATTTGAGAAAAAGAGAGAGAGAGAATGTTAGGAACCCAAGATGGATTGAAATACTTGACCATTTCACATCTTCTTAAATTACTCCAGAGAAAAGTTGCCCTCAGGAATGCTTTCTTTTCATCTTCAAGGAATTAAACATTTTGAAAGGATTCCAACTAACGCTCTTTCAAGAACTAGAAACAATAAAAAGACACCTGGGGTTTGAATACAGTTTGTGGCAAGGATGGCTACTTCTCTGAATTCAATAACTATGGACTGGACCGAGTACTGGACTGACCTTCCAGACAATTTCCTTGTCTGAACTGGAAGCTTAGGACAAGCCTGACATCTTTGAAACAGCCTGAAAGTCTAAGTAGGCAGGCAAAGGGAGTTCTGTTCTACTTTAATAAGTTCTCTTCAGCAATTCAAGCAGAGACATCAATTTCCTACTAGGAGTGTTTTAGGAAAAGAAAAAATTCAAATAGGTTCATGGGTCATGGTTAAAAACAGTCCACCCTCCCTCCCATTTCTTTTTCCTCAGAGATATTCACTTTTATCTTTTTTAGCTGTCTCAGTGTAAAATCTCCCTGAAGCAAATTTTGCAATAGTGACTTGAGCAAGTCATTTACGTGGCAGGTAATCCCAGAAACGTTGGTGGGGAATTGGTGAAGTAAGATAGGACAGAGAAGAAAGCTAGTAAATGAAATCTTACCCAGGAAGTTACCTCTGTGAGCAACTTAATCCTGCTGGGGAACTCTGAGAAATGGTTTAGAATCCCCCTTACCCCAGAGTTATCCGACCCAAAGAATGAAAGAGCCGGGGTATTTATAACCTACTCTGGAGTTCACTGGTGGAGGGGTGTTTCTGGACTGTTATTTTTCCAGCACTTAGGGTGTTTAGGCAAAGTGGGCTCTGGAGGCCAGAGAAAACCTGCTGGCAAGAGATGCAGGTGCTACAGGCTGGAAGTCAGATCAGTTCAAACTGAAATGGTGAGGGCAAGGGGAAGTAGTTGAAAGCAACTCATATTTTAGTACCGAAGTGTTACTTTGTTTAACTTTACATCTCTAAGTAACATTCCAGTGTAGCCAATTCTGAATGTTTCCGATTTTTTAAAATACTATTTCTTGATGTAAGATACAAATCACGAGGAATTTGCTTTCAACTCTCCCATCCCACCATCTCCACCACAACTACACACACTTGCATCTTTCCCATTGCCCCATACTTCCAATATTGTTATGTGATCATTTTGGTTAGATCAATATTCAATGTTTGCATTATAATGATAATGAACACTTTTCACAACCGTGCCAATTACTTTCCCTCTCTTGCTTGGCTTCCTGCTTTTCTGGAATTAGTAAATTTTGTTGTTTCATGTCCTTAATGTTCTATATATTTATCACTTCTTTGACCATGAACACTTTGTCAGTTTCTAAATCTCCTCCCAAGACATCCATTCACATCAGTTAGTCTGTCAGTATCTCCTTCATGAAGAAATTTGGAGACTTCTGACCTGTTCCCACCAAGGCTGTTTTCCCTCTACGTCCGGAACTCAGCTCTCATCCTGAGTTCTCCCTTCACGTATGGTGGAGGTTCCCTTGTCCCTATTCCTGTATTGGGTCTTTAGTTTCCTAGTCCTTTTGCTGTGCTACCGCATTTGCTGGAACTCATCCTCTTATAGCTTTCTTTTTTTTTTTTTTAAAGATTTTATTTATTTATTTGAGAGAGAGAATGAGATAGGGAGAGAGCATGAGAGGGGGGAGGGTCAGAGGGAGAAGCAGACTCCCTGCTGAGCAGGGAGCCCGATGTGGGACTCAATCCTGGGACTCCAGGATCATGACCTGAGCCGAAGGCAGTCGCTTAACCAACTGAGCCACCCAGGCGCCCCTCTTATAGCTTTCTAAGAAAGAGTAAATGGAGGAAACCTGTTGAGACCTTACATATCTAAAAATAACTTCTCTTCTGATGTTTGATTAATAGATTGGCTGGGTACAGATTTCCTGGTTATTAATAACTTTTCATCAGGATTTCTAAGGCATTATCTCATTTTCTTTTTGCATTTCTCAGTCTATTTGAGTATCAATACTCTGTGCTGGGAAGTCCTCCTACACAGATTCCCCTCTTTACCCTGCTTGAGCTCCGACTACACATGCTGGGCCACCCCTCACATCTTTTCCTCATCACACTCATCCCACTAGCCTGCCCCACCGTGCAGAAGCCAACCTTAACCAGTTAGGCCCACACATCTGTCACTAGGCCACCTTCCCTTCCTTGCCATCCCCAATGTGGATGGGGATGGCATCCACTTACTTTTCCTAGCTTTCAACATATCCCTCCGAGCCATCACTGGACACCTCCTTTGTTCTGCCCTTCCTAATGGCTTTAGCATGGAATTATTCAAAGAGAGGAGGGAAGAAGAATGAAAGAAAGAACTGAATTTTAACATTTGTCATCTAATGTATATATTCAGAATTTTTTAAACAAAATTACTTTTAGATTTTATGTTAATGGTGTAGATTTTATAGGCCACATCCTTTTATTTAGAATTTGGATATAGAAAGTTTTCACTAAAGAGTATTCATGTTGTTGGGAGAAAAGTATCCCAATGAGTTGTTCCCTGGGATGTTCACTGCAATGCCAGTGAGCAGAGATCAGGGTTTTAAGGTCAAAGCAATCAAGGAAAAAAACCCCTAGTAACCAAGGAACCCCCTCCTCAACAGAATAGGACTGAGTCCTGAGCCATCAACCGGTTTCTTTGTTTTCTTTTTAAGATTTATTTATTTATTTGAGAGAGAGAGCAGGGGGGACGGGAAGAGGGAGTGGGAAAGAAGCAGACTCCCCACTGAGCGCAGAGCCTGATGTGGGGCTCAATCCCATAACCCTGAGATCATGACCTGACTGGAATCCAAGAGCCAGAAGCTCAACTGACTGAGCCACCCACGCATCCCTATCAACCAGTTTCTATATGGAATGTAGACACTCTCAAGAAATATGTTGACTCCTGAAATATTTAAACATCTAGTACTCTGCCAATTAATCAAGAACTTGAGTCTAAACACCAGCATAAAAGCAATATATTCTAAAACTCACCAAAATATACTATTAGACTCAATACGCCAGACCATTAGCCTTGTAAATTTATTAAATGCATCACATTTCAGCATTTGTAATTACTTGGATAATTCTAATAGTGTTTAATAGTATATAATTTTAATAGTGTAAATGAAACTATTCTGTTGCCTTAATCCAGGGTTTCTTAACCTCAGCACACTTGGGGCCAGATAATTCTTTGTGGTAGGGGGCTGTTTCATGCATTGTCATTGCAGGATGTTTACCAGCATTCCTGGACTTTACCCACTAGATGCCAATAGCAACCCCCCCCCCACCGTCTTGGTTGGACAATAAAAAATGTCTCCAAATCATCCCTAGTTGAGAACCACAGCTTTGAATCTACAGTCCAATCATTTCGACTCTCTTCTAACTTTGTTCAGAATGTATACTTTTTTCCTCAAGAGTAATGAATAACCATTACTTTTTAGCTTTCCAGGTATACAAAATTAACAGACGATTTTTGAAAGATTGCTAGTGATGCTAGCAGCATAAAATGCCAATTTAAAAGGTACTTATATTACATTGTCACTATTACGTGTAACATGATTGTTGGTTGGGAAAAATAAAATCATGTTTACAAAATTTCTCAGGAAACTGTGGTCAGTATCCCCAAGGGTTTTAAGAGCCCAAGCTCTGCAGATAGAGTCTCAGTATGAACCTTCATTCCAACTGCTCACCAGACCTGAGCATGTGACTGAATCTCTGTTCCCCTATCACCTCTCTGGTAGTTTGGTAGTACTAATATTAGCCAGCTCAGAGGGTTGCTTAGGGGGATAAAATGAGATAATGCAGACAAAGTATTTGGCAGATAACAAGCACTCAGTATTTCCCAATATTATTGTTCAGTGTTTACTGACATTCTCCCAAGTATATCCCATGTCTATTGCTATTTTCACTCTACTAAAAAATTGATGAGTTCTATTTTACAAAGAGAAACAGCTGACTGCAAACTCTTCTCTGTTTATCAGTTGATTGTATACCCTATTTGTCAGAAAATGACTATTCATTTTCTATGGACACAATGAACATATTTGAGAAATAAAACTGGGGAAAGTGACATGATCAGGGGCCATATTTGCTTAGTGCATTTAGATGATACTTCAGGAAAAAAGGTATGAAAATTCAAATAACATTTAGTGATGCTTTAAACAATTGATATTTACTAAAAAGAATAAAACTGAAATCAGGGCTCTTCTGGAAAATCCAGAATTACCTGAGTTATCTGGACCTGTGGACAAGAAAACCTGAAAGTAGGAAAATAGGGTTTTCAGAGAAAATTGTGCCTTTTAGGGAAGTGGTCCCAGGCATTCAAAACAGCTGGTTATTGGGTTCGATATAATCACTCTGGAGGCAAGTAAGAAGAAGGTCTCTTCATTCATTGTAATGAAATGAGCAGATATTCTACACATACCTAACAGCAGGAAAAGCACCCTCACCAAAAATCAGTAAGTCACTTGTTAGAAACCACTGAATCATAGATGAAGAGAGTTCATAATCCTATAGAGGCATATAACTTGCCCTAGATTTTTAATCAATTTTCTTCTCCATTGCAGTCAGCTTAGTTCAGGATGATTTCTTACCTCAAATGCTTTTGGGTATCCCCCTTACTTTTCAAAAAAAAAAGAATACAGCCACTCACATCTATCAGTCAATGTTAACCAAAAAAGTAGAATTAAACAATCATCACTTTATAAGAAAGGCAATTTACAATTCTGTTGAAACTTTGGCACCTGGGTGGCTCAGTCAGTTAAGTGTCTGCCTTCAGTTCAGGTCATGATCCCAGGGTCCTGGAATCAAGTCCTGCATTGGACTCCCTACTCAGCGGGGAGTCGGCTTGGGATTCTTTCACTCCCTCTCCCCCCACTCTCACTCTCTCTCTCTCTCAAATAAATAAAATCTTAAAAAAAAAAAGAATAAAAATTCTGTTCAAACTTGATTCTAACAATACTTCTTAAATATCAACAGAATAAATATGTCCTCTCTGGCATGCTAATACATGCTTGAGAATTGTTTGAGAAAAGTTAGTAAGGATTATTCTGAGCTGTTTCAAGGTTAGTTTATTGAGCCAGACACAAGTAAATATAAAATATAACTTGTTAATCTCTTCAAATACATGCAAATTTTAAGTGACATTTGATGTCCTTGCAAAATAAAAGGTTAATGTTGAAAATCAAGTAGGAAGGAGTAAAGTATGATTATTTAGGTTCAATAGTCATGACTGAACATCTTTGTATTAATTTTTCACATGTGTTCCACGGATATAAGATTGAAGTAATTAATACGTTTCTATAAAACATTGGCTAGAACCTTAGACAAGTTCCAAAATACATTCCCCTTTCTGTATATACACATGGGTTTTCCACCATATTAGCATATCCTTGTAATACTGACATTAGCTCTTTACAACACATTTAAAGCATTGCATAACCCATTTATGCTAAAGACTGGTATATTTAGGAATTCTAACCTTATCAATTTCTTCAGGGTTGCACAAGTAACAAATTAAATAGCATTATTCCTAAAATCTTTCACCAGAGTCTTTGGGCAGTGGCTACATGGTAGTTTGTCAACTATTTGGCACACTACGGACAACTAGAGATCTTCAAAAATCCTGATGCTTGGTTCCCACACCAGGATACACTGACTTCATTGTTTTGGCATGCAACATAACATTAGGATTTCTTAAAGCTCCCCAGGCGATTCTAATGTACTGCAATGTTGGGGAAACTTTGGGCTGGAGTAAAGGCCCAGGTTGGGAGTGGGAGCCATGGGCCATTGGCTAATCCAAAGGATCAGACATCTTAATGAAGAAAACATTCTAGATTATGGGTAATGGAGATAAGGAGTACCCTGGGACAAGTCTTACACAATAGCCCAACAGTTTGTAAAAATGTGCAGATGGGTTAATGGGGTCCCGTTTTGTCAAGCCAATTGGTAAGTACCAAAGACTTTATTTTCTTTATTTTAATTTATCATTTATCGGGTTGGAGCATCTGTGCTCACTAAAATCTATTTTAGAGCAACGGGTGCAATGGGTAATTTAGGCAAAATCCACAGTCTTAGTGGTTAAGGTGAGACATACCTATTTGTTCTCTAATTTCATATGTAGTAACCTCTGAGGATTATAGCGAGTATCATGTTAATATGTGAGATCCCCAGGTGTACGTACAATTTGAGTCTAGTATGTCCAATTGGTAGCAACTGGTACATTTCAGCGGATGTGAAAACTAATTCAGAATCTGTGCTATAGAGGTTCAAGAGCCAATAAACAGGTCTTTATCTCTTTGCCATTTACATTATTTTAGTAAGTTTTGGACTTCCAATTGGGTCTAACTGTGGGTCTTTGTTTCAGGTCTTTTTTTTCTTCCCCTTCCCCTATAGCCAGGTTTGTTTGATCGTTCATTCATTCCTTCCTTCTCTTACTCTCTCTCCCTTTTTTGGTTGGCCACTAAATATAATTTGAGGGCAGGGGGTATCCTCTCTACCCTATGCTTATTTATAAATTTCTTCCTCCAGAGTTTCAAATCAGTATCATCAGGCTTAGGGGCCACCACCACGGCAATGGTTGTTTTACAGGGTTTAAAGAAGTTTGAATTAACTCCTTGCTGTGCCACCGGGATGCCATAGGTGTTTTCCCCTATAACTCTGAGGATCAGGATCTGTGTTGTGAAAGAAGCATAGGCAGCAGTAGCAGGAGAGGTACTTAAGGGCCCTGCTGGGTTGTCCGCTGTTAGGTATATGAATCGCAGCACCCCACCTATTGGCTTTCTTTTCTGCATCTCTCTTGCTCTCTGTATACAATTTGTCTCAAAATATTTCATATTTCTAACTGCAAAAAGCCATGGCTTTTAGTTTCTGTCTTGATCCAATTACCCATAGTGCAGGTGGTTATGGGAAAAGTTTGGAAGCCTAGCAGCCTTGTAGGCAACCACCTTTTCCTCCAGGGAATGCCAGTCAATCTCCCTAGGATCTGGGTCCACATACGATAAGGTCATTTTGTCTATGGTCTGTGTGCGAGTCATAAAGCTCCATGATTGCCAGATTAGCCCTTTAGTATGCTGGTAATCAGCAACACTAAGCAAAACCCAGGTACATTGGCTAGGGATTTTGTATTAGGAGAACAGTGGAATTAGTTACGCTTCTGCTGTTTTGGAACTTGTACCAAATGCTCCCTCCCCTTTTCTCTTCTCATTAGCACCTGGCCATAGGCCTGCAGCTGGGGTGCTATGTTTAATTCTCCCCAGGATAGTGGTCTCCTTCTTTTCCACAAAACTCACAGAGGGCCAACTCTGAGCCCATCTCATGGGTGCACAATCACACACAATATCCACATGGCTGCTGCCAAGCTTCCAGTGATGGTCACCAGGCTAGAGGCAGTGACCACCACATTGTTCTAGTTGGACCTTTGGTAAGTGGGACTCAAGAGCCAAACAGTTAAAGTTAGTTGTATCTGCCTTTACAGGTAGGAAACTCGGAGACCACCTGCCAAACACAGGCCAAACCCAACAACATGTCAAGCTGTGGTGTAGTCAATTAACAATTCTTGTCTTGGGGATGAGAGCATTTTAGGGTGGGAAGAGATGGAAATATTGACAAAGACAAAAAGTGTACCCAAAGCACAAGCCTGCAGCAGTTGGTAGCTGTCTCAGGGGGCCTTTGCCATATCATGGAACCAGTTAGTTAGCCAAGAGGAGTTAGTTAAAGCTGACTAAAGGTGTCCTTGGTCATGAATGGGCCACCTTGTTCACGATCCAAATGTTTTAATTGCCTCCTATTCACCCCATTGGTGAGGGAGGAAATTCTGCCCCAAGGTTATAGGGATGGCCACATAAACATTTGACCCCCAACACTGGACATATGAGACTGCCAGCAGTTTATTAGTCACATACACTCAGAGCTCAGGGTAGGACACTGCATGCCACAGAAGGCTAAATGGGAGCTGCCCTCAGAACAGAGCAAACAACCAGGGGCTATATGAGGAAGGCCTTATAGTAGCAAGAGGGGAGGTAACCCCTGGTTACTGTGAAAGAATATGATTGGCAGGAACATGAAACCCACTACTGAGGGATGGGCAAGAGCTGTGCCTGGTCCTCATGAGTAGAGTTGTTTGGCTAGGAGAGCTGGACTCCACTGTGGGAGCAAGTAGGGTGGGGAACTTGTGGTTAGGCCGTTTAAGTCCCTCCCTGTTTCACCAGATGTCAATGTAGCATATAATGTTGGGCCTTAATTTTTGACCCAATATATCAACATTTACGGTGAGCAACAGCATATTTGGGGACTTATTATTGAAAGCCTACTACATGACAAACATGTATCATCAGTGAACAAAACTAAGATCCCTGTTCACAAGTATCCATCCAGTAGCATAATTCTTTCTGAACATTCCCTTAGCACATCTATTGGTATTTAAGGAGAAATAAGAAAATATTGAAGTATACAAAGGTTTGCTGATAAGAGAACTTTCTGAAGATCCTAATTTCCCTTCTTTTTTTGTTTCAGTCTTCTTGATAAAACAACATGATAACCTGAAGTGAAAGCACAAACATCTAGAGTGGTCCCAAGGATGTCGATGAGATATACAGTCAGCACTGATTTCTGATCACTGTGCTCAAAAAAAATACAAGGGTTTACCTCTTCTCCTTCTCCAGATCCCAATGAAATGATGGAAGAAATATACAAACAAAAATAGATCTGAAGCAGCACTGATTATCATGGGAACTGAGTGGGACTGTTTGCTATTGACACATCAGAGAAAACAGTGAGAATCTGCTACAAGATGTAAAGCTACTAGAAAGAGATTAGTGGTGAAATATAAAAGAGCAGAGTCTCATCTCTCTAAAAAAGTGAGTTTCTCTTAGAACCACAGGCTGACCCCCACTGGATGGAGTGGAGGCTGGAAGGTGGTGCAGGTAGGAGACCATGAGCAAGGGAATTCAATAAGGAGCTGTAGAACCTCAGACGTTGTCTGCCACTTGGGACAAAGTTCTATGAAATGGAGATCCAACCCAGAAGAACAAGGGCAGTTCCCAGGAAATTTACAGCCTGGATAGGACGAGGATGTAGCACCAGACACACAAAGCAATTCCACAGATCTTGCCCTGGCCCAAGTCCCTCACCACGTCTTCCACAAAATCCCTGGAGGTAGGTCTCCTGGTCCCAGAATGTACATTCACTGCTTCTTACATAACTGGTTTTTAAGAGGTACAAAGATAATCTGTGGTAAACCATCTTGTAAAAGCATTCAAATGATGACTTCAATCTTTAAAATATCTAAGTCAAGTGCTACTGAGTAAGCTTGTTTCTCTATAAAAAATGACTCCACTTACACATATATTTATCAATTAGCATTGTGTTCTCTGTAAATAACAACAACAACAACAACAAAAACCCTGTAACGGGCTTTAAACAAGCCTAGGGAATAAGCCATCAATACTATTTAGCATCTGAATGATACCAGCAGGCTACTCTTACCTCTCCAGTCAGCTGTGCTGAGTTTACAGGTCTTCCTCCTTATGCTGCTCACCTCATGGTCCCAAGACGACTGCTGCACCTCTGGATCTCAGTGTGTACTTTAGGCAGGAAAAGAAAGGAACAGAAGAAGGTTTACTGTCTGGATCAAAAAAACAGAGGCTTTGCCAGAAACTTCCACATGTGTGCTTATGTTATACTGGCCATAACTGTGACACATGGACCGTGCTACCAGCAAGAGACTTGGGAAATCATTTCTACAATGTACAGCCTAGAGAATCAATCTATAGTTTCACTTAACCCTTTGTACCTAAAATGACTGTTTCAAAGGCATTAATGTTTATCTATTAACCTTCACCATGCAGATTAATTCCAACTGGGGCTGGATATAGTAGAACCAGAGAAAG
>NC_138382.1:5122027-5145463 GCF_054177405.1 Leptonychotes weddellii
ACCATGAGAGACTATGGACTCTGAGAAACAAACTGAGGGTTTTAGAGGGGAGAGGGGTGGGGGGATGGGTTAGCCCGGTGATGGGTATTAAGGAGGGCAGGTACTGCATGGAGCACTGGGTGTTATATGAAATCAATGAATCGTGGATCACTGCATCAAAAACTAATGATGTACTGTATGGTGACTAACAACATAATAAAATAAAATTTAAAAAAATTCTCATCTGTCAGTTTAGAACGTGAATGAGAAAGCATTAGGAGGAAAGATAAAGTACTAGAGTATTGTTTTATTTGAAGTAAATACTCTGGGAAAAAGGAATTGTTAAATAGATGTGTGAGGGACGTCAGAGACTGGTTATCTCCTGACGTTTAGATCAGAGCAGTTGAAAATTCTGACTTTAACTTTATCCTGAAGCAGTAATTTGCCACCATGGAATATTTGATAGGATTGCAATAACAACTCAGAAGTTAGTAATAGAAGAAAATTACCCAGGTAAGAAAAATTCATCTGTCATCAAACTGAGTGTTTTCAATGACCAAGATGACTTCAGAAATCAGGGAGAGTCAAAACTGCTATGATGAAAGCATTAAGGGGACATGAAGAAAGATGACAGAAGGTCTGTGGAATAAAGCAGAATCTTGGTGATGCTGTAGTAATTTAAGCCACCCAATTATAATACTCTAAGTTGTTTAATTAGGATACTTGTTGATTCTGTTTTGATACTAATTCTATTAAGACAATGCTTTCCTTTACTTCTATGCAAAATTTTGTTTTCCTGATGTTCCTTGACTTGAGTATTTTTCCCTCTCTCCCCTCCCCGTTTAGAAGTCGAGCCATCCTCCATCATCAATACAAAAACCTTAAATACAATGTTGGAATACATTCCTAATTTGTCACAGGAGCTGAAGGCAACACTGTCTGCAAGGCAGCCATCATTACAAGAGCTACAACTTGCACTGGAAAGTTCAAATCTTAACTTGGAAGAATTGAAGAAAATTGTTTTTAGTGGACAATATGAAGCTGAAGAGAAAAGTCTTTCAGAATTAGAAAACTCAGGCTTAGATAAACATTCCCGAAAAAAGAGACAGCCCTATGTAAACTTAAGTGAGAAGTGTTGTCATATAGGTTGTACCAGAAAAGAGCTTGCTATACTATGCTGAGATGAAAGTATTGTGTATTTCATCTACTGTTCCCATGATTCTTGATGACACATTCACTGATGGCTCTGTCACCCCACTGATTATTAAAATATGAGAAATCATCATTTAGTGTTTGGGCTTTTCATTTGGTGTGTAACAAAATATTCCTTGCATTATTATAGTTTCTGCTAATAATACTTTTTATTCCAAAAAATATTTTGCCTTTTTTATTAATGGTATAATTGTTACTGCTTTTTTAATGCTGTTAACTTAAGGTGACATAATCTTTATCATCTTAACCACACACAATAACTCAAAAAAATTTTTGATGGCTTAGTAAAACATTTTGCTTTGCACTAGTGAGAAAGGATAAGCCTATTTTTAAAATTTGTATTTGATAAATTATAATCTGTCACCCACTCTTTTTCCTCCAGACCTAATGCCCAAATGTTATCTCACTACTTAATATTAAACACATTAATAGCAAGAGATAAAAATAAAAAAATAACATACACAATGCCTAACACCAGGTACACAAAATGGACCAAAATGTTTTTATTGATATTAATTCAGATTGGATATATAAAGAGTCACAAAACTTGGACTTTTCTAATAGATTTTAAAAGATTTTTGTGTCTTATTGAACTATTAATTGCAAATAATCAGATTGAACACTAAATCCATTTAACTGAGTTGGGGACATATAAACTCAAGTATTTTTCAAACCAGGGTTCTTCTAATTCTACCATCTAAGACACTAAAAGTAAATTATGTTTTTTTAAGGAGAAAAATGAATAGATATATAAAAGAGAATATACAACTGAGTGTCATATATTACAGAAGAACTGATTTAGCAAGAGAACAAACTTTATGTTTACTATTTGAGAATTTACAAACCATTTCTATAACAAAATAACTGTGAAATGATATGAAAACTTGTGAGAAAAGTAAATTAACAAGTATCTTAGTATTTAGCCAGTTCCTTTGACTTATATACACCTACATTTCTAGGCAGCATTTACAGAAAACTTAAATAGCAAGTTAATCTCTATCAAATATCTATAAACAGAATTTTAAATATTCTCCCCAATTTCAAATCTCCATAATGGTTAATCATAATGAGTCTTCTAAGGTTTATTAAGTACTAACCAAGGCTACATTGTAAAACTTCATAGGTGGCTGCAGAACCTCACAGGCCATAAGCCACTTGGACAAAGCCAGAAAGAGCGCTATCTGAAATGCAAAGTCCAACAAAGGAGAACAAGGGCAGTACCCAGGAATTTTAGCCCCAACAGAATGAAGAGGCATTCCCAGACACATAAGGCATCTCCCCAGACCCTGCCCTAACTCATATCCCTCTTATGCACCTCCAAAAAAGCCCTGGAGGTGGGGTTCCTGGTCCCAGAATCTGCATTCACTACCTCTGATGATATGACCACATTTTAAGTGGTACAATCTATGGTTAACCATACACACTCAAATAATCAGTTAACATCTTTAAGATATCTAATTCTCATGTTACCAAAGTCCCCCTAAAATTCTCACGAGAAACTAATTTCCTACAACGTGTGCAGAAATAACACTCATTTCACCCTTTTTAAAAAATAAGAAATATTTTTAACTAAAAGAGGTCTAAGTGAAATTTTAGTCCAAAATACAGTGGTTAAGAGATGTTTGTATGCTTATTTCTCATATAAAAAAATTTACTCTTTGTATATGTGTATCAATTAGGATTGTGTTCTCTGTAAATAACAAAGCCCTACAATGGTGGCTTCAAAGAAGCCTATGGACTAAATATCCAACCCTGAATGATGCAAGCAGGCTCCTCACACATTTCCAGTCAGCTATGCTTAGTATATGGGTCTTCCTCCTTATGCCTCTCACCTCATGGTCCCAAGATGGCTGCTGCACCTCTGGATCTGAGTGTGCACTTTAGGAAGGAAAAGAAAGGAACAGAAGAAGGTTTAGTGTCTGGATCAGAAAAGCAAAGGCTTTGCCAGAAATCTCCACATGTGTGCTTATGTTATACTGGCCATAACTGTGACACATGGACCCTGCTGCCAGCAAGAGACTTGGGAAATCATTTCTAGACTCACTTAGCCTAGAGAGTTGAGATAAGCAAGAGAGAAGGGTCTAGAAAGAAGACTGAAGTAATCAACCTATACCTTCACTCATGCTTGCTGCTCTTGTACCTATAATGACTGTAGGTACAAGACATTAATCTTCATTAGCCTTCACTATTAAGATTAATTCCATAATGATGTACTATACATTGGCTAATTGAATTAAAAAAAAAAAATTAACTCCAACTGGAGTTGGATCCAAGGGATATCACGGGAAAAAGAAAGGAGTCTTTGGAATCCAATAGACATGGGTAGGAACTGCATTCCAGCACTTAGCAGCTATATGCATGGGCACATTTATTTTTTCTCTTTAAAAAAGTATCTTTGTTTCTTTTTTAAATTTTTTTTAAGATTTTATTTATTTATTTGAGAGAGAGAATGAGGTAGAGCGAGCATGAGAGGGGGGAGGGTCAGAGGGAGAAGCAGACTCCCTGCTGAGCAGGGAGCCCGATGCGGGACTCGATCCCAGGACTCCAGGATCATGACCTGAGCCGAAGGCAGTCGCTTAACCAACTGAGCCACCCAGGCGCCCATCTTTGTTTCTTTTGACTGAAAACATTTATTTATATTTTTAATGAATTGACAATTTTTAAAGCAGTTTTCATTCCAATTTTGGTATATGTGGTACCAAAGCAAATACAAAGCAGCTTTCAGTTTACAGAAAAATATAGCAAAAAGTACAGTTCTCCTCTACCCTCTTGCTCACAAAAAGTTTCTCCTATTATTAACATCTTGCATTAGTGTGGTTCAGTTGCATTACCTGATGAACCAATAAAGACATATTATTATAATTATTATTTATTATTATGAAAGTCTACAGTTTGTTAGGTTTCATCCTTTGTGTTGTACATTCTGCATTGTTGTTTTTTTAATTAACTGACTTTTTATCACCCTATCACCTACCATTTGTACATTTGTTATATGTAGGATATTTATTATGATTGATGAACCACCAGTCACATATCATTATCAAGCAAAGCCCACAGTCTACATTACGGTTCACACTTGGTGTTGTACATTCTAGGGTTTTGACAAATCTGTATAACATGTACCCATCCTTTCAGCATCATACACAACAGTTTCCTTGCCCTAAAAATCCCTTGTGCTACATCTATTCATCCCTTCCTCCCCTCATGTCCCTGGCAACCAACCACTAATCTTTCTACTTTCTCCACTGTTTTGCCTTTCTAGAAACTCATACAGTTATCACAGTATACAGCCTTTTCAGATTATCTTCTTTTACTTAGTAATACACCTTTAAGATTCCTCCATGTCTTTTCAGGGCTCAATAGCCCTTTCTTGATAGCACTGAGTAACATTCCATTGTATAGATATATCACAGTTTATCCATTCACCTATTGAAAGACATTTTGGTTACATCCAAGATTTGGCAATTATGAATAAAGATGCTATAAATATCTGTGTGCAGGTTTTTGTGTGGACATAAGTTTACAACTCCTTTGGGTATACTAGATCATATGCTAAGAATATGTACTTTTGAAAAAAACTGATAAACTGTTCCCCAAAGTGTCTGTCCCATTTTGCATTCCCACCAGCAATGAATTAGAGGTCCTGCTACTTACTGTGTATACTCACCAGCATTTGATATTGTCAGTGTTCTAGATTTTGGCCACTCTAATAGGTATGCAACAGTATCTCATTGTTTTAATTTGCAATTCCCTAATGATATATGATATTGAGCATCTTTTCATATCCATTATATCTTATTTGGTGGAAATGTCTGTTCATACCTTTTGCTAATCTCTTAATCGGTCTGTTTTCTTACTGTTGAATTTTAAGAGTTCTTATATACTTTGGATACCAGTCATTTATCAGAAACGTGTTTATACATGTATAGCTTGTTGTTTCACTTCCAATGAGTGTCTTTCATAAAGAAGGCTCATGTTTTAATAAAGTCCAATGTACCAACTTTTACTTTCGTGAATGTTTTAGTATTATATCTAAAAGGTCACTGATGATTCACTCACAAATCAAATGAAAAATGAAATTAAATCAAATGAAAAACAAAACAAATGAAGAAAAAAGAGACAAACAAAAAAAAAACAGACTTTTAACTATAAAGAACAAACTGATGGTTACCAGAGGAGAGGTGGTTGGAGGGGTGGGGGAAATAGGTGATGGGGATTAAAGACTAAAGAGTACACTTAACTCGATGAGCAGTGAGTAATTTACAGAATTGTTGAATCACTATAGTGTACACCTAAAACTAATATAACACTGTACATTAATTATACTGTAATTAAATAAATAAAATTTTTAATAAAAATAAAAGATCATGGCAAACCCACATCACTTAGATTTTCTGCTATATTATATTCTAGGAGTTTTATAGTTTTGCATTTTTTATGGTAAAATACAAATACCATAAAATTTACCATTTTAGCCATTTTTAAGTGTACATTTTATTGGCATTAAGTGCATTCACACTGTTGTACAACCATCACTATTATCCATGTCTAGAACTTTTTCATTATCTCACACTGAACCTGTGTACTCATTAAACAAGACTCCCCATTCCATCACTGTGAGTCCCTGGTAACCACTACTCTAGTCTCTGTCTCTATGAAACTGGCTATTCCAGATACCTCATATAAGTGGAATTATATAATATTTGTCCTTCTGTGTCTGGCTTATTTCACTTACTATAATGTTTTTAAGGTTCACCCATGTTGTAGCATGTATCAGAGGTTCATTCCTTTTTATGGTATAATAATGTTTCATTGTATATACCATATTTTCTTTATCCACTCATCCATTAATGGTCATTTGGGTTATTTCCACCTTTTGGCTTTTGTGAATAATTCTGCTTATGAACATGAGTGTACAAATACCTGTTTGAGTCCCTGCTTTAAATTCTTTTGAGTACATACCTAGGAGGGGAATTACTGGATCATAGGCTCATTCTATTTTTAACTTTTTGAGGAACCATCATACTGAATTCCACAGAGGCTATACCATTTTACATTCCCAATAGCAGTGCACAAGTTTTTCAATTTCTCTACATCCTTGCAAATCCTTGTTATTTTCCTTTTGGAATAACAGCCACTCTAATGAATGTGAAATAGGATCTCATTGTGCTTTTGATTTGCATTTACCTAATCACCAGTGATAGTGAGTATCTTTTCATGTGCTTATTGGCCATCTTCTTTGGAGAAATGTCTATTCAAGTCATTCACCTATTTTAATTTGGTTATTTGTTTTTGTGTTGTTGAGTTGCAGGAGACTTCTTTATATATTCTAGAAGTTACACCTTTTCTGATGTGTAATTAGAAAATATTTTTCCCATTCCAGTGAGTAGCCTTTTCACTCTCTTGATAGTCTTTTTTTTTTAAAGATTTTATTTATTTATTTGAGAGAGAGAATGAGAGAGAGAGCACGAGAAGGGGGAGGGCCAGAGGGATCCTGGACTCCAGGATCATGACCTGAGCAGAAGGCAGTCACCTAACCAGCTGAGCCACCCAGGCGCCCCTCTTGATAGTCTTTTGATGCATAAAGGATTTTAAGTTTGATGTAATTAAATTTACCCATTTTTATTTTGTTTCTGTGTTTTGGTGTCACATCTAAGAAATCATTCCAATGGAAATCAATCCAAAGCTTTTGGTGCTTTTAGTGTTACATCTAAGAAATCATTCTATTGGAAATCAACCCAATGTCATAAAGTTTTTATCCTGTGTTTTCCTCTAAGAGATTTATAGTCTTAGCTCTTACATTTAGGTCTTTGATCCATTTGAGTTAATTTTTGTGGACAGTATAAGGTAAGGGTCAAACATCATCTATTAGCATGTGGAAATCCAGTTTTTATCCACAAATTTTTTGGGGAAAAAAAGTCATTTCCCCATTGAATGGCCTTGGTGTCCTTGTCAAAAATAATTTGAACATATATGTGAGAGTTTATTTCTGTGCTCAGTATTCTATTCCTTTGGTCTATATGTCTTTCCTAATGCCACTACCACACTAGTTGATTACTATAGCTTTACACTAAGTTTTGAAATCAATAAATACAAGACCTCCAATTCTGTTGTTTTTTCAAGATTATTTTGGCTATTCAGGGTCCCTTGAGATCTCATATATATCTCATGATATGTTTTTCTTATTTGCAAAAAAAATTATTGAGATTTTGATAGGGATTACACAGACTCTGCAGATTGTTTTGGGTAGTACTGACTTTTAACAACAGTAAGTCTTTCAACCTAATGAATATGGGATGTCTTTCCATTTACTTATGTCTTCTTTAATTTCTTTCAGCAATGCTTTGTAGTTTCCACTGTACAAATCTTTTGCATCCTTCGTTAAGCTTATTCCTAAATATTACATTCTTTTTGATGCTATTTTAAATGGAATTGTTTTATTAAAAGCTAGTTTTACTGCTGACCCTGCCTACCTATGAGCTTGCAGAGGCCTCATACAGGATCCTCAACAGCACAGGGACCAAATCCTGTCCAGTGCACACTCAGCAGGCAAAGTAGGTCACTGCAGCCAACTGAACTGAAGGCAAATGCAGCTCAGGCACAACAGTAGGGTGTATGCAGCCCACATGGAAGACACCCCTGGAGCACCTGGTTCTGGTGACTAGGGGGCATTGTGCTACAGGGAACCACAGGATTCCTTCTACACAAGGTCACTACTTTCAAGACCAGGAGAAGTAGCTAACCTCCCTAAATACATAGAAACAAACACAGAGTCTGGGGAGACAGAGGAATATGTCCCAAATGAAAGAATAGGACAAAATCACAGAAAAAAGCTAAATGAAATGGAGATAAGCAATATGCCTGATACAGAATTCAAAGTAATGGTCATAAAGATACTCACTGGACTTGAGAAAAGTATAAATGATCTCAGTGAAAACTTCAACAGAGGTAGAAAATATAAAAGAACCAGTTAGAGATGAAGAATTCAGTAATTGAAATAAAAAACACACTAGCGGGAATCAACAGCAGATTATAGAATGCAGAGCAGATCAATGATTTGGAACACAGGGTAATGGAAAGCAACCAAGCTAAACAGCAAAAGGAAAACAAGAATTTTTAAAAATGACAAGAGGTTAAGGGAACTCAGTGATGTCATCAAGTGTAATAACATTCACATTACAGAGATTCCCAGAAAGAGAACAGAGAGAAAAGGGGGCAGAAAATGTATTTGAAGATCTAATAGCTGAAAATTTCCCTAATCTGGGGAAAGAAACAGAAATCCAAACCCAGGAAGCACAGAGGCCCTAACAGATTAATCCATCAAGGTCCATACCAAGACCTATAGTAATTAAAATGGCAAAAAAAGTAATGATAGAGAATTTTAAAAGCAGTAAGAAAAAACAGTTACACAAAGGGGAAACTCAACAAGGCTATCAGCTGATTTTTCAGCAGAAACTTTTCAGGCCAGAAGGGAGTGACATGATATATTCAAGGGGCTGAAGGGAAAAAACCTGCAAACAACAATACTCTACCCAGGAAGATTATCAATCAGAATAAAAGGAAAGATAAGGAGTTCCCAGACAAACAAAAGCTAAAGGAGTTTGCCACCACAAAATCAGTCTTATAAGAATCATTAAAGGGAATTCTAGGAGTGGGGAAAAAAGCCATAATTAGAAGTAAGAAAATTACAAAAGGAAGAAGTTTCTCAGGTAAATGCAAATATATATTAAGGGTAATAGACTAATCATTTATAAAACTAGTATGTAGGTTAAAACACAAAAGTAGCAAAATCAATTATATCTACAAAAATCAGTCAAGGGAATACACAAAATAAAAGGATGTAAAATATGACATCACATATGTAAAATGTGGAGGGGTAAGTAAAAATTTTGTGTTTTTAGAATGTGCTCAAACTTAAGCAACCATCAACTCACAACAGAATGTTATATACATAAGATGTTTTATGTGAACGTAATGGTAACCACAAATCAAAAACCTACAATAGGTACACAAGAAATAAAGAGCAAAAACCTACAATAGGTACACAAGAAATAAAGAGAAAGGAATCCAAGCATAATATTAAAGAAAATCAACAAATCACAAGGGAATAAAGCAAGAAAAGAAGAAAGGAACAATGAAGAACTACAAAAACAACCACAACAGGGGAGTCTGATACTCCCACTCCCTCTCCTGTCGCTACCTCTGCTCTTTTTCTCTCTCTCTGTCAAATAAATTAAATCTTTAAAAAAAAAAAACCCACAATAAGTAAGTAATACAACAAGTAATATACTGATAACTAGCACATACCTATTAATAATTATTTTAAATGTAAAAGGTCTGGGGCACCTGTGTGACTCAGTCAGTTAAGCATCTGCCTTCAACTCAGGTCATGATCCCAGGGTCCTGGGATCAAGCCCGGCATCAGGCTCCCTGCTCAGTGGGGAGTCTGCTTCTCCCTCTGCCCCTCCCCACCCTCGTGCTCTCTCTCTCAAATAAATAAATAAAATCTTTAAAAATAAATAAATAGGGGCACCTGGGTGGCTCAGTTAAGCATCTGACTTCAGCTCAGGTCATGATCCCAGGGTCCTGGGATGGAGCCCCGCATCAGGCTCCCTGGGGAGCCTGCTTCTCCCTCTTCCTCTGCCTGCTGCTCCCCCTGCTTGTGTACGCTCTCTCTAAAAAATAAAATCTTTTAAAAAATAAAATAAAGTATAAATAAAGTAAGTAAATAAATAAATAAATGTAAAAGGTCTAAATGCTCCAATAAAAAGACATAAGGTAGTGGAATGGATAAAAAAAATAATACCTATCTATATGCTGTATACAAGAGACTCACTTCAGACCTAAAGACACATGTAGACTGAAAGTGAAAGGCTGGAAAAGCATGTACCATGCAAATGCAAGCCAAAAACAAAAAAACAAAAACAAAACAAACAAACAAAAAAGCCAAGGCAGCAATACTTATACCAGACAAAATAGACTAAAAGAAAGACTATAGCAAGAGATAAAGGAGGGCACTACATAATGATAAAGAGAAATATCCAACAAGAAGATATAACAATTGTAAATATCAATGCACCCAAAATAGGAGCACATAAATACATAAATCAATTATTAACAAAACATAAAGGGAGACATTAACAGTAATGCAATAATAGGGAATTTTAACACCCCACTCACACCAATGGATAGACCATCTGGACAGAAAATCAACAAGGAAATACTGGCTTTAAAAGACACATTAGACCAAATAGACCTAACAGATATATACAGGATATTCCATCCAAAAACAACAGAATATACATTATTTTCAAGAGCACATAGAACATTCTCCAGGATAGATCACATGTTAGGCCACAAAACAAGTCTCAATAAATTCAAGAAGATTAGCCAGTTGATGTGATGGATTACATGAAATGATTTTCAAATGTTGAACCAACCTTCCATTCTTGCGATAAATACTACTCAGTCATGGTGTATTCTTATTTTTAAACACTGTCACATTTGATTTGCTAATATTTTGATGAGGATTTTTACAACTATGATCATGAAAAATATTGGCCTTTCGTTTTCTTGTCACATAATGTCTTTGTCTGGTTTTGGTATTAGGGCAATGATGGCCTTACAGAATGATTTAGGAAGTATTCTTTCTACTTTTCAAGAGAGATTATAGAGAATCGCTAAAATGTCTTTCTTAAATGTAGTAGAATTCCCCAGTGAACCTATCTGGGCCTGGTGCTTTCTGTTGGAAGGTTATTTATTATTGATTCAACTTCTTTAATGGATATAGGTGTATTCAGATCATCTGTTACTTCTTTTTTAAATTTCTAATTTTAATTCATTAGTTAACATACACTGCTTTATTAGTTTCAGGTATACAAGATGGCAATTCAACAATTTCATACATCACCTAATACCCCTGTTCATCATGACAAGTGCACTCTTTAATCCCCATAACCTATTTAACCCATTCCCTCCACCTTTCTTTCCTCTGGTAACCATAAGTTTGTTCTTTATAACTGAGAATGTGTTTCTTGATTTACTTCTCTTTTTTTCCTTTGTTTGTTTTGTTAAAATTCCACATATGAGTGAAATATGGTATTTCTCTTTCTCTGACTTATTTCACTTAGCAATATACTCTCTAGCTCCATCCAAGTTGTTGCCAATAGCAAAATTTCATTCTTTTTTATGGCTGAATAATATTCTATTGAATACATATACCACATCTTCTTTATCCATTCATCAGTCAATGGATACTTGGGCTGCTTCCATATCTTGGCTATTATAAATATTGCTGCTATAAACATACGGGTGAATATATCCCTTTGAATTAGTGGTGTTTTTTTTTTTTTTTTAAAGATTTTATTTATTTATTTGAGAGAGAGAGAATGAGAGACAGAGAGCACGAGAGGGAAGAGGGTCAGAGGGAGAAGCAGACCCCCGCTGAGCAGGGAGCCTGATGAGGGACTCGATCCCGGGACTCCAGGATCATGACCTGAGCCGAAGGCAGTCGCTTAACCAACTGAGCCACCCAGGCGCCCCTGAATTAGTGGTTTTGTATTCCTTGGGTAAATACCCAGTACTGCAACTGCTGGATCATAGGGTATTTGATTTTTAACTTTTTGAGGAACCTCCATACTGTATTCCACAGTGACTGCACAAGCTTGCATTCGACCAAAAGTACATGAGCGTTCCTTTTTCTCCACATCCTCGCCAACATCTGTTTCTTTTTGTGTTGTTGATTCTAGCCATTCTGTCAGGTATGAGGTGATATCTCATAGTAGTTTTGATTTGCATTTTCCTGATGATGAATGATGAGCATCTTTTCAGGTGTCTGTCGGCCTTCTGGATGTCTCCTTTGGAGAAATATCTATTCATGTCTTCTGCCCATTTTTAAATTGAATCGTTTGGCTTTTGGCTGTTGAGTTTTGTAAGTTCTTCATATTTTTGAATTCTAACCCTTTTGGATACGTCTTTTGCAAATATCTTCTCCCATTCAGTAGCCTGCCTTTTAGTTTTGTCGATTCTTTCCTTCACTGAGCAGAAGCTTTTTATTTTGATGTAGTCCCAACAGTTTATTTTTGCTTTATTTCCCTTGCCTCAGGAGACATATCTAGAAGAAAGTTGCTATGGTCAATGTCCAAGAGGTTATTATCTATGTTCTCTTCTAGGATTTTTATGGTTTCAGGTCTCACATTTAGGTCTTTAACCAATTTTGAATTTATTTTTGTGTATGATGTAAGAAAGCGATCCAGTTTCTTTCTTTTGCATGTTGCTGTCCAGTTTTCCCAACACCACTTGAAGAGACTGTCCTTTTCCCATTGGATATTCTTTCCTGTTTTGCCAAAGATGAATTAACCATATAGTTATGGGTGCATTTCTGGGTTTTCTATTCTATTGATCTGTGCCTATTTTTGTACCAGTACCAGTACCATTCTGTTCTATTGATCTGTGTCTATTTTTGTACCAGCAGTTTTGATTGCTACAGCTTTGTATTATAACTTGAAGTCCAGAATTTTGATGCCTCCAGCCTTGCTTTTCTCTTTCAAGATTGCTTAGGCTATTCAGGGTCTTTTGTGATTCCATACAAATTTTATGATAGTTTGTTCTAGCTCTGTCAAAAATCCTGGTAGTATTTTGATAAGGATCACACTAAATGTGTAGATTGCTTTCAGTAGTATAAACATTTTAACAATATTTGTTTTTCCAATCCATGAACATGGAATGTCTTTCCATTTCTTTGTGCCATCTTCAATTTCTTTCATCAGTGTTTTATAGTTTATATGTCTTTTTCACCTCTTTGATTAGGTTTATTCCTAAGTATCTTACTATTTTTGGTGCAGTTGTAACTGAGACTGTTTTCTTAATTCCTCTTTCTGCTGCTTCATTATTGGTGTATAGAAATACAACAGATTTCTGTATGTTGATTTTGTATCCTGAGACTACTGAATTCATTTATCAGTTCTAGCAGTTTTTTGGTGGAGTCTTTTGGGTTTTCTATATATAGTATCGTGTCATCTGCAAATACTGTAAGTTTCACTTTTTCCTTACCGATTTGGATGTTTTTGTTTCTTTTTGTTGTATGATTGCTATAACCAGGACTTCTAGTCCTATATGGAATAAAAGTGATGAGAGTGGACATCCTTTTCTTGTTCCTGACTTTAGGGGGAAAGCTCTCAGTTTTTCTCCATTGAGGATGATGTTAGCTGTGTGTTTTTCATATATGGCCTTTATTATGTTGAGGTATGTTCCCTCTAAACCTACTTTGTTGAGGGTTTTTATCATGAATGTATGTTGTATGTTGTTGGATGCTTTTTCTGCATCTGTTGAAATGATCATATGGTTCTTATCCTTTCTCTCATTGATGTGATGTAGCACATTGATTCTTTTGTGAATAATGAACCACCCTTGCAACCCAGAAATAAATCCCACTTGATCATGGCGAATGATTTTTTTTTTAATGTATAGTTGAATTTGGTTTGCTAGTATTTTGTTGAGGATTTTCGCATCTATGTTCATCAGAGGTATTGGCCTATAGTTCTCTTTTTCAGTGAAATCTTTATGCTGGCCTCATAGAATGAATTTGCAAGTTTTCCTTCCATTTCTGTATTTTGGAATGGTTTGAGAAGAATAAATATTAATTCTTCTTTAAATGTTTGACAATTCACCTGTGAAGTAATCTGATTCTGGACTTTTGTTTCTTGGGAGTTTCTGGATTACTGATTCAATTTCTCTACTGGTTATCAGTCTGTTCATATTTTCTATTTCTTCTCATTTCAGTTTTGGCGGTTTATATGTTTCTAGGAATTTATCAATTTCTTCCAGGTTGTCCAATTTGTTGGCATATAGTATTTCATAATATTCTCTTATAATTGTTTGTATTTCTATGGTGTTGGTTATTGTTTCTCTTGTGACTTTATTGATTTGGGGCCCTTCTCTTTTCTTTTTGGTAAGTCTGGCTAATGGTTTATCAATTTTATTATTTTTTTCAAAGAATCAGCTCCTGGTTTCATTGATCTGTTCTACTGTTTTCTGGGGTTTTTTTTAGTTTCTGCATCATTTATTTCTGCTCTAATCTTTATGATTTCCTTTCTTTTGCTGGCTTTAGGCTTTGTTTGTTGGTGTTCTAGCTACTTTAGGTGTAACATTAGGTTGTTTAAGATTTTTCTTGTTTCTTGAGGTAGGCCTGTATTGCTATAACTTCCCTCTTAGAACTGCATTTGCTGCATCCCAAAGGTTTTAGACCACTGCATTTTCATTTCCATTTGTTTCCATTTTTTTGTCTTCTAATTATTTCCTGGTTGACCCAATCATTGTTTAGTAACATGTTATTTAACCTCCATATATCTGTGCTTTTCCAGATTTTTTCTTGTGGCTGATTTCTAATTTCATAGCATTGTGGTCAGAAAAGATGCATGGTATGACTGCGATCTTCTTGAATTTGTTGAGGCTTGTTTTGCGGCCTGATATGTCATCTATTCTAGAGAATGTTCCATGTGCGCTTGAAAAGAATGTGTATTCCACTGTTTTAGGATGGAATGTTCTGATTATATCTATTAAATCCAGCTGTTCCAGTGTATCATTCAAAGTCATTGTTTATTTTCTGTTTGGATGATGATCTGTACATTGATGTAAGGGGGCATTAAAGTCCCCTACCATTATTGTATTATTATCAATTAGTTACTTTATGTTTGTTATTAACTATTTTATGTATTTGGGTGCTACCATGTTGAATGCATTAATATTTACAATTAATAGATCTTCTTGTTGGATTGTCCTCTTTATTATCATATGGTGTCCTTCTTTGTCTCGTTACAGTGTTTGGTTTTTTTATCCTTGTGTTTCAAAGGACAGAGTATTTAAAACAATGGTGACAATGTGTAGGAAGTAGGAGACCAATTCTAACATAAAAGCACACAGGAAGCACCTCACATTAAAAAGGGAGGGTACGGGGCACCTGGGTGGCTCAGTCGGTTAAGCATCTGCCTTTGGTTCGGGTCATGATCCTGGAGTTCTGGGATCGAACCCCTCATCAGGCTCTCTGCTCAGTGAAGAACCTGCTTCTCTCTCTGCCCCTCACCCAGCTCATGCTTGCTTGCTCTCTCTCAAATAAATAAATAAATAAAATCTTTTAAAAAAGGGGGTGGGGCAAGGGAGGAAGCTATGTCTCATACATATACAAACTGCTGACCTTGATTATTTACGTTCAAACTTTATAAAATAGCAAGTCAGTACTTAAGCCAGTGTTAGTTTTTATTACAAAAAAATTAAGCTGCAGTATTTTTTTTATTATGTTATTTACTGTATAGTACATAATTAGTTTTTGATGTAGTGTTCAATGATTCATTAGTTAACACCCAGTGCTCATCACAGCATGTGCCCTCCTCAATACCCATCATCCTGTTACCCCTTCCCCATACCCTCCTCCCCTCTGAAACCCCCAGATTGATTCTTGGGGGTCCACAGTCTCTCATTGTTCATCTCCCTCTCTGATTTCTCCCCCTTTGGATTTCCCTCCCTTCCCCTATGGTCCTCCATGCTATTGCTTATGTTCCACATATGAGTGAAACCATATAAGTGTCTTTCTCTGCTTGACTTATTTCACTTAACATAATCCCCTCCAGTTCCAACCATGTCAATGCCAATGGTGGGTATTTATCATTTCTGATAGCTGAATAATATTCCATTGTGTATATGTACCACATCTTCTTTATTCATTCATCTGCTGAAGGGCATCTTGGCTCCCTCCACAGTTTGGCTATTGTGGACATTGCTGCTATGAACATTAGGGTGCATATGGCCCTTCTTTTCATTACATCTGTATCTTTGGGGTAAATACCTAGTAGTGCAATTGCTGGGTCGTAGGGTAGCTCTATTCTTAACATCTTGAGGAACCTCCATACTGTTTTCCAGAGTGGCTGTACCAACTTGCATTCCCACCAACAGTGTAAGAAGGTTCCCCTTTCTCCACAACCTTGCCAACATTTGTTGTTTCCTGCCTTGTTAATTTTTGCCATTCTAATTGGTGTAAGGTGGTATCTCAATGTGGTTTTGATTTGAATTTCCCTGCTGGCTAATGATGTTGAACATTTTTTCATGTGTCTGTTAGCCATTTGTATGTCTTCTTTGTAGAAGTGTTTGTTCATGTCTTCTGCCCATTTTTTGACTGGGTTATTAGTTTTTTGAGTGTTGAGTTTGAGAAGTTCTTTATAGATCTTGGATATCAGCCCTTTATCTGTAATATCATTTACTCTAGAAACTACAGAACACTTATGAAAGAACTTGAGGAAGACACAAATAGATGGAAAAATATACCATGCTCATGGATTGGAAAAATAAACACTGTTAAAATGTCTATCCTCCCCAGAGCAATTTACACTTTCAATGCCATCCCTGTTAAAATACCATTGGCATTTTTCAAAGAGCTGGAAAAAAAATCTTAAAATTTGTATGGAACCAGAAAAGACCCCAAATCGCCAAGTGAATGATGAAAAAGAAAAACAAAGCTGGGGGCATCACGTTGCCTGACTTCAAACTATATTACAAAGCTATGATCACCAAGACAGCAAGGTATTGGCACAAAAACAAACACATAGACCAGTGGAACAGAATAGAGACTCCAGAAATGGACCCTCAACTCTATGGTCAACTAATCTTTGACAAATCAGGAAAAAATATCCAATGGAAAAAAGACAGTCTCTTCAATAAATGGTGCTGGGAAAATGGGACAGCCACATGCAGAAGAATGAAGCTGGACCATTCTCTTACACCATACACAAAGATAAACTCAAAATGGATGAAAGACCTCAATGTGAGACAGAAATCCATCAAAATCCTAGAGGAGAACATAGACAGTTACCTCTTTGACGTCAGCCACAGTAACTTCTTTCAAGACACATCTCCAAAGACAAGTGAAACAAAAAGCAAAAATGAACTTTTGAGACTTCATCAAGACAGAAAGCTTCTGCACAGCAAAGGAAACAGTCAACAAAACTAAGAGGCAGCCCAAGGAATGGGAAAAGATATTTGCAGTGTTTGTTTTAACGTCTATATTTTCAGATATAAGTATTGCTACTCTAGCTTTCTTTTGACATCAATTTGCAAGATAGATATTTCTCTATCCCCTAATTTTCCATCTGCAGGTGTCTTTAGACTTAAAATGAGTCTTTTGTAGGCAGCATATAGATGGGTTTTGTTTTGTTTTTTCTTTTTATCCATTCTGACACTCTGTGTCGTTTGATTGGAGCATTTAGTCCATTTACATTCAAATTATTGATAGATGTACTTATTATTTTATTATTTGTTTCATGGTTGTTTCCGAAGATTTTCTCTGATCTTTTCTTGTCTTTCACTTTTTCATGGTTTGCTGATTTTCTTCAGTGATATATTTGGATTTCTTTCTTTTTATTCTTTGTATCTTTATTAGTGGTTTTTGATACATGGTTACCATTAGAATTGTATGTAAACTCTTCTGCATATAGCAGTCTCTATCAAGTTGATGGTTAAGTCTGAACCCATTCTTTACTCCTGTTCTCCCCACATATGCTGTTATATTTTATATCCTTTTTATTCTGTGAGTTCCTTGATTGATTTTTTATAGAAATATTCATTTTTACTGCTTTTGTGTTTCCTACCTTTGTACTACCACTTTTGGTCTCTCCTTTCCATTCTAAGAGTCCCCTTAAAGGAGTGGTATAGTCATCATGAACTCCTTTAGTTTTTGTTTGTCTGGGGAACTATCACTCCTTCTATTCTGAATGATAGCCTTGCTGGATAGTGTTCTCGGCTGCAGATTCTTCCCATTCAGCACATTTTTGGAGAAGTCCCCCAACATGCTCCAAAATCAGTGTCTTCCTTTTGCCCCCAGCACTGTTTAAACTGCCATTTTTATGCTGCCTCTCCACACAAGCTGCTGTCTCTTTAAGGGTGATGACCCAGCTATCACTTGCCCTCCCAGCTCACCCAGTGCTAAGTTCAGCTGACTTTCAAAGCTCCACACTTCATGTCCTGCTTGTTACACAAACTCACGGAATTCAGCCTCTCTGGTTTCCAAAGCCAAACGTTATGGGGATTAGTCTTCCCTGTGTGAGCTCCCTGGTAAATGGGTGCATTCCTCTGTGTTCTCCATACACACAGCTCCCTCTCTCCTGCCTCTAGCTTATCTCCATATTTCTGATCTTCCTAACCTTTCAGATGCAGCTTCTTCTCTATAGTTAGTTGTGGAGTTGTTCTACCAATCTTTGGATTGCTCGCTAGTTTAGTTACTTGGATGTGGATGGTATCTAGTTGTAAACATAAAATGGGGGGAGCTCAAGATCCTCCTACACCACTATCTTCCCCAGGTCATGTTTCTTTTTTTTTTTTTTTCAATCTCTGATTTTATTTTTTAAAATTTTTATCTATTTATTTGAGAGAGAGCACGAGTGTGAGCAGAGGAAGGAGCAAAGGGAGGGACAGGGAGACTCCATGCTGAGTACAGAGCTGATGTGGGGCTCAATCCCATGATATCCCCCAAGACCACAACCTGAACTGAAATCAAGAGTCTGACACTTAACCGACTGAGATACCCAGGTGCCCATCATCTGTTTATTCTTGTGTGAGTTTTGGCAGATTGTATCTTTCAAGGAATTGGCCCATTTATTTATTTATTCTTAAAGATTGTATTTATTTGAGAGAAAGAGAGTGCAAGTGGGGAGAGGGGCAAAGGGAGAGGGACAGACTCCCATTGAGCAGGGAGCCCAACATGGGGCTCAACCCCAGGACCCTGGGATTATGACCTGAGCTGATGGCAGATGCTTAACTGACTGAGCCATCCAGGTGCCCCGAAAATGGCCCATTTAATCTAGGTTATCAAATTTGTGGGCATAAAGTTGTTCACAGCATTCCTTTAGTATCTTTTTAATGTCCATAGGATCTGTAGTGATGGACCCTCTTTCATTTTTTATATTTTAATTTATGTGTACCCTCTTTTTTCTTAATTAATCTAGCTAGAGGTTTATCATTTCATTGACCTTCTTTTCAAAAAGGTCTCTATTGACTTCCTGTTTTCAATTTCATTGATTTTTGGTCTAATTTTTATTATCTCTTTTCTCTACTTACTCTGTATTTAGTGTGCTCTTCTTTTTCTAATTTCCTAAAGTAGAAGGTTAGATGACTGATTTTGGATATTTCTTCTTTGTAACATATATATTTAACACTATACATTTTTCTGTAAGCACTGCTTTTACTATTTCCTACAAACTTTGGTAAGTTGTGCTTTCGTTTTCATTAAGTTTAAGATATTTTAAAATTTCTTTTGACAATTTTTATTTATGTGCCATTTTAGAAGTACTGTTATTTGATTCATACGTTATTTAGAAGTTGCTTAATCTCCATGAGTTTTGAGATTTCTATTTATTTAGATTTGATGTGTTTTCTTGTCCAGAATGGCATCTATCTTGATGAATGTTCTATCTTAGAGGGAATAGAAAAGAAAGAAAGGTGTCAGGGTGACTAAATAAGACACTAAAGGAATCAGAATGAAGGGAAATTTGTCCATCAGCCAATTATAGCTGAAAGTAAGTTTGATGCTGTCAAGCATTTGGAAGTTCCAATGGATTTTCTTTAAAGGTGAGATTTTGGAATTTGATCTGGAGCCAAACCCACAAAATCTCCAAAGTTGCCTGTAATCTTTTATTTCCCCTTCAATTTTCTTTGATTCATTGGTTGTTCAGAAGAACAATTAATATTGTTTAATTTTCACATATTAGTGAATTTTCTAGCTTTACTCTTATTTTTATTTTCATACCATTGTGGTCAGAAAAAAATATTTGGTATGATTTCAATTTTCTTGAATTTGCTAAGACTTGTTTTATGGCCTAATATATGGTCTATCCTAGAAAATGTGCCGAGTATGCTTGAGAAGAATGTGTATGCTGTTGTTGTCAGATAAAATGTTCTGTGTATGTCTATTAGGTCCATTTGGTCTATATTGTTGTTCAAATCTGCTGTTTCTTTATTGATTCTCTTCTGGATGATTTATCCATTGTTGATAGTTGGGTATTAAAGTCCCCAACTATTACTGTATTGCTGTTTATTTCTCCTTTTAGCCCTGTTAGTTTTTGTTTCATGTATTTAGGTGCTCCAATGTTGATGCATAAATATTTACAATTGTTATATCGTCTTTAAATATTGACTACTTTTGGGTGCCTGGGTGGCTCAGTCGTTAAGCGTCTGCCTTTGGCTCAGGTCATGATCCCAGGGTCTTGGGATCGAGTCCCACATCGGGCTCCCTCCTCGAGGGGAAGCCTGCTTCTCCCTCTCCCACTCCCGCTGCTTGTGTTCCTGCTCTCGCTATCTCTGTCTCTGTCAAATAAATAAATAAAATCTTTAAAATAAATAAATAAATAAATAAATAAATAAATATTGACTTTTATATTATGTAATCATTTTGTCTCTTTTTTACCACTTTTAAAGTCTATTTTGTCTGATACAAATATAGCTAAGCTTGCTTTTTTGTTATCATTTGCTTAAAATACCTTTTTCCAACCTTTCACTCTCAGTGTATATGTGTTTTTAATGCTGAAGTGAGTCTCTTGTAGGTAGCATATTGTTGGATCTTTTTTCTTAATCCATTCAGCCATTCTATGTCTTTTGGAGAATATAAGCCATTTATATTTAAAGTAATTACTGATACATAAAGACTTACTACCATTTTGTTAATTGTTTTCTGGTTGTTTTATGGATCCATCATTCCTTGTTTCTTATCCTGCTGTCTTTGTGTTTTTATGTCTTGTATCATTATGTACTGACTTCTTTATCATGTTCTTTTATGCAATTACTCCAGGTTTTTCCCTTGTGGTTACCATGAGGCTTACATAAAGTATCTTAAAATTATTATAAAACCCTAATTTAAACTAATAACAACTCAAACTACAATAGGATTCTTAATCTTTATACTTTTACTTCTCACATTTTCAGTTATTAATGTTATAATTTACATATTTTTATATTGTGTAACTAATAATGGATTATTTTAGTGATGGTTATTTATACTATGCTTGTTTTTTAACTTTTGAATTAGAATTGTAAGTAAATTACACACCACCATTACCACATTACAGAATCTAACTTTGACTATATACTTACCATTACCAGTGAGTTTTATACTGCCTTACGTTTTTATGATTTTAATTAGCATTATTTTAGTTCTACTCAAAGAACACCTTTTAGAATTTAGAATTTCTTATAAGGCAGATCTTAAAAATGGTGATAAATTCCCTCAGCTTTTGTTTGTTCAAGAAAGTCTTTATCTCTCCTTCATTTCTGAAAGACAGCTTCACCACGTAGAGTATCCTTGGTTGAGTTTTTTTTAGCTTCAATAATTTGAATATGCCATCCCATTCTCTTGTGGCCTGAAAAGTTTCTGTTGAGAAATCTGCCAGTAGTCTTATGGACTACTCCCTCATATGTAACTTCTCCTTTTTCTGTTGCTGCTTTTATAAAGCCTTGTCTTTGACTTTTGGAAGTTTAATTATAATGTTTCTTGGTATTCACCCTATTTGGGGTCCTCAGCACCCCTTGGATCTGGATGTCCTCCCCAAATTTGGGAAGTTCTCAAGTATTACTGCTTTAAATATACTTTCCCTTTCTTTTCTTTTTCCTTCTAGAATATTGTTTCTTTTCATTGTGTCCCATAAGTCCCATAGGCTTTCTTCATTCTTAATTTTTTCTTTTTGCTCCTCCAACTGGATAACTTCAAATGTTCTATTTTCCAGGACACTGATTCTTTTTTCTACATGATTGAGTCTATTTTTGAAGGTCCTTATTGAATTCTTCAGTTCATTTATGGTATTTTTCAGCTCTAGGATTTGTTTTCTTTCTCTTTTTATGGTTTCTATTTTTTTTGTTGAACTTGTTTTGATCATGAATTATTTTCCTGATTTTGTTTAGTTGTCTGTGTGTTCTAGCAGTTCACTAAATTCTTTAAGAGAATTATTCTGAATTCCTTGTCTGAAAGCTCATAAGTATTTCTTTAGGGTCAGTTACTAAAGATTAGTTTCCTTTAGTGGTGTCTTATTTACCTGATTTTTTGTAATCCTTGATTCTTTACATTGGTATCTGCTCATTTGCATAAGTGTTCTCCTCATCCAAACTTTGCAGGTTTGCTATGGCAGACATTTCTTCACCAGTCAGTTCAGCGTGGATTTCTGGACATGTCTGTAGAAAATATCCTTTGGCAAGTGGGACCTGCTATTAGGGTTTATTTTTGGGTGAGGCAACTGTTCAAGCTCTTGAGAGCAGGGGTGGGAAGGTGTGTGCTACTGGCTGAGAACAACTGGATAGAACCACTGGCTTGGTTCCCTGCCCAAGTGAGGCTGTAGGATGAGCTCCACAGTTGCCTCAATTCTCTGGTCAGGCTTACTAGATGGTTGGGACTGGATATCCTACTCAGTAGTAGGTGGGGCTATGAATTATCTTCCCTGCCCTGATGGGGCTGCAAGACAGAACCCAGATCCTGCATGGCTCATTGTTTTGGGACCTGAACCAAGCAAGAGTATAAACTGAATATCCTGGTCAAGTGAGGCCACCAATTTTGCTCTGCAGATAGGGAAAGCCACAGGCTGTGCTCTCTGTTCAAGTGCCACTGTAAGCACAGCTGATGGATGTGCTATACAGCTTCCTGTGTCCTTTGGTAAGGTTCTCTGGTTGGGCAGGCTTAAGGCTTTATTCAACAATAAGTGGGGCTATGAAAGTTTCCCTACCTAGGCACAGCAGGAAAAGCAGCTCCAAGGCCACTAAGGCTCTTTGTGTTCTTGACTCAAGTTCCTTGGCCAAACAAAGCCACTGACTTTGCTCTGGGGGCAATCAGCTCTACCCACCCATCTCTCAGCTTAAGTATTGCTAGTACACAGAAGCTTCCAAGTGTTTTTTTTTTTTTTTTAATTTTTTTAATGTTTTTATTGTTATGTTAATCACCATACATTACATCATTAGTTTTAGATGTAGTGTTCCATGATTCATTGTTTGTGCATAGCACCCAGCTCCATGCAGAACGTGCCCTCCTCAATACCCAACACCAGGCTAACCCATCTTCCCACCCCCCTCCCTTCTAGAACCCTCAGTTTGTTTTTCAGAGTCCATCATCTCTCATGGTTCGTCTACCCCTCCGATTTCCCCCACTTCATTCTTCCCCTCCTGCTTTTTTTTTTCTTAACATATATTGCATTATTTGTTTCAGAGGTACAGATCTGAGATTCAACAGTC
>NC_138382.1:5145963-5166958 GCF_054177405.1 Leptonychotes weddellii
TATATTTTTAAGTGATAAAACAAGTTGTCCTGAAATACTCTTTCTTCATGTAACAGGTATGAATTTATAAGCACACTCCGTGGTGTGTAAGAAATATTCAACTTCTTCATTTTTACCAAGTGAACATAAATTAAACTTCTGCCACTGGGTAGGAATATCATTCTTAAACATTATTTTTCCGATTAAGCTGTGCCTTAAAACATGGGATCTTAGCATCAAAGCATCAAACATAGAAAATATTTCTGGAATTCTCAGTTCCCCAGAGTATCTGAGCTTTCAACTGAGCCCCCTAGAATTATATAACAGAATTGTATGCAAATATTTGAAAAAAAAGACACTATGGCTAATTACTAAATATTAATGAAAGCAAGGAAGGTGAACTACACACCAACATGTCAAGTCCATTCCAAGGCTACTGAGCAGTACAGCAAAAAACAAGAATTCAACTTCACATATATTGAACATATTTTCCTTATCCATATGTACATATAGATAACAAAAGTAAATCCACTTATCTTAAACCTTAAACCTTGTGAGAAATATTTGCAAAATCTTTTGGATTACCAGGCATTTACAAATGATGGAAAGAACAGTTTTAGGAAGATGCCCTTTAGTCCTTCTGATATTCCACTAATTTTTGCTAATGGTTGGTGTATTTGTAAAATATGTAACTTTTACCATTTCTTGAGGGATATATAGGCAACAAAAGTAACTGGATTATTCTTAAAATATTACAACAGGGCCTTGGGTAGTCACTAGGTGGTGATTCCTCAACTCTACAGTACACTGGAGATAAGAGGAAATCCTTAAAAATAGCTAGCTAGTCCCTAGCTCTGACACTGGGACATACTGATTTAATTGTTTTGACATGTAACATAGGCATGGGATTTTTACTGAAAGCTCCCCCAGGTGAATCGAATGTGCTGTAACATTGGGGAATCATTGGGCAGAGTTTAGGGCCTAGGTTGGGAGACAGGGCCATAGACCATTGGCTGAACTCAAGCATAAGTCATGCTATTCAGGAAGAGAATCCAAATTATAGAAGATGGACTTCATTGGAAAGTTAGTTTTTCTAATAAATAGTTGTAGATCATAAATCCAGTAAGTGGTTAAACAAACCATGGTACATTGTATCATAGAATAATAGTAAGTAATAAAGAGTGACCAAGTAATGATACATGGGTGAACCTGGGTGAATCTCCACAGAACTAGGCTAAGTGAAAAAAGCCAGACTTAAAGTTTACATACTGTATTACTCCTTTAAAAACATTCTTGAAATGACAAAATTATACAAAGACGTATCTGCCAAAGGTTAAGGCCAGGGGAATAATCTTGGGAGGGAATTTGGTGTGACTACAAGGATCTCTGTGGTATTGGGATGATTTTATATCTTGACTATATCGATGTCAATATCCTAGCTGTGATACTGTACCATAACATCACAAGATGTTACTATTATGAAAAACTGGGTAGAGCACAAACATGATCTCTCTTCGTGATTTCTTACATTCACATATGTGAGCATATGATTTCAAAATGTAAAAATTAGTTTTAAAAAATCCTCAAAACCCTAAAGAAACACAGGGATTAACTGTGGGTTGTTTCCTGTGGTCAATCAGATAAAAGAGTAAGATCTCATGGAAGATATAAAATAATCAGAAAGAAACTGGTTGGGAAATATGAAAGAGCAAGAGATTTGCTCTTTAAATACCTACTTCAAGTGCTACTAAAGCATGCTTAATATTCTCATGAGAAACTGATGAATGTAAGCTTAACTTATTTCACATAAAAAATTTACAGCAGTTATACATTTGTGTCAGTTAGGACTACATTCTGTGTAAATAACAATATCATGCAACAGTGGCTTAAAGAAGCCTATGAAGTAAACATCTAGCATCTCAGTGATACAAGCAGGCCCCTCTCACTTTTCCAATAAGCTGTGCTTAGCATATAGGCCTTCTTCCTATGCTCCCACCTCAGGCTTCTAAGATGACAGTTGCGTTTCCCAGGATCAGTGTACATTATAAATAAGGAAATAAGGGGACACAAGAAGGCTTAGTGCCTAGGTCAGAAAAGCAAAGGCTTTGTCAGAAGCCTCCATATATGTGCTTCTGTTGCATTGACCAGAACTATATCACACAAAAACCTGTATTAGTTTGCTAGGGCTGCAATAACAAAATACCACAGACAGGGTGGTTTGAAGAAATGTATTTCCTCAGGGTGTCTGAGTGGATCAGTTGGTTAAGCATCTGCCCTTGGCTCAAGTCATGATCTCAGGGTCCTGGGATCAAGCCCCACGTCGGGCTCCCTGCTTGGCAGGGAGTCTGCTTCTCCCTCTTCCCCTGCTCATGTGCGCTCTCTCTCTCAAATAAATCAATAATTTCTTTTAAAAAAGAAAAATATATTCCCTCATAGTTTTGGATGTGGGAAGTACAAGATCAAGGTGCTGGCAGGATTGGTTTCTCCTGAAGTCTTCTCTCCTTAGTAGACAGCTGCCTTCTCACTGTGTCCTCACATGTCCTTCTCTCTACGTGCTTACATTCCAGGTGTCCCTTCCTCTTCTTATAAGGAAACCAGTCATATTTGATTAGGGCCTTACCTACATGACATTTAACCATAATTACTTCTTGAAAAACTCTATCTCCAAATATAGTATATTCTAAAGTACTGGGGTTTAGTCTTCCACATATGAATTTGGGGGAACATAATTCAGTTTATAACATTCCACCCTCTAAACCACCAAAGTTCAGGACCTTCTCACATGCAAAATATATTCACTCCCATCCTAACAACTCAAAATTCCTAACCCATCCTAGCATCAACTCTAGTTCTAATGTCTCATCTAAAGATCTTCTAAATCACATATGGGTGACACTCAAGGTATGATTTATCCTGAGGCAAAATTCCTTTCTGCATGACAATCTGTGAAACCAAGGCAATTTATATGTTCCTAAACACAATGGTGAGAAACAATGGGATAGCCATAGGATAGACATTCCTATTCCAAAATAAAAAAAAAAGAGAAAATGTGATGGGGGGCAAGATGGCCACTGAGTAGAGGACCTCGTTTCATCTGGTCCCTCGAATTTACCTGGATATCTATCAAACCATTCTGAACACACACAAATTCAACCTGAGATGTAAGAAGATTTCTCTGGATCTCCATAAGCATAAAAAAGACCTACTTTTTTCAAGGTAGGAGGTACGGAACCTGGAATCTTTGGGGGAAATATCTGAAGATAAGTGGAGGGGGGAGGGAGCCTCCATAAGCCAACCGCCAGAAAGTGATATAACACCGGAGCAAAAAAAAGACAAAACAAACCAGACCATTGGAAATCTACTCTAGTGAGAGGCACCCCCTTCTGAAAAGGGCATGGGGGCAAATAGGGCAGAATTCTAGGTGGATCACTGTGGTCTCAGAATTCCAGGATACTCAGAAAGAATGGGGGAACCCAAAACAATAGAGTGCCCAACCAGTGGAGCAGGGAGACTGGCTGTGGTCAGTGAGCCCAGAGGGGACTTTCAGCTTCGGACACCATAAACCGAGAGCCAAGCCAGTAAGTAGGGAGACTACCCTGTGCCTGACCACTCTCAAAAGAACTAGAAGGTGTGGGCTGTCTAACATCCTAGGGTAGATATAGAACTGCTTGTGCCCATGACAGGACAGCTCTCGGTACGGTGTGGCCCACGAGGAGACACTGGGGCGGCACCCAGCATGACCTAGGAGCTGCGGAGGAGGGTACACGCGGATGTGAGCCCACGGCCTCGGCAGTTGCAGACTCATAGGGCGCAGAGGTGCTCTCGGGTTCCGATGGCTCCCCGGGGAGAAGTGCAGCCCGGGGGAGCCATGGGATTCAGCTGTTTGGCACATGAAGAGCCTGCGCGCACGACTGGGCAACAGCTCTCAGGGCAATGTGACCACCAAGGGACACTGGGGCAGTACTCAGCATGACCTGGGAGCTGGGAAAGAGGGTGCACGCGCGAGCCCACGGCCGGCCGCTAGCAATTGCAAAATCAAAACATGCAGAGTCACTGGCAGGTCCCCATGACTCCCCAGGAGAGGTGTGGCAGGCATGAATTGTGAGAGTCTGTAAAGTTTGGTGCGTCCAGAGGTGGAGACGATTGACCTGGAAGATTTGCTAAGGGGGACCACAACACTGGGGCTCTGGGCTGGAGATTCCCGCCTGACCATGTTTGCTCTGACCCTCTAAAGAGAAGCAGAAAGGCACCAGGGAACAAAAGCCCTGCAGCCAACCAGCTCACATTAAGCCCTGGCAATTCCACCCAGGCAAAGACACCTGAGAAGCCAAGCAACAGGTCCTTCCCCCAGAAGCCAGACTAGAAGAACAGATGAATGATAAGCTTATTTCCCACAGGTCTGTAAAACTCCAGTGCCAGGGGAAAATAATATAGGGAGCTCCAGGTGTTCCCTCACGACTCGTTTATACTTGAAGCTAAAATTTTATATTTCTTCTTTAGTTTCTTTTCTTATTCTTTTTTTTCCCTTTTTTTAAACCCTGCTCCCGTTTCAAATAGATTTGTATTTCCCAACTTATGTTTTTAAGTTCTTAACTTTGTTTTATTTTTCACATATATGTTTTATAGATTTATGCTCCATACTAGCCCGCTTTTCACTCTATTCAATTTTATCTTGATATATATGTAAGTTCTGATTTCTCTGCAATTTGGGGATATAGTGTCTTCTAACACAGAGACCAAAAATCAAGCAGGAACAGGCAGATCACCCTGCTGTGTCCACCCTGAGAGACTGTAATCTCTCTCCCCACCCCCTCTTTTTTCTCTCTTCTCTTTTATCTTTTTTATTGTTTTGGATCATCTTGGCTTTGATGGCATATCTGTGGTAGCTTTTGACCACTTCGGATTTGTTCGTAGGTGCATTTTGTTTGGGTTGTGGTTGATATTTTGGACTCTGTACATTCCCTCAACCATCCCTTAACAGAATGACTAGGAGGAGGAACTCCCATCAAAGAAAAGAACCAGAGACAATGTCCTCTGCCACAGATCTAATGGATATGGATATAAGCAAGATGTCAGAGATAGACTTTAAGGTAGCAATTATGAAGTCAATAGCTAGGCTTAAGAAAAGCATTAGTGACAATATAGAATCTCTAAGGGCAGAAATGAGATCTAATCAGGCCAAACTTAAAAATGTTATGAATGAGATGCAGTCTAAACTGGATACTCTCATAGCCAGGGTAAATGAGGCAGAAGAATGAATTAATGATCTAGAAGATAAGCTGATAGAAAGAAAAAGCCAAGAAAGATAGGGATAGGCAGCTAGAAGCCCAGGAGAACAGACTTAGAGAGATCAATGACGCCATGAAAATTTCCAATGTCAGAATTATTGGGATCCCTGAGAAAGTGGAGAGAGAGAGGACTAGAAGGTATATTTGAGCAAATCATAGCTGCGAACATTCCTAATCTAGAGAAGGAAACAAGCACTCGTGTCCAAGACGCAGAGAGGACCCCTACCAAAATTAATAAAAATAGACCAACACCCCAGCATATAATAGTGAAACTTGCAAATCTTAGAGCCAAGGAAGCTATCCTGAGAACAGCTGAGGTAAAAGATTTCTTATGTATGGAGGAATATCAGAATAACATCAGACCTATCCACAGAGACCTGGAAAGCCAGAAAGGACTGGCAAGACATACTCAGGGTACTAAATGAGAAGAACATGCACCCAAGAATACTTTATCCAGCAAGGCTGTCATTCAGAAAGGACGGAGAGATAAAGAGCTTCCAGGATCAGCAGAAACTGAAAGAATATGTGACCACCAAGCCAGCCCTGCAAGAAATATTAAGGGGGATTCTATAAAAGAAGAAAGATCCCAAGAGTAATATAGACCAGAAACTTACAGAGACAATCTATAGAAACAGGGACTTTACAGGCAATATGATGGCACTAAATTCATATCTTTCAATAGTTACTCTCAACGTGAATGGGCTGAATGCTCCCATCAAAGGGCACAGGGTTTCAGACTGGATAAAAAAGCAGGACCCATCCATATGCTGTCTACAAGAGACTCATTTTGAACCTAAAGACACCTCCAGATTGAAAGTGATGGGATGGAGAACCATATATCATGCCAACGGACCTCAAAAGAAAGCTGGGGTAGCAATTCTCATATCAGACAAATTAGATTTTAAACCAAAGATTGTAGTAAGAGATGTAGAGGAACACTATATCATACTTAAAGGGTCTATCCAACAAGAAAATCTAACAATTGTAAATATCTATGCCCCCAACATGGGAACAGCCAACTACATAAACCAATGATTAACCAAAATAAAGAATCATATTGATAATAATACATTAATAGTAGGAGACTTCAACACTCCACGCACAGCAATAGACGAGTCATCTAAGCAGAAGATCAACAAAGAAACAAGATCTTTGAAGGACACATTGTATCAGATGGACTTCCTAGATCTTTACAGAACATTCTATCCTAAAACAACAGAACACTCATTTTTCTCAAGTGCACATGGAACTTTCTCCAGAATAGATCACATACTGGGTCACAAATCAGGTCTCAACCAATACCAAAAGACTGAGATTATTCCCTGCATATTTTCAGACCACAATGCATTGAAACTGGAACTCAACCACAAGGAAAAATTTGGAAGGAATACAAACACTTGGAGGTTAAAAAGCATCCTGCTAAAGAATGAATGGGTCAACCAGGAAATTAAAGAGGAACTTAAACAATTCATGCAAACCAATGAAAATGAAAACACATTGGTTCAGAACCTATGGGATACTGCAAAGGCGGTCCTTAGAGGAAGTACACAGCCATCCAAGCCTCTCTCAAAAAATTAGAAAACTCCCAAATGCACAAACTAAACTTATACCTTAAGGATCTTGAGAAAGAATAGCAAAACCTAAACCAAGCAGAAGAGAAATAATAAAGATTACAGCAGAAATCAATGAAATAGAAACGAGAAGAACAGTAGAACAGATCAACAACTAGAAGCTGTTTCACTGAAAGAATTAATAAGATCGATAAACCTCTGGCCAGACTTATCCAAAAGAGAAGAGAAAGGACCCAAATTAATAAAATCATGAATGAAAGGGGAGAGATCATGACCAATACCAAGGAAATAAAAGCAATTCTTAGAACTTATTACCAGCAACTATATGCCAACAAATTAAGCAATCTAGAAGAAATGGACACATTCCTGGACACTTACAAACTACCAAGACTGAAACAGGAAGAAATAGACAATCTGAGCAGACCAGGAGCCATTAAGGAAATTGAAACAGTAGTCAAGAACCTCCCAAAAAAACAAGAGTCCAGGGCCAGATGGATTCCCAGGGGAATTCTACCAAACATTTAAAGAAGAAATTATACCTATTCTACTGAAGCTGTTCCAAAAAATAGAAATGGAAGGAAAACTTCCAAACTCATTCTATGAGGCCAGCATTACCATGATCCCAAAACCAAAGACCCCATCAAAAAGGAGAATTACACACCAATATCCCTGATAAACATGGATGCCAAAATACTCAACAAGATCCTAGCCAATAGGATCCAACAGTACATTAAAAGGATTATTCACCACACCAGGTGGGGTTTATTCCTGGGATGCAAGGGTGGTTCAACATTCGCAAATCAATCAACATGATAGATCACATTAACAAAAGAAACAAGAACCATATGATCTTCTCAGTTGATGCAGAAAAAGCATTTGACAAAATACAGCATTCTTGCCTAATTAAAACTCTTCAAAAATAGGGATAGAAGGAACATACCTCAATATCATAAAAACCACCTATGAAAAGCCCACAGCAAATATCATTCTCAATGGGGAAAAACTGAGAGCTTTTTCCTTAAGGTCAGGAACATGACAGGGATGCCCACTCTCACCACTTTTGTTCAACATAGTACTAGAAGTCCTAACCTCAGCAATCAGACAACAAAAAGAAATAAAAGGCATTCAAATTGGCAAAGAAGAAGTCAAACTCTCTCTCTTTGAAGATAACATGATACTTTATGTGGAAAACCCAAAAAAGTCCACCCCAAAATTGCTAAAACTCATACAGCACTTCAGCAACATGGCAGGATATGAATCAATGCACAGAAATCAGTTACATTTCTATACACCAACAAGATAGAAGAAAGAGACATTAAGGAATCTATTCCATTTACAATAGCACCAAAAACTATAAGATACCTAGGAATAAACCGAACCAAAGAGGTACAGGATCTATACTCTAGAAACTACAGAACACTTATGAAAGAAATTGAGGAAGACACAATAAGATAGAAAAACATTCCATGCTCATGGATTGGAAGAATAAACATTGTGAAAATGTCTATGCTGCCCAGAAAAATCTACACTTTCACTGCAATCCTTATCAAAATATCAACATTTTTCACAGAGCTGGAACAAATAATCTTAAAATTCGTATGGAACCAGAAAAGACCTTGAATCACCAGGGGATTGCTGGAAAAGAAAACCAAAGCTGGGGCATCACAATGCCTGACTTCAAGCTATATTACAAAGCTGTGATCATCAAGACAGCATGGTATCAGCACAAAAACAGACACATCGATCAATGGAACAGAACAAAGACTCCAGAAATGGACCCTCAACTCCATGCTCAACTAATCTTTGACAAATCAGGAAAGAATATCCAATGGAAAAAGGACAGTCTCTTCAATAAATGGTGTTGGGAAAATGGGACAGCCACATGCAGAAAAATGAAGCTGGACCATTCTCTTACACCATACACACAGATAAACTCAAAATGGATGAAAGACCTCAATGTGAGACAGGAATCCATCAAAAACCTAGAAAAGAACATAGGCAGTAACCTCTTCGACATTGGCCACAGCGACTTCTTTCAAGACATGTCTCTAAAGGCAAGTGAAACAAAAGCAAAAATGAACTTTTGGGACTTCATCAAGTTAAAAGTCTTCTGCGCAGCAAAGGAAACAGTCAACAAAACTAAGAGGCAACCCACGGAATGGGAGAAGATATTTGCAAATGACATTATGGATAAAGGGTTAGTATCCAAGATCTATAAAGGACTTCTCAAACTCAACACTCAAAAAACAAATAATCCAGTCAAAAATTGGGCAGAAGACATGAAAAAATATTCAACATCCCTAGCCATCAGGGAAATACAAATCAAAACCACAAAACTTACACCAGTTAGAATGGCAAAAATTAACAAGGCAGGAAACAACAAATGTTGGCAAGGATGTGGAGAAAGTGAAACCCTCTTACACCGTTAGTGGGAATGTAAGCTGGTACAGCCACTTTGGAAAAAAGTATGGAGTTTCTTCAAGACATTAAAAATACAGCTACCCTATGACCCAGGAATTGCACTACTAGGTATTTACCCCAAAGATACAGATGTAATGAAAAGAAGGAGCACACGCACCCTAATGTTCATAGTAGCAATGTCCACAATAGCCAAACTGTGGAAGGAGATGAGATGCCTTTCAACAGATGAATAGATAAAGAAGATATGGTTCATATATACAGTGGAATATTACTCAGCCATCAGAAAAGATGAATACCCACCATTTGCATCGACATGGATGGAACTAGAGGGGATTATGCTAAGTGAAATAAGTCAAGCAGAGAAAGACAATTATCATATGGTTTCATTCATATGCGAAACATAAGGAATACTGTGGAGGACCACGGGGTAAGGGGGGACAAACTGAATGGGAGGAAATCCGAGAGGGAAGCAAACCATGAAAGACTCTGGACTCTGAAAACCAAACGGAGAGTTACAGAAGGGAGAGGGGTGGGGGGATGGGGTAACAGGGTGATGGGTATTAAGGAGGGCATGTGTGGTGATGAGCACTGGGTGTTATATGCAACTAATGAATTGCTGAACACTACATCAAAAACTAATGATATAACATATGTTGGCTCATTGAACATTAAAAAAAGAGAGACAGAGAAAAGGTGATGGGTCCCAAGCAAGTGTATAACATGACAAGGCAAATTCCATTAGATTTTAATGCTCAAGTATAATCCTTTTTGGATTGGTGCTCTGCCTTTTGGACCTGCCCGGGCTCTACTTTGGGCAGTGGTACTTGCTCACAACTCTGGGCAGAAATCTTGTCCCTGAGGCAATAGGAGGCAGCAGTCTTATCTTTTGAAATGAAGGAGGAGGCAGCTTTGCTCCCTGAACCTGTGGTTCAGAAGCAGCCTTGCCAATCCCTGAATCACCCATGGGATCATTCTTCTGTTTTCTTGAAGAATAATATTCACAATGGAATAGTTCTACTGTTCCATTCTGTAGAATCCCAGAAGTCCAACAGTCTTCCTTCATTTTGTCCCATGTTTGTCCCTTTAGTCCAAGCCAGAAGTATTTTTGCTGGTATAACCCCATCTTTATTCCTGGTTTCTGCTGAGATGGCCACTTAGATCCATGGGTAATCTCTCTATGGAAGACTGTATCATCAAGCTGCACTCTTGATGGCCTCTCCAGAAAACCTTCAGTTTTTGTTTTTGTTTTGCAACATGCATAGGTTGAGAATTCTCCAAATCTTCAAGTTCTGGTCCATTTTCCTTAACAGTTCCTTCAATTTATCATTCTCTTCTAGCACTGTACTATAGGGAGTAAGGAGAAAACAGACTGCACCTTGAACACTTGGAAATCTCCTCAGCTAAATATCCATGTTCATCACTTTTAACTTCTACTTTCCAGACAACACAAGAAGAACAATTCAGACAAATTCACTGCCACTTTATAACAAGAATCACCTCTGCTATAGTTTCAATAACACATTCTCCATTTCTATACAAGATCTCACACAGAAACACCACCAATACCATTCATATTCACACCAACAATCTTCAAGGCAATCTAGACTTGTTTTAGGATTCTTTCAAAACCTCTATTATTCAGCTGCTAACTATTATCCAGTACTAAAGCCACTTGAATATTTTAGGTTTTCATTAGAGCAGCAATTCACTTCTTCATACCAAAACCTGTATTCATTTGCTAGGCCTCACAAAATAAAGCAGCACAGTCTGGGTGGCTGGAACAACAATAACATTTTTCTCACAGTGTTGAGGCTGGAAAAATATCAAGGTGCTGCAGGGTTAATTTCTCCCGGGGCCTCTCTCCTTGGTTTGCTAACAGTTGCTTCCTTGCTATACCCTCACATGATCTTTTCTTTGTGTGCACACATCTCTGTGGTTTTTCTCTTTCTTATAAGAACACCAGTAATAGTGGATTAAGACCAACCTTTAGGACCTCATTTAAACTCAATTACCTTTTGACAGGCCCAATCTCTAAATATTGTCACATCCTAAAGGGCTGGGTTAGGGATCCAACAAATGAATTTGAGGTGGGGGGGGACACAATTAAGTCCATAATACTGCAAGAGACGTTGGGAAATCATTCCTAGTTACTGACAGACTCAAGAGTTGGGGTAAGCAAGAGAGAAGAGACTAAAAAAGAGATTGGGCCAGTCAACCTAAGATTTTGCTCATGCTTGCTGCTCTTATACCATGAATGACTCATTCAAAGACATTAATTTGCCTCTATTCACCTTCATTATTTTGGTTAACTCCAACTGGAGCTGGATTCAAGGAATACAGTGGCAAAAGAAAAAAAAAAAAGGTGTTAGAATCCAATAGACATGGGGTGGGAATCACAGATCCAGCATTTACCAGCTATATTCATTAGCACATTTATATCTTTTTTTAAATAGGTTTCTTTGTTTCTTTTTAAGAACTTACAAACACTTCAGTTGTGCCTCAAAAGTCTATGAATCCTGAATTGCTCGGTGACCCTCAACTGTAGGATAAACCCACATATTGCCCTTCACCTTCACCTTTCTCAACTGGATGTCTCTCTTTGTAAAAAATGAAAATGTCCACATCAGTAGATAGTAGTGGGAACTCCAAAAGATGACTCATGTGGAATGCCTACAAACCACTCAAGAACTCAATATATGTGTTCTTTCTCTCTTCTCAATTCTAACCTGATGGTCTGCTTAGAGATGCTTTACAATCCATTTAACTCTCATGCATCAAGGTCAGGCCTCAGGAAATACGTCAAATAGTTTATGAACCCCTTGAATTAAAAAAAAATTATATACATATTCTTTTTTTTTATATATATTTTTTTATTCTTATGTTAATCCCCATACATTACATCATTAGTTCTAGATGAAGTGTTCCATGATTCATTGTTTGTGCATAACACCCAGTGCTCCATGCAGAAGTGCCCTCCTCAATACTCACCACCAGGCCAACCCATCCTCCCACCCCCCTCCCCTCTAGAACCCCCAGCCTCTTTTTCAGAGTCCATCGTCTCTCATGGTTCGTCCACCCCTCCGATTTCCCCCGCTTCATTCTTCCCCTCCTGCTACCTTCTTCTTCTTCTTTTTTTTTTTCTTAACATGAAAAATTATATACATATTCTTTGCATCTCCTATGACAGTGCCTATCATGTAGTAGGTACATTACAAATGACTGTCTAAACCAATAATTATTTGCTGTTTTATTTGATTATTTCTTACATAAAATGAGCTGATGCTAAAGTAATTTCTTTTGCCACACTTGAGAGAATTTCAATGTAAAAAATAAAAGCAACTGAAAATATTTACACTGTATTTTTAAAAAAGTGCATTATCTTTTTTAGCTGCAAAATAAACAAGATGCTTCTTTAGATAAAGCCAAGATGTGTAAAAAATACGTATAAACATGAAATATAAAAAAACAAAATTGTAAAAACATGACATAATTTACAGTTATCATGTTGTTTTCAGTGCAAAGACCTCAATATATTTGTAAAGTATTTTTCTATTTATGCACTGCATTATTTCAGCTTAGAGAGATTAAAGATATTTCACAAAATGTCCTTTAACAATAGAAAATACCAAATGGTAGACTGGGAAGCTATAAGTTCTTGTTGCCCTGTGGAAACAGAAACAGAAACTGGCCAAACTAACTATAGAAAAATTCTGGAAAACCATGAAAACAATCAGGTTACAGTAGCTTAATGCATGCCACCTTCACAACAGTAGAGAAGATCTGTGGTGCTTTCATTGCTCTTGTCCCACCCTCACATGAACTGTTAGTCTTGGTCTAGAAGAGGGGGCAGTCCAGTAATCTTTTCCCTCTCTTGAACCAGAGTGAAGAGTCAACATTATTTGTAAGTTATTGTTTATGACAGCTATCTTGAACCAGAGTGAGGAGTCAACATTATTTGTAAGTTACTGTATATGACAGCTATCTGAAAGACTGGTATCTGCTTAACCTAACTCAGATCTCAAGTGAAAAAAGAGAGGGCACTGCTTATGAAATCTTCAAGAAGACTACAGACCCACAAAACACAGGGGGCAAGAGATTATGGGTGGAAACATAAAATAGACAATCTCAGGCCCTGATAAGAAGTGGGGCAAAACTAGGGAATTAAGACATTCAAAATCATCCATGTACACAGAAGAATTGAGAAACTCACAGGAAGGTCAAGGTAAGACACAGGCTTAGAAAAAAATCAGAGAACAAACTTTCACTTCTGGCTGTTCTCTAGGCTCAGAGCAAGTCTAGCTCATTGGTGAAGGATTATATCAGTACAGAGACAACCTGCTAAAACTGGTAGAATGGGCTGTATTTCCAACAGCCCCATTTTTAACATTAACAACAACAAAATCACAAAGCATGTAAGACAAAAACACAGACCATTCAAAAGAACAATATAAGTTAACAGAAACCATCTTGAGGAAGCCCAGACATTGGATGTACCAAACACTTTAGTAAAACTGTTTAAAGTATGCTGAAATAACTAAAGGAAACTATTGCAAAGATATAAAGGAAACTAATGAATCGATGTGTGAACAAAATGAGAATATCAATAAAGAGAAAGTATGAAAAGGAGCCAAACAAAAATTCTGGAGCTGAAAAATAAATTACTAAGTTGAGAAGTTACTAATGGGTATCAATAGCAGATTTGAACAGTCAAAAGAAATAATCAGGAAACATGAAGAAAAGACAATTGAAATAATTGAGTCTGAGAAACAGAATGAAGAAAAATAAACAGAGCTTAAAAGACTTGTAGGACACCATCAAATGGCTATTATATGCATTATAAGAATCCCATAAGAAGAAAGAAAGAAAAAGTAGCAGGAAATTTTTTGAAGAAATAATGACTAAAACTTTCTAAGTCTGATGAAAGACAAGAATGTATAATCCAAGAAGCTCAACAAACTCCAAGTTGGATAAATACAAAGTAAACCAAACAGACACATCATAACAAAGCAAAAAAAAGACAAAGGCAAGGAAAGCATCTTAAAGGCAGCAAGAGAAAAGTTATTTGTCATATACAAGAGCTCCTTAATCACATTATCGTCTGATTTCTCAGTGATAACCTTTGAAATCCAGAAGGTAGTGGAATGACATATTTAAAGTGCTGAAGATAAAAACTGTCAACCAAGAATTCTATGTCCAGCCAACTGCCCTTTGAAAGTAAAAGAAAAAATGAGGCATCTCAGATAAGCAAAAGTTAGGGAATTTATTACCACATCTGCCCTAAAAAAAAATGCTATAGGGAGGCCTTCAGGTTAAAATAAAAACATACTTGATATAACTCAAAAGCATATTAAGAAATAAAGATCTCTCTTAAAAGTAAACACATAGGCAAATATAAAAACCAGTATTGTTGTAATTGTAGTTTGAAATTCCATTTTCAATTTTATATGGGATTTAAAACACACAGACATAAAAATAATTACAAAAGTATGGTACTGTGTACACAATGTAAAAAGAGGTCATTTGTGACATCAACAATATAAATTGCAAGAATGAGTTGTACAGAAGTAGAAATTTTGTATGGGGTTGAAGTTAAACTGGTATCAATTAAAATTAGATGCAATATCTATAGTATGTTGTCTGCAGTCCCCATGGTAAGCACAAAAAGTATGTATAGAATATACACAAAAGGAAATGGGAAGCAAATGAACATATAGCATTACAAAAAAAATCAACAGGTGCTCACTTCGGCAGCACATATACAAAAAAAATCAACAGGAAATAAAGCAGTAATGAAGGAAATAGGGACAAAAGAGCTTTATGACATACAGAAAACAAATAGAAATATGGGAAAAGTAAGTTTTCCTTATCAGTAATATTTTAAATATAAATGGATTAAACTTTTCATTCAAAAGGCTGAGACAGGCAGAATGAATGAGTAAATATAGTATAAGTATATCCAGTCTAGAGTCAACTCACTTTAAATCTAAAGACACAAACAGGTTGAAAGTTAAAAGACGGAAAAAAATTTTCATGTAAATATGAACCAAAGAGAGCTAGAATTGCTGTACGCTATGGTCTGAATGTTTGTGTGCCCTTCGAAATTCTTGAAATCTTGATCCGCTATGTGATGGTATTAAGAAGTAGGGCTTTGGGGGAAGTGCTTAGGTCACGATGGTAGAACACTCATGAATGAGATTAATATTTTTATAAAAGAAACCCCACAGAGCTCCCTAGCTCCTTCCACTATGTGAGGACACAGCAAGGAGCTGACAGTCTGAAACCTAGTAGAGAGTCTTCACCAGAACTGAACCATGCTAGCACCCTGAACTCAGACTTTCAGCCTCTGGAACTGTGAGACAGAAATGTTGTTTATAAGCCACCCAGTCTGTGGTGTTTTGTTATAGTAGACTGAATAGACTGAGACTCTATACTCTATCAAATAAAACAGACTTCTAGTCAAAAACTGTTACAGGTAACAATGAGAACATTAAATATTAAGAAAAGGACTTATTAATTCAGAATATATAACAGTTACCAACATACATGTAACAATCTCCAGAGTCCCAAAATACATGAAGCAAACACTGATAAAATGCAAAGGAGAAATAGATAACTTGACCACAAAAGTTGGATATTTTAATTTTTGTTGAAAAGATCAACAGAAGTGACAAGCACTCAACAGTTTGATTAAAGAAGAGACAGAAGACTCCACTTACTAAAATCAGAAATGAAACTTGGGATAATGCCACCGATTGTAGAGAAATAAAAAGTATTGCAATAGAATACAATTAACTATTATATGCATAAAAGTGGATAACAAGATGAATATATTCCTAGAAGCAAACTAATCTACCAAAATCAATCATGAAGAAATAGTAACTCTATACCTAGTAAGGATACTGAATCAGTAATCAAAATCTGGCAACAACAACAAAAAAACCCAGGACAAAATGGTTTCACTGGTGAATTCTACCAAGCGTTTAAAGAAGAATTAAAACCAAACCTTCTCAAATTTTTCCAAAAAATTGAAGAGGTTGAACATTTCCTAACTCATTCTCAGGGGCCAACATTACTCTGATACCAAAGCCAAAGACATTACATAGAGAAGAAAACTACAGACCAATATCTCTTATGAATATTGATGATAAAATCCTCAACAAAAAATAGCAAACTGAATTCCACAGAATATTAAAAGGATCCCCCATGACTAAGTGATATTTATTCCTGGAATGCAATGACAGTTCAACATATAAAAATCAATTAATGTAATATACCACATTAATAGAATGATGGGGGAAAACACGTCATAAAGGAATTTGACAAAATTCAATACCATTTCATGATTAAAAAAACAAACAAACAAACAACAAACTAGGAATAGAAAAACTCTTCCTCAACATGATAAAGGCTATGTATGAAAAACCTAACTTAACATCATTCTCAACAGTGAAGGACTGAAAGTTTATCCCCTAAGATCAGGAACAAGGAAAAGATGATCGCTCTTACCCTTTCAATTCAATATATTAGCTGGCAGAATTAGATAAGAGAAAGAAAAAAAAAAGGCATGCAGGTTGGAAAAGAATAAATAAAATATTCTCTGCCTGAAGATGATATGATCTTATACAAATACCTAAAGATTCCACAGAACTGCTAGAGCTAATAAACAATTTCAATAAAGTATCAGGATATAAAATCAACATGTAAAAATGGCTGTATTTATATACACTAACAACGAACATCCATAAATGCAATGGAGAATACAATTCCATTTACAAGAGCATCAAAAACAATGTAATACTTAGGAATGAGTTAAACAAGAAGAAACCTACAAAACATTGTTAAAAGAATTAAAGAAGGCAGAAATAAATGAAAACACACATATGTTTATGGATCAAAAGTCTTAATACTATTATGAGGTCAATACTATCCAAAGTGATCTAGAGGTTCAGTGTCATCCCTATCTAAATGCCAATGACTTTTTTGCAAAAATAGAACTAAGATAAATAAGAACAAAGTTCTTTATTCCTTAAACCTGATTTCAAAACTTTCTACAGAGCTTCAGCAGCAGTAATCAAAACTGTGAGGTATTGACATAAAGACAACCATATAAATCAATGGAACAGAACAGAGAGCCCAGAATAAACTCTTCGTTTGGTCAAATGGTTTTTGAAAAGGGTGCCAAGATCATTTAATAGGAAAAGGACAATCTTGTCAACTAGTGGTGCTGGGAAAACTGGATACCCACCTGCAAAAGAAGAACCTGGGCACTGACCTCACATGATACATAAAGTTTAACTAAAATGTGTCAGAGACTTAAATGTAAGAGCTAAAAATAAAATTATTAGGAGAAAATCTGGTTGACACTGGATGTGGCAATGATTTCATAGATATCATACCAAAAGCACAGACAACAAAAGAAAACAGATATAATGGACTTGATCAAAATTTAAAACATTTGTTGTTTTAGACATTGCCCTGAGCAGCGTATTTATGGATATGTTTCCTCAGGCAAGGGAAACAAAAGCAAACATAAACTATTGGGACTACACCAAAATAAGAAGCTTTTGTACAGCAAAGAAACCATCAACAAAACAAAAAGGCAACCTACTGAATAGGAGAAGATATTTGCAAATGATATATCCGATAAGAGGTTAATACCCAAAATATATAAGGAATGTAAACAACACCAAACAAACAATTTAAAAATGGGCAGAGGACTGAATAGACATTTTCCCAAAGACATACAGATGGCCAATACACACATGAAAAGATGCTCAATATCATTAATCATCAAGGAGATGCATATCAAAACCACAATGAGATATCATCTCACACCAGTCAGAATGACTAGTATCAAAAAGACAAATAACAAGTGTCAGTGAAGATGTGGAGAAAAGGAAACCCCCATGGATTATAGTGGGAATGTAAACTGGTGCAGCCACTGTGGAAAACAGTATGAAAATTCCTCAAAAAATTAAAGATGAAAATATCAAATGATCCAGTAATTCCACTACTAGGTATTTACCCAAAGAAAACAAAAACACTAATTCAAAAAGATATATGCATCCCTACATTTATTGCAGCATTATTTACAATAGCCAAGATATGGAAGCAACTCAAGTATCCACTGATAGATGAATGGATAAAGAAGAGGTGATACACACACACACAAACACACACACACATACACACACACACAATAGAATATTACCCAATCATAAAAAAGGATGAGCTCTTGCTATTTGTGACAACATGGATGGATCTAGAGAGTATTATGCTAAGTGAAATAAGTCAGACAGAGAAAGAGAAACACCGTATCATTTCACCGATATGTGGAATCTAAAAAACAGAACACACAAAGCAGAAAGAGACCCATGAATACAAAGAACAAAGTTGTTTGCCAGAGAGGTAGAGGGTGGGGCTATAGGGCAAAATAGACAAAGGAGATTAAGAAGTACAAACTTCCAGTTATATAATAAATAAGTCATGGAGATGCAAAGTAGAGTATAGGGAATAATCAATAATATTATAATAACATTGTATGATCAAAGATGGTGACTACACTTATCCTGATGAGCACTGAGTAATGTATAGAACTGTCAAATTAATATGTTGTACACCTGACACTAATATAACATTGTAAGTTAATTATACAATGAAGTAGATTTCAGAGAAAAAATTTTTCAACATTTGTGCATCAAAGGACACTATCAAGAGAATGAAACAAAAACTCACAAAATGGGAGAAAATTATACAATGGTTAATATCTGGAACATATGAAATAGAAAACAATGTAAAGGGGCGCCTGGGTGGCTCAGTTGTTGAGCAACTGCCTTCGGCTCAGGTCATGGTCCCAGGGTCCTGGGATCGAGTCCCGCATCGGGCTCCCTGCTCCACGGGAAGCCTGCTTCTCCCTCTCCCACTCCCCCTGCTTGTGTTCCCTCTCTCACTGTGTCTCTCTGTCAAATAAATAAATAAAATCTTTAAAAAAAAAAGAAAGAAAACAATGTAAAGAATTTTCAGCATGATATGAAGAGACACTGGAAATTCATTTCTAAATAATCAATTACTCTATAGAATATTATTGCACATGGCCTGTTATCCAAAGTTAGTCAACCCATAAACATACCTTCAAAACCTCAGTTTTTAAAAGCCTCTCCCAAACTGCTTGTCATAATGAAAACGTATACAGAGTGACCAGTCTGACCATCCCATAGCTCTAGACAGATATTATGTGAAGAGTTACACAATGCCCAGTATTTGACAGATGGCCTTCCTCCAATTATGAGGGATGTAATCATATATTTTTATTGGAAACTGAGAGTATTTATTAGTTTATTTCAAAAGTACTGTAACTTCCATCAAGCCCTCTAGCTTACCTGGGTGGAACAGATCTAGTCTGACTAGATTTTGAACACAAAAAAATTTAGGTTTATAAACATGTGATCCTATTTGTATTTACAAGTTTATGTATACTTTGAGAATCATCTAATGAGCCCATTCTCCCCAGCTGTGACTTCTTTAAAAATTTAAAAAGCAAGCCCAGGTTTCCATCAACTGATGAATGGATAAAAGAAGAGGTGGTAAACATATACAATAGAATATTACTTAGCCATCAAAAAGAATGAAATCTTGGCAAGATGGCGGAGGAGTAGGAGACCTGGATTTCATCTGGTCCCAGGAATTCAACTGGATAGGGATCAAACCATTCTGAACACCTACAAACTCAACAGGAGATCGAAGAAAAGAATAGCAACAATTCTCTGAACAGAAAAGCAACCACTTTCTGGAAGGTAGGACATGCAGAGAAGTGAATCCGAGGCGATATTCAGGAGGATAGACGGCAGGGGAGGGGGCCTCCGACCGCTGCTTCTCGCAAGAGATAGAGCAGTGGAGCACAAAATCAGAACTTTTAGAAGTCTGCTCCACTGAGGGACGTCAGTCCAGTGGCTAAGCAGGGGGTGGAACCCTCTCTGGGTCAGTGTGGTCTCAGGACCCTCGGGGTCACAGAAAGACCGGGGGTGCCTAAGTGCGGCAGAGCTCCCAGGGATCGGAGCAGGGAAGCCGGCTGCAGAGTCAGAACCGAGGAGCGGGCTCTCAGCTCAGGGTTGCCATAAACTGTGATCCGCGGCACAGTTGGGCCACTGCTCTTCCAGCAGGAACCCAACAAGTGGCAGGTCCGGGGAGACTCCCCTTCCTCCCCCGGGGAGGAGCAGCGCAGGAACGCACCACAGGGATCTGCTGGGTTTGGAGACTCCACACCAAGTCGGGTGCCAGAGATAGAAATGCTCAGTCACAGGCTGGGTGAGCACAGAGTGCAGCCGGAGACCGGGGAGACGGGAGTGATTGACTGCTTTTCTCTGGGGGCGCACTGAGGAGTGGGGCCCCGAGTTCTCGGCTCCTCTGGGGCGGAGATTGGGAGACCACCATTTTCACTCCCGTCCTCCAAAGCTGTACGGAAAGCTTGCAGGGAACAAAAGCTCCCGAGAGCAAACCCAAGCAGATTACTTAGCCCAGACCGGCAAGGGCGGAGCAATTCCACCTCTGGCAAAGACATTTGGGAACCACGGCAACAGGCCCCTCCCCCAGATGATCAGCAAGAACAGCCAGCCAAGACCAAGTTTACTGATCAATGAGAACGGCAGAACTCTAGCACTAGGGGAATACTGCACATAGAATTCATGGCTTTTTTACCATGATTCTTTAGTCTTTCAAAGTTAATTTTTTTTTAACTTT
>NC_138382.1:5167458-5216658 GCF_054177405.1 Leptonychotes weddellii
GAGGGGAGGTGAGTGGGGGGAAGGGGTAACTGGGTGATGGGCATTAAGGAGGGCACTTGAAGTAATGAGCACTGGGTGTTGTATGCAACTGATGAATCACTAAATTCTACCCCTGAAATTAATAATACAGTATACGTTAATTAAATTGAATTTAAATCTAGAAGTTTTTTTAAAGCAATTAAAAACCTGATCACAAAATGCAACAAACATAGAATACCACAGATCCATCATAAAGATATAAGGTTTTTACATGAATATGTGTTACCAGCATATTCTTCCTGGGATCGTGAAATCCTATCAATTTTTCTTTGTCGTGTGTGTGTGTGTGTGTTCTCCAGTATCTAGAGATTATAATTACAATTTCAAATAAAAAAATATTCAGATAGCTGGTAACAACTCACCAATCACCCAGGGAAGTCAAAAGAAAACAAGAAATTGGTAGAAAGTGATACAGTCTGATTACCTACCAATATAAGATCTTCGATCCAATGCTAAGACTTAAGAGACAACACCAGAGGTCCATGTGTTTTCCTAATCCTTACCAGGATCTCAAGAGAGTACAAGTTTATACTAAGCTTAGAATTCCAGTCCTCTGCAATAAGGAATGGAAAAGTCCATGTAAACTTCATACATTATTTTACAAATCTAAAGTGATACTTTGGGAATTTTAATACTTTTCATAGAACTTAGTTTAAACATCATCAGTTTTCTTTCTTTTGTGAACAATTTTCTGTGCTTCCATCACAATACATAGATGGATGTACAAGGTACTACAGAAATCAATCTAATTGTTGTGCTTTTACTGCTTGAACATGAAACAGAAATAAATGGGGTAATTTGGAAAAATAATAGGTTATACAGTAAGTGTTAAACCAAGACTATCTCTAGCTAATGAGTTTACAGGTCAATTTTATTTTTTTATTTTTTTTTAAGATTTTATTTCTTTGACCATAAGAGAGAGAGCACGCACAAGCAGGGGGAGGGGCAGAGGGAGAAGGAGAAGCAGGCTCCTCGCTGAGCAGAGAGCCCAATGCAGGGCTTGCTCCCAGGACCTTGAGATCATGACCTAAGGCAAAGGGAGATGCTTAACTGAGACACCCAGGTGCCCCCAATTTTATTTAACTATATTTTCAATAATAACCATAACATAATTTAGAAATGAAAATGACATTAAAAACTACAAATATTTAAGTAAGCATAAAAATAGTTGTAGAGGAGGGAAGAAGAAGAGGTAAATTCAAATTTTAAAACAAGCAAGAGTAGAATACTGAGAGCACAAAGAGAAAGGGGATGTGGTGAGGGGGGTGCAGAGGGTGAAAGTGTTGAGAAAGCAAATTTTTTGCAAACTGTTGGGGAAAGGGGTGGAGCTGGGACCTTTGACTCAAGACCTGAGTGTTAAGCCAAGTGCTATAAAAGCTCCCTGGAGCCAGGAAGGGAGAGTATTCTGAAACCCAGGATAGGGACACAGAGGAAGGCAGTAGGCGACAGCAGCTGCAGTCCCTAGAGAAAGGCTGGAGAAACCAAGTCCAGGATGCTGGGCCTGTTTTGATCTCACCTGCTCGGAGTCTGGCTGCTGCTGAGCCAACTCTTTAGAGAAAGCACAGCCTAATGGGTAAGCAATGAAAAGGTGAAGTTATTTGCCATCGAATTCCTAGATATCATGACCATTATGTGTGAGAAACACCGTAAGAGGTTCTCCAACATCCAGGAAGAGCTGCTGTGAATGAGAGCGCCTGGGCTGCTGGTCTGCACCTCCTGCTGGTTGCTGCCCACCAGTGTTAACAGCAGCCTGCAGGGCCTGGCTCAAGACCTCACTGGCTGCCGGTGCTCAGCCCCACCCTGCACAGGCAGATGGAAGGAGCCCTCTACCAAAACAGTGTCAGGGGAGTCTACAGTATCACCGTGCAAGCTTTAGCACAGTCCTAGGATTAGTCAGAGGCAACAGAACCTTGATAATACTGTACTAAGTCACACTGCCCAACTATAAGTAAGCTGTTTAGATATTAGGACACTAGTTGATTCTGTTGCAAGTTTAATTATCTTGAGGCAACAGTTAACTTTTGGCCTATACAAAATTTTATAATTTTCCTGATTCACCTTGACATGAATGTTTTTTCATACCTCCCACCTGTCTTTTTAAACGTAACAGAAAATCTTGTCACCTTCCATCAGCCAACATGCAGGAACCTTAAAAATGATGTCACAAAACATTCCTCATTTGCCATCAGAGCTGAAGACAACACTGACAAGCAGTCATCTTTGAGGGAGGTACTACTTTCCCAACAAAAGGAAAAGGAAGTTATCAATATAATTATGTTGTTTAAAAAAAAGGGGGGTTGTAACAAAATAATTTTTCTGAAAATAGGCACACTATAGAGTAATTGTTAATTTTTTCACCTATTTTCATGTATATTCTCCATGATGCATTTATCAATGTCCAAATCAACCATGACTGGTTACTAGAACGTGAGAAATCATTATTAGTGTTTACATTCTTCGTTTGTTTGTAACAGTACATAGTCTCCCTACAATATGCTTTCTCTCAAAAATCAACCCTTTTAAAATGTTAAAGAATCTCTTTTTTTAAATTAATGCTATCATTGCACCAATTGCATTTTAACCTTATTAACTTCATAGTGATTATAAAAAGCTTAATTATTTAACAACATAACTCATTTTATACACACCTAACACCAGGTACATACAAAGGAATAAAAAGTTTTAATTGATCTTGCCAATGTAGACCATGTTAACATTAAACCACAAACCTTGCAGTTTTCTACTTGAGCCCAAGGGGCTTTTTTGTCTTGTTGAAATCATGTTTGAAAAGAGTCAGGTTCACTACCAAATACATTTGGATTTGGGGGCCAAATAAACTCAATTATTTTTCAAGTTAGAGTACTTCCATGCTTCTAAGAGATTCAAGTAAGTATTTTTAAGTGACATAAATGTATAGTCATGTAGATAACTGAAGAAGAAAATGTTTTATCTTAGAAAAGAGCTAGATTGGTAAAGGAACACATTTAGGCTCACCATTTTAGAATTTACAGAACATTTATGTACACAAAATAACCTGTGAAATGATATGAACATTTGTCAAAATGATAAACCAGCATGGTATCATCTTAGTATTTAGTCAGAATTACACGAGATGAAGACACCAATCCCTATATCCCAAATCCCGAGGCATGGCTAATCACAACCAAGCCTCTGAGGGTCATCATGTCCTCCCAAGGCCACCTTAAAGAGCTTTTTCTCATTGAGGAAGCAGAGACCGATAGATCGTAACTCTTCAGGGAGAAAGTCAACATTTTTCACTTTCATCATGGAACCGTTCTTCCCGATTTTACCACTTCCATTCATCTTATTTGTACCCCAGCACACTGCTCATTGTCAGTTCCAGAACTCCATTTGCTTCAAGGTCGCCTCCCCCCACCCACTAGTTCTCATGTCACACTGAACTGATGACACTGAGGTCTTTCACCACCATCCAATAACTCAGTTACTCTCATCTTCCATACACACCACTTCTCCTAGCCTACATTTTCCTCCATTATAGATGGAAAAGTGCCCCCCAAACATAACCCCTCTACTTGCTTGTGTGAGATATAAACCATACCTTCCTTATTCCTAAAAGAATGTGTGTCTATGTGTAACAGGTATGAATTTGCAAGCAGTTTTTGCTGTGCAAGACATACCCAGCTTCTTTAGTTTTTGCTTTGATTTGTTTTGAAGTACGCTCCACACCCAACATGGGGCTTGAACTCACGACCCTGAGTTCAAGAGTCACCCAGCCGGGAGCCCCTCTTCTTTATTTTTAACAAATCGATATGAATCCAGTTCTGTCACTGGGTTGGGAATCTAGCATCAGACACTATTCTAACGGAGCTCCTCCATTATGCTGTGTTTGAAATCCAGGGTGTTAGCACCAAACCATCCCGTCCCCATAGTTTTCAAAGGCTCCCCACCATGATACGTACCACCCCAGCCTGAATGGTCCCCTCAATTCAGGTGCTTGCCTCCCTCACTAGAGGTCAGCAGAACTTTGTTTCCAGTCTTCCTCTCCGCATAAGGAATGTTGTCCGTTCTCACAGGGCTCCCCTGATGGAGCTCTGGCTAGAACTCACGGCACACCACAGTTTGGACAGTAGCTGTGTTTTAAGGAAGGTGATGACATTGTGCTAATCAAATCACGTTGACCTTTGAAAAACTCCGAGCCCAGCTCACTGAACGGCGCTCCGGGGTGCCACCGGGCAGCAGGGCAACGCTGGGGAAACCGACCACGGAGACGAAGACCTGGAAGCGCACGGCAGAGAGGAGCAGGAGACCGCTCGGAGCCCACACGGACCCCACCCGGACGCGCGCCGGGCTCGGGCACCCCCGCCCCCGCGGCGATCACGCCTCCCCCCCAGCGGCCCCCGACTGCCCCCTGGTGGCCGCTAGTGCGTCCTCCCGAGCCAACGCACCAAGCAGATCTCCTCCCCAATGGTCAAGCCACCCGTCCCCACGGCGCTGCACTTCCCCGTCCCTTCCCTCCTGGTTTAGCAAAATACTGGGATTCTTAGAGGCAAACCCCGCGGGGTCCCTGTCACAAGCTAGTTACAGACAGTCCTGTCTGCTCTATCGCCGACGGTAGCAGGTCAGCATCCCAGCTGCTGCCCCCGGTCTCGAGGTCGAGGCTCAGGGCCGTTTCTCCCCGAGCAGCGGGCGGGGACCTCCAGCGCGCTCGGACTCCGACTGAGAAGCGCACGTTTCAGCGCCTTCCAGCGCGTCCAGGCTCCAGCACGTCCGATGCCGGCGGCGCGCGGGGCCCCGAGCTACCCTGGGAAGCAAACACGGGCCCGGCCGTGCCTGCAGGGCGCGTGGGGACTTGAGGGAAGAGGTAATCAAACAAGCACACGAGTAAACGTGAACAAACCTCCCGCGATGTACACCTGGAGGGAAACGAGAGGAGGTGTGTCTGAGGAAGCGACGCCCCGTTACCAGCCAGGCAAACGGGCGGGAAATGCACTCCGCTGGGAGGCGCAACACCTTTTCTGATTTTACCGGTTAACGGGGCCCCACGTGTCAACGGATGCTCCTCTTTAGAGGGGAGGGCAAAGAAAACGAATCAAGGATTTTAAGAACTAGAGCCCGCTACCTACCATGCTCCGAGGACCCGGGGGAGCGCAAGAAGCCCGCTCGCGGCGGCCTCGCGCCTCGCGCCCCGCGCCCCGCGCCTCGCGCCTCGCGCCCCGCGCCCCGGCGTTCTCGCGAGGTCCGCACGCGCTGGCAGGACCGCCAGGCGCGGGCAAGGGCGCGGGCGCGGGAACGAGCGCAGGTGCCGGGAGGAGCGGGACCCGCGGCAGTTAGACCGCACTGCGGTCCTGGCGGCGGGGGCCCAGGGATGCCGCGGCTCCTCTGTGTGTGTCTGCTGTGTCTGGGGCTCCTGTTAGTTCGGTTCTCCCGTGAGCTGAGCGAAATCAGCAGAGCTAGGAGGCTGTGCGGCACGCACCTCCTGAAGGAAATAATAAAACTCTGTGGCAATGTCAACTGGAGCTACTTCGAGGAGGAAACCCCCAAGCCACCGCTGTTTCCCCAGGAAGAGGAGATTGAAACCTTCATCCCCGACCGGTCGGAAAGCTCCCAAACCACTTTCCCGGCTTGGGCGAGAGGCCAAATGAACCCAGGTAAAAATATAAACGGAAGGCATGTTTGCTCATCCTTGAACTCTTCTGCTCATCTGCACTGCCAGGTGCTGAGCTTCCCCAGGAGATGGAATTTGTGCCTAGTACATAGATAAAGAAAAATTTTTATAACCCAGTATATCGCGGATATGCAAAACCTCAATGAAGCTTTTTTTTTAAAACTTAGAGGAAATTAGTGTACACCTATAAATCTATACATTTATGTAAGAATGCTGCTGCTTCTTCCTTAGCTTTCCCTTTCTGGAGTACACTTGTCACCTGGCAAGGTGTCACCCCACTTCGTCCTTCAGAGCTTCTAAGGTTTCATTTTCCCTGTTAAGTCATCACTGACCCTTTCATAGCTACTCACTCCATTCTCCATCTACCACAGTATCTGACACATAGATCTCTTTGACCATCATCAGGACCAGCCCCCTTTTTTGGTGTGTTTCTCCTCTGCTCATACACATGGTCCGTTCTCCCATCAGATTTCACTTAAAAGTTCATGTACTTAACATTCCACTTGAAAGATAAAATTTTTGAGCATTTCAGGACTGTGACAGTAGAGCATGCAAGGTCCTCCTCAGCACTGGGTCTGGGTGACTGTGCACAGATCTCTCCCTTAAGGTCAGTCCTGTATACCAGACCATGTTACAGGGATTGTTTCATGCATGTTTTTATCTGAAATGCCTAGCAGAGGGCCTAGCACACAGTAGGTGCTTAATGTATATTGAATGTATACTTAATGCTTTTAAGCAGTCTTTAGGAAGAATATTCCTGTTTCAGATTCATTGCTGTCTTCTAACTATCTATTTACATTTTAGTACCAACATGGTTTGTCATTTTAAAAGAAAATGCACTTTATCTATAGGCTGTCCATAGCATAGTATCATTGAAATTATTGCATTTTAAAGTCATTCAATTAATTTAATTTGATTTGGACAAATTTTGCAAAAGGCAAGATTTCTGAAATGAAGGAAAGGAGTGGCCAGTCATCCCCAAAAACCATCCTGATGTAGATGACTGAAACAAACCAAAACTGCCTCCCACATTATAGGCACTCATTAACTTATTGAATGAATGAATGAATCAATGAATTAATGGAACTTATTCCATTCTTCCTATTGCTGCTAAGGGGGTGAAAACTTTGAAAGACAACAGAAACCTTCAGACTGATTCTTGATCATTTTCGCCCTACATATAAACTCACTTTATTTTGCTCTTATAATGGAAGAAGTGTCTCTCCCCAGTCTTCCACTTGTACTTTAATTCAGTGATTCTCACACTTTAATGTGCATGTGATTCACCTAGGGAATACCGTTAATGGGCAGGTTCTGGTTCAGTGGGTGGGGCCCTGAGCATCTACATTTTTGCAAGCCCCCAGAGATACCTGATGCTGCTCTCGCTACCTATACCGCAGTCAAAATTTTACATTCAGACATCCAAACTTGAGTTTGTTATTTAAAAAGAGCTTGGAAACCCTTTTCTCAACAAAGACTGCTCTGGAGACTATTAATTTTTTTAAGAGCCAACTTTAAAACTCAGAGCTATGCTTGCTTCAGTAGCACATACACTAGAGCTGAGCAATGACCCTTTTGTTTTAGGTGTTATTCACACTTCCCTGGAGAAATAAGTGTCATTAGTTCAACGAGGAGGGAGCTGCAGTGAAACAAGATTTGTAGGAAATAAAAATGTATCTTACAGCATCTTAGAATTGTCATACCAATGAAACATGTTACTGTGGCAACTATATAAATACTGTTTTCTAAGGTGGAAATGTCATGTGACCATAAAGCCATAGTTGTTTTACAATGTGTGGAAGAATGAAAAATGGATTTAAGTTATCAATATGTATTTGTGGTAAATTTTTAAAAATTATTGACCTAGAGGTGCCTGGGTGGCTCAGTCGGTTAAGCATCTGCCTTTGGCTCAGGTCATGATCTCGGGGTCCTGGGATCGAGCCCCGCATCCACGGCTCCCTGCTCAGCGGGGAGTCTGCTTCTCCCTCTGCCTGCCCCTCCCCCTACTTGTGCTCTCTCCTCTCTCTCTCTCTCCAATAAATAAAAGCTTTAAAAAAATTAAATTCATAAAAAAATTATAGACCTGTAAGGAAAGATGACATTCAATATATCCTGTTAATTTTCAATGAATAATTAGAAGTTGTAGAGAAGAGGTATGTGTTCTCAATATAGAATATGTAATTATGCCATTTCTTTTTCATTTGAATGTTGCTGAAAAGTTAACTTTTATTAGATTGTACTAGCAGGATACATTTCTATGTTAGATCAAGTCAGTTATCAACAATTTTAATCTTATGATCTATTTGAGTCTGACATAGGAAAAGATAATTTAGTGCACTGATATTTAAAAATGATTTTTTTCAGAACTACTCATATATAACTGGAATCTGAAATTGTATGCTTCTTGATAGTGGATCCTTGAGGGTATGGGCCATGTCTCCAAGACCTACCCCATCATATTTCTAATTTCTGGCTGATATGGTGCTGCCTAGGTCTTAGTGCCAGGCGAAATCATTAACGCTTCATCACCAACTTTTCATAATCCATATCCCCTATTGCAGTTGGATGGGTCATATTTCCCTATACATCTATTCTTGTTTTTTGAATAGCATTTTCACAAATGCGCTGTACAGGATCTCTTTCTTTATATATTAACTCAGCAAAATTTGAATGCCTAGCATGTGCTGGGTATTTTTCTTGGTGCTTGGGATATAAGAGTGAAGAATTTTACTCAGGTATCAGTGAAGACTCCTGCCCTCGTGAAGCTTACAGAATAGTGAAGCTAGACAGTAATCATAAGTACATTACACAGTGTGTTAGAAGATGATTAGCCTTGGGACACTTGGGTGGCTCAGTTAGTTAAGCATCTGCCTTTGGCTCAGGTCATGATCTCAGGGTCCTGGGATCGAGCCCCGTGCGTCGGGCTCCCTGCTCAGTGGGGAGTCTGCTTTTCCCTCTCCCCTTCTACCCCTCCTCCCGCTTGTGCTCTCTTCTCACTCTCTCTCTCTCAAATAAATAAAACTTAAAAAAAAAAAGATGATTAGTCTTCACATCTCCTTTCTCCACTCCTGTTCTCCTCCCATAGACAACCATTCCAAAGTGTTTATTATGTTTATATTTGTATATGTTTTTTGCAAATTGTGCATTGTTTCCTGTGCAAGTATTTAAAAAATATACATAAATGGTATTTTTAAAGATTTATTTATTCATTTTTTTAGAGAGAAAGAGCGAGAGAGCACACATGAGTGGGGGGCGGGGCAGAGGGAGAGGAAAAGGGAGAGAGAGAATCTGGAGCAGACTCCCCACTGAGTGTGGAGGCTATGAACCACTTAATCTGACGACGCTGAGGTCATGACCTGAGCGGAAATCAAGAGTTGGACGCCCAACCAACTGAGCCACCAAGGCGTCCCTAAAATACATGTAAATGGTATTTAAGGTCTATCTTTTATTGTTGCTTTGTGAACATTGCTTCCGACTGCTCCATAATATTCATATACATTCCCCCACATTTTACTTATCCTCTCAGCAATGGACACCTAACTTGCATAGCTTCCAACTCCCGGCCACTAACGCCACAGTGGAAATCATTGTATGTGCTCCAGTAAGGACCCGTGTGGACGTTTCTCAGGGGTCTGTACCTGGGGTAAAATCGTTATGTAATGAAACATATGTATGCTTTGCTTGGGGTGTGTCAGGTTGCCCTGCAGAACGGCTACCCCCGTTCATCACGGCGCCACCAGCACACGCAGATTCCTGTGTCCTCATATCCTTGCCAACAATTAGCATTACACAGTTTTTAACTTTTTTCAGTGTGATAGAATGAAATGGCATCTTATTTTTGTTTTAACTTGCTCTGGATGTGAGCAAGTTAAAACCTTTTGCAGGTTTTTTTTCTGAAAGTTTTCTGTTTATAATTTTTTAATTGGAATTGTCATTTTTCAGTTGATTTGTAAGAGTTATTGTACCATATACAATAGTTGCTGGCTTTAGATACTGCAAGTATATTCTCCCATTCGGTCATCTATTGGTGTTTGACAGAAAACCTTAATTTTTACATAACTAGGTTTATGTAAGTGTTTTGCCTAATTGTTCCTACTTTTGAAATTTTATTTTAGAGGTCCTTTTCTTCCCTCTGTTAACTTTATAGATTTACTTTTCACATTAGGTTCTTAATTCTTCTGGAGACCACTTTGGTCTGTTCTGGCTAGGATTACTATCTTAGTTTTTTCAATAAGTCTTACTTTTCTCTACAAAAGGAGCTAGTTTTCTAAACACCATCTACTGAACAATAATTTTTTTCCATTTTTTTTAAGGTTTTATTTATTTGACAGAGAGAAAGACAGTGAGAGAGGGAACACAAGCAGGGGGAGTGGGAGAGGGAGAAGCAGGCTTCCCGCGGAGCAGGGAGCCCGATGCGGGGCTCGATCCCAGGACCCCGGGATCATGACCTGAGCCGAAGGCAGACGCTTAACATCTGAGCCACCTGGGCGCCCCATCCATATTTTTTATTGTTTGTGGGTTAAGCATCTGTCTTCAGCTCGGGTCATGATCTCAGGGTCCTGGGATCGAGCCCCATGTCGGGCTCCCAGCTCAGCAGGGAGCCTTCTTCTCCCTCTCCCTCTGCCACTCCCCCTGGTTGTGCTCTCTCGCTCTCTGTCAAATAAATAAATAAAATCTTAAAAAAAACAAAAAACAAAAAAACGATGATGACACAAATGGAAAGATATGCTCATGGATTAGAATTAATATCATTAAAATGTCCATACTACCCAAAGCAACCTACAGATTCAATGCAATTCCTATCAAAATATCAACAACATTTTTCACAGAACTAGAACAAATAATACTAAAATCTGTGTGGAACCACACACACACACACACACACACACACACACAAAACCCCAAAAACAAAACAAAACAAAAACGAATAGCCAAAGCAAACTTGAGAAAGAAGAATAAAGTGGAGGTATTACAATTCCAGATTTCAAGATATACTACAAAACTATAGTAATCAAAACAGTCTGATACTGGCACAAAAATAGACACATAGATCAATAGAACAGGCTAGAAAACCCAGAAGTAAACCCACACTTACATGGTTAATCTATGACAAAGGAGGCAAGAATATGCTATGGGTAGAAGATAGTCTCTTAAGTCTCAAAAATTGTGCTGAGAAAACTGAACAGCCACATGCAAAAGAATGAAACTGGACCACTTTCTTACTCCATACACAAAAATAAATTCAAAATGGATTAAAGACCTAAATGTGAGACCTGAAACCTTAAAACTCCTAGAACAGAGCATGGGCAGTAATTTCCTTCATATCAGCCATAGCAACATTTTTCTAGATGTCTCCTAAGGCAAGAGAAACAAAAGCAAAAATGAACTATTGGGATGTCACTAAAATAAAAGGCTTTTGCACAACAAAGGAAACCATCAATAAAGCAAAAAGGCAACCTACTGAATGGGAGAAGATGTTTGCAAATAATATATCTAATAAGGGGTTAATATTTAAAATATATAAAGAACTTAACATAACTCAACACCAAAAAACAAAATCCAATTTAAAAATGGCCAGAAGACTGAATAGATATTTTCCCAAGGAAGACATACAGATGACAAACAGACACATTAGAAGATGCTCAACATCACTAATCATCAGGGAAATGCAAATCAAAACCACAATAGGATATCACCTCACACCTATCAGAATAGCTAAAATGAAAAATACAAGAAATAAGAAGTATTGGCGAGGATGTGGAGAAAAAGGAACTCTTATGCACTGTTGGTGGGAATGTAAATTATTGCAGCCACTGTGGAAAACTGTATGGAGGTTCCTAAAAAAATTAAAAATAGAATTACCATATGATCCAGTAATTCCCCTTCTGGGTCTTTACTCAAAGAAAACAAAAACACTAATTCAAAAAGATATATGCACTCCTGTGTTTATTGCAGCATTATTTACAATAGCCAAGAAATGGAAGCAACTTGTGTCCATTGATAGATGAAGAAGAGGTGGTACACACACACACACACACACACACACACACACACCACACACACACACACCACACACACACAGGGATATTATGCAACCATAAAAAAGGATGACATCTTGCCATTTGTGACAACATGGATAGACCTGGAGAGTATTATGTTAAGTGAGATAAGTCATACTGAGAAAGAAAAATACCAAATTATTCCACTTGTATGTAGAATCTAAAAAACAAAACAAATGAAAAAACAAACAAAAAGAATCAGACCTACAAATGCAGAGAACCCTGATGGTTGCAAGAGGAAAGGGAGGTGGAGTGGATGACAAAATCGGTGAAGGGGAGTAGGAGATACAGGCTTCCAGTTATGTAATGACTAAGTCATGGGAATAAAAAGTAGAGCATAGGGAATAGAGTCAATGGTAATGTAATAGCATCATACGGTGACATATGATAGCTGTACTTGTGGTGAGCACGGCATAATGAAAAAAGTAAAAATCATCTAGAATTTTAATTGAGGTCCATGCATTCAATTGAGATGCATTATATAGATTAATCTGAAGAGGATTTTTATCTTTTTAATATAAAGTAATCACAACTAAAAGCATGGAATATTTTCATATTCTATTATTTGAATTTTAAAGTTTTCTCAGTGGAGACATTCTGTATTGTTGGTTAAGTTAATACTTAATACTTTGCTTTTGTTGGGATGCCTGGGTGGCTCAGTCAGTTGATCATCTGCCTTCAGCTTGGGTGATGATCTCAGGGTCCTGGGATCGAGTCCCGCATCTGGCTCCCTGCTCAGCAGGGAACCTGTTTCTCCCTCTGCCTGCCATTCCCCCTGCTTGTGCTCACTCACTCTCTTTCTATCTTACAAATAAATAAATAAAATCTTTTTTTTTTTTTAAAGATTTTATTTATTTATTTGACAGAGAGAGAGAGCGGCAGGCAGAGGGAGAGTGAGAAGCAGGCTCCCCACGGAGCAGGGAGCCCGATGCGGGGCTCGATCCCAGGACCCCGGGATCATGACCCGAGCCGAAGGCAGACGCCTAACTGAGCCACTCAGGCGCCCCAATAAATAAAATCTTTTAAAGATTTTTTTTTTATTTATTTATTTGAGAGAGAGAGAATGAGAGAGACAGCACATGAGAGGGGGGAGGGTCAGAGGGAGGAGCAGACTCCCTGCAGAGCAGGGAGCCCGATGCGGGACTCGATCCCGGGACTCCAGGATCATGACCTGAGCCAAAGGCAGTCGCTCAACCAACTAAGCCACCCAGGCGCCCAATAAAATCTTTTAAAAAAGACTTTGTTTTTGTTGCTATTGTAAATACTTGCTAATTATATTTTTGTTAGTGACTTTGTTTAGAGAAATGCAATTGATTTTTACAGGTTGATCTTTATCCAGTAATTATGCCAAATGATCTTAATGGTTTAATAGTTTGTTTCTACAGATTTTTCTATCCTTTGCAAATGATAGCTTTGTCACTTCCTTTCTAAACCTTACACCAGTCGTCGTCGTCTCCTGCTCCTCCTCTTTCTTTCTTCTTTCTTCTTTCTTCTTCTAGCATTGGCCAGGTCCTCTAGTGCTGGTAAGTAGTAGTGATAGTGGGATATCTTGTCATGTTCCCAATTTTAAAGGGGAATGCATTTAAATATCTCCATTAGGTGTAATATTTGTAAGTTTTTGCTATATAATCTCCACCAAGATAAGGGAGCTTGATATTTTTTTAATCATTATAAGTAGGGCTGAACTTTATTAAGGACTTTTAGAGGGAATTCTTTTGCATAATAATATATTTCTCTTTTATTAATTCACCAGATACTTATTGGGTACCTGCTAAGTGCCAGGCACTGCTGTAAACCCTTGGGATTTATCAGTGAACAAAGCAGACAAAGATGTCTGGCCTCATGGAGTTTGCATAGGAAATGAACATAATAAATAAATATTTGAAGGTAATAGGGTTATAGAAAAATAAAGAGTGAAACATGGTAAGGGAGATCAAGAGTTATGGGGGGGCTGGAGGATGGGGTATAGGATTAAATAGTGTAGTTAAGGTAGGCCTCATTGAAAAGATGAGGCTTGAGAATGGAGGAGATGAAGGAATCAGCCAAGCAGATATCTGGGGAAAGAGTGTTTAGGCAAAGGAATGAGCAGAGCAAATACACTTCTGCCCTGTTTGCACAGGGAACAGCAAGGAGGCTAGTGTGGCTGGAGCAGAGAGAGAAGTAACAGGCCAGCCTAGTGAAGTTGTTTAGACCACTGTAAGGATCTTGGCTTTACTCTGAGTGAAGGCAGGGGAGTGACATTAATTGACATTTTAAAGGGATCGCTCTGGCTACCACATTGAGGACAGGCTGTGGGGAGGCAAGAGCAGAAGCAGAGGCTTTCTCTGGGGGTGTGGTAGTAGAAGTGATAGCAGCTGGATGAGGTGGGAGCAGTGGAGGTAGTGGAAATTGTTTTATTCCAGATATATTTGGGCAGATTTTATGTGAAATATGAGAAAAAAGAGAACTCAAAAATGATGCCAATATTTTTTTTTAAATGTGATCCCAAAGTTTTTGCTTCAAACATCTGGAAGGATAGGTTTCTATCAAATGAGGTAGGAAAGGCCTCAGGTGGAAGAGGTCTGAAGACAATATTGGCAGTTCAGTGTGGGGCATGTGGACTTTGACAAGTTCAGATGGAGTTTTGAACATGTTGAGTTTGAGACACTGAAGTGGAGACGATGAGTAGGAAGTAGGATATATGAATCTGGGTTATGGAAATAATCTCACTTGAAGATAGGAATTTAGGAGTCGTGGGTGTATAGATGATTCTCGGAGCCATAAGACTGGATGAGGCCACCAAGAGAAGGTACACAGAGAAGAGCGCCAAGGACTGAGCCCTGGGAGACATCAACATCAAACAGCTGGTGGAAGTATTTGCAAAAAGGAGATAGAAAAGGAGCAAATAGTCAGGTGGGAAGAATGTGGACTCCTGGAAACGAAGTTAATAAAGTGTATCAAGAAGGAATGTTTTTGATGAGTCAGATGAGATGAGAACTGGTTGTTGAATTTAGTAATATAGAGATCATTCATGACCTTGAAAAGAGAAGTTTTGGTGCAATGATGGAACAAAGGCCTGATTAGAAAGGGTTTAAGGCAGAATGAGAGAAGAGGAATTAATCAGTAATGGAAAACTATCAAGGAGTTTTGCTACAGAGGGGAGAAAACGATAACTGGCAAGGTAAGCAGGGCCAAGAGAAGTGGTTTTGGCTTTTTTTAAGTGGGAGAAATTTTTTTTTTTTTTTGCTTTTAGGAGCGAAGAGTTGATGATGAAGGGTATAGAGGAATTGCTGGAGTGATACCCTGGAGTTAGGCAAGAGGAGATGAGATCTGGTCCCTAAATGGAGGAACTGGCTTTAGAGTGGAAGTTCCCCTATGTAAATAGGAAGGCAGAATGTATGGGTACAGATGTTAAAAGATGAGTTAAAAAAATGGTGAAGGGACCAAATGCAAGTTCTCTTATGATTGCTTTCATTTTCTTACAAAGTAGAAAGCAAACCCAATTGAGAGTGAATATGGGAATCTAGTCATGTGGCAAATTGCACTGATAGATTTGGGGATCTTGGCCTATCTTTGCATTTTTGGAATAAACACTTCAATATATTTGTAAAATATGTTTGTAGATTCAGTTAACTATTAGGACTTCCAAATAAACATTTATAAGTAAATGGGCTCACATGGTTTTTTTTTTTTTAAATCACATTGTTCTTATCTAGTTTTGGAATAAAAAATATACTAGGTTCATAAAATATGCTGAGCAGCTTTTGCTCTTTTCCTCTTTTCCTGGAACAACTTGTATATGATTAGAACTTACTGTTCTTGAAAAGCAGATGGAACCTACATATAAAATCATCTATGTCTGTCTTTTTAAATTTTCTGTCAATTAAGTCATCTTGTATTTTTCTAAGGATTCATCCATTTCATTTTGATTTTTAAATATGTAACACTCATAATATTCATCTATTTTAAATACTCAGTTATATCTGTTCTTTTTTTGTCATTCATTTTTATCTCTTCTTTCTTGATTAGTCTGGCTAGGGTTGTATCTATTTTATTAATCCTTTTAAAGAACCACGTTTTGGGTTTCTGAACATTTGTAGTGTTTTGGTTCTGTATTTCACTGATTTCTTCCCTTCTTACTAATTTGGGTCCTCTCTGTTGTTCTTTTTCAAATTCATAGATCTGAATAGTCATGTTTAACCTTTCCTGTTTTCTGGTGAGTAGAGCTTGTTTCTCTTTAAATTACCTCCCCAATTTGACATACAGTTTCTTTTCTTTTTGTTTTTTTTTAAGATTTTATTTATTTGACAGAGAGAGACACAGCGAGAGAGGGAACACAAGCAAGGGGAGTGGGAGAGGGAGAGGGAGAAGTAGACTTCCCGCCGAGCAGGGACCCGATTCGGACTCGATCCCAGGACCCTGGGACCATGACCCGAGCTGAAGGCAGATGCTTAACGACTGAGCCACCTAGGTGCCCCGACATACAGTTTCATTAACTAGTCTTTAGCTGCCTTCATTCATGAAAAAGTTTCCTTCTTATTGTCTTTTTTTACCCTTTGAGTCACAGAACATGGCACATCCCAACAGGAAGCACTTTCTTCAATTTGCCTGGACAACCTAATTTCCTTTTTCCCTCAGTGTACTCTGTTAATTATGACACACCTTAATTCATCACATATTTATCTGTCTTAGATGACTTAGTATTCAATATCTTTAATGTCTACCCTAAAGTTTTAATGTTCCACAATTCAGCTTAAGCATTTTAAATACAAAGTTAGTAAATAGTGTTCTAAAAGGACTCTAACTACAAGGTACAGGGATTCACCTAAATAACTTTGAGAAAAAATGGTGGGGGAGATAGTTATTTTAGAAACAAGATCTAGGTGGCGCCTGGGTGGCTCAGTCGTTAAGCGTTAAGCGTCTGCCTTCGGCTCAGGATCCTGGAATTGAGCCCCGCATCAGGCTCCCTGCTCGGCAGGGAAGCCTGCCTCTCCCTCTCGCACTCCCCCTGCTTGTGTTCCCTCTCTCGCTATGTCTCTCTCTGTCAAATAAATAAAATCTTAAAAAAAAAAGAAAGAAAGAAAGAAAGAAAGAAACAAGATCTAGGAAAGGACTTGGAAAGTCTCTGGAAAGCTTGAGGAATCACATCAGCTTTAAAAACCACCTTCTCTCTTTTTTTCTCTCTCTCTGAATCTTTTCTCCTTCAGTATTTATGTTTCTTTATGACTTTAGCTTGTCATGACAAGCTTCATAGTACCCTTTCAGTTTTATTTCTCACTACTTGTTAGTTTTAACTTCAGAGAGAGGACATTGATTGGGCCAACTCATGTTTTCACATGGCATGGATTGCTGGCCACCATGGTAGACTGATTTCTTTGAGGTCACGTACAGTGTTCAACTGTGGCTCTAGGGTGGAGTCCTGTGGTTCAGAGCAGGGCTGCCTAAGGGCTGGCTCTACAGCAGGGCTTATAGGCAAATGTATTCTTCTGGAAGGGACAGTAGATAGGCAAGGGCAATGATGGAAATCCAAAAAGCCTCCAAGTAATTACCTTCTGAATTTAATTTCTTTCCAGTAATACTGAATGAGTTCAGAGCAGTATAATAGCAGTCACTTCACTGAGCGTATCACTTCTTCATCTGTTCATATTTCAACGATGAACAAAATGGTTATAAAAAGTCCATAAAAAGGGGGCGCCTGGGTGGCTCAGTTGGTTGAGCGACTGCCTTCGGCTCGGGTCATGATCCTGGAGTCCCGGGATCGAGTCCCACATCGGGCTCCCTGCTCAGTAGGGAGTCTGCTTCTCCCTCTGACCCTCCCCCCTCTCATGTACTCTCTCTCATTCTCGCTCTCTCAAATAAATAAATCTTTAAAAAAAAAAAAAGTCCATAAAAAGACGAATACAGTAGTCCCCCCTTATCTACAGGGGATATACTCCAAGACCCCCAGTGGATACCTGAAACCAGGGATAGTACCAAACCTTACATAAACTGTTTTTTCCTACACATGCATACTTACAATAAAGTTTAATTTATAAATAAGGCACAGTAAGATATTACCAATAATAATAAAATATAACAATTATAACAATATACTGTAATAAAAGTTATGTGAATGTGGTCCCTGTCTCTCAAAATATGTTATATGTCCTCACCCTTCTTGTGGCGATGTGAAATAATAAAATGCCTGTGTGCTGAGATGAAGTGAGGTTAATAACAGGCATTGTGACATAGCATTAGGCTACTACTGATCTTTTGATGCTCTGTCAGAAGGGGGATCATCTGCTTCCAGACCAGAGTTGACTGCAGGTAACTGAGACCAGGAAAAGAGAAACTGCAGATAAGAGGGGACTACTGTGACCCAAGTAAAAGATGGGCAAAGGATTTGAATAGACATTTCTACAAAGAGGATATACAATAAGCTCACGAAAAGATGCTCAACATCATTTGTCAGTAGGTAAACGCAAATCAAAACCACAGTGGGATATCGCCTCCCATCCACTGGGATGGCCATAATCAAAAATGGAAAACGCAAGTGTTGATGAGGGTGTGGAGCAACTCAAATCCTAATATATCAGTGGTGGGACTGTAAAGTGATGTAGTCACTGTGGAAAAGCTTGGTGGTTTCTCAGAAAGTTAAACAAATTTACCTTAAGATCCAGCAGTTCTACTACTAGATATATACCCAAGAAAATTACAGACATATGTTCACACAACAACTTGTATGTGAATATTCACAGCAGCACTATTCATAATAGCCAAAAGGTGGAAACAACCCAAATGTCCATCAACTGATAAATGGATCAACAAAATGTGATCTATCCATACAATGGAAAACTATTCAGTCATAAAAGAAATAAAATGCTGATACATGCTACAACATGGATAAGTGAAAGAAATCAGACCTAAATGGCCACATGTGTGTGGTATGATTTCATTTTCAAAATAGGCAAATCCTTAGAAATGAAAAGTAGATCAGTGGTTGCCCAGGGCTGGAAGAAGAGGGAAACAGGAATGACTGTTCATGGGTATGGGGCTTCTCTTGGGGGTGATACAAATATTCTGGAATTAGATAGTGGTGATGGTTGCATAACCTTGTGAATATACTAAAAAACACTGAATTGTATGCTTTAAAATACTGAATTTTGGGCGCCTGGGTGGCTCAGTTGGTTAAGCCACTGCCTTCGGCTCAGGTCATGGTCCTGGAGTCCCGGGATCGAGTCCCGCATCGGGCTCCCTGCTCGGCAGGGAGTCTGCTTCTCCCTCTGATCCTCCTCCCTCTCATGCTCTCTGTCTCTCATTCTCTGTCTCGCAAATAAATAAAATCTAAAAAATAAATAAATAAAATAAAATACTGAATTTTATGACATGTGAATGGTATCTCAATAAAAAATGTCTTTGCATAAAAAATGTGCAAAGATTTCTAAGCTTTTTTATAGGAAAACACTACTTACAACTATTTTAGTTAAAATATATATATTGCTTTTGAAACCCATTTTATTATTTAAAATGTGATTACTTGTTTTTTTAATAATTAGCAGAATTTAGAGGCCCCTGGATCGCTCAGTCGGTTGAGCTTCCAACTTGTGAGATCAAGCCCTGCATCAGGCTCCGTGCTCAGCACAGAGTCTGCTTGAGATTCTCTCCCTCTCCTTCTGCCCCTCCCCAAGCTGGTGTGCTCACTGTCTCAAAAAAATAAATAAATAAATCTTAAAAAAATAATTAGTCGAATTTAGTATTCTAGTATTATGATTAAATTTTCATCTAAAGGAAGATTTTAATAAAGTAGGATTTTTTTCTTGTTTCTCAACAGTCTCTACTTCTGCCTCTGAGGAAGAAGCGATAAACAGTTTGAAGATGTCGTCACTGCCTGAGTATAGATATACAAGGGCCAGCTTGCCACCTAACAAGACAAGAGAATTTCCCTCATCACAAGATAACAATCAGTATATTCATGAAATTTCAGAATTTCAGAAGAAAAATACAAACAAAATTAAAACCTTAAGCAATGTGTTTTGGGGGAATCATCCCCAAAGAAAACGCAGAGGATACTCAGAAAAGTGTTGTCTTAAAGGATGTACAATAGAAGAACTCAGTATTGCATGTTTTCCATATATTGAATACAAAAACTTACATAAACAAGTACCATCATTTGTGACTGAGATATACTAACCATCATAGGAATTATACTAACTTAATAAAAGCTTAATGTATTTATTTTACTTTATTTTTGGTAATTGTCCTTGTGGGTTCTTTGCTGTGAACACCATCTAAAAGTATTTGCAGGTATTTCGCAATACCTTATGATAGTAATAGGAATCTTAGTATTTTCTTTGGTAACCCCAATTTTTCCTATATTTTTATATTTGAAGAAGATGTTACTGGAGGTGGCATGATCCATGTAGACATCTAAGAATTACCTGCTGATGCTTGTCATTATGTTAGAAACTCTCTCCGGCTTCATCTAAATGGATTATGGTGTGTTCTGCGTTCCACTGTATGGCATACAGACTGACGCCCCGTGACTATTAGGCTCACTCCAGGGAGGTTCACTCCAGTATGCCAATAAGTCTGTCCCACCATCTCAAAAAGAACAAACCAGCTACCACTCCTAGGAGGAGCTCTTATACTGTAATTGTAGGGACTCTTTTAATTCCTTGAGTTTTATTACAGTAACTGGTCAGAAATCTTTCCACAGTCTTACTAGGACTTAAAGAGAGTTCAGTGAATGTCTCTAAGTCACAAACTCTCCAACATACTCTGAAGGTGCCGACGTAATGTGATACTGTTTTGGCTTGGTCAGAATAGAGTGCTGACCTCGCCAGCAGTGTCCACAGCACCTGGGAACTTGTTAGAAATGCAGTTCTCAAGTCCCACCCCAGACCTACTGAATCAGAAACTCTGGGTGTGGGGCTCAGCAATCTGCGTTGTTACAGGCCCTGCAGCTCATAGTGAAGTCAGTTAAAGATCGAGAACCACTGGTAACAGTCCTATGGAATACTGTCGAAATCTTACCATTGATGTGCTTGCGTATTTCAACTCAATATGATGTTATAACACTAAGTTCGTAGTGTATTTTTCCACTTTATGTCCACATGTGAAATATTTTTAATGGTACAAATTAGAGAAAAACTTATTCCAAAGAATTCAAAGTGGAATCCTTACTTTCCACTGTTAATTAGGAGGTAAGCATCATTTGAAATCCTTCTCTAGTGTCTTTCTCAAATATGTACTGTAATGTTCTTTACAGTTAAAACTTTTATTCCTATTTGGCATTGTTGTTTCTTAGGACAAAGGTTCTTTTTCACATGTATCTATATCGTATACATTTACAATGCATTAATAAATATGTCTGAACTTTTTTTTACCAGTTCCTGGGTAGTCTACATTCAGTTGTCTTTCTAAATATGGGGAGCCACCCGTTTAGATACAAAATGACAGATTACATCATGGTTTAGTGGTGGAATAAGTCTGCTGGTGTTACCTGAAAATGCACCATTGATAATTGCCTATGCTTAGGCTAAAATGCCGCGATGCACTTGAGCCCAGTTTGAATTATAGGTTTTTCCTTGTAGTTTGAAAACAAAAATACAGTTTATTAGCTCACTGGTATACACATATCAAAAGTCCAAATTAGGAAAGCATGAGATTGGGGCACCTGGGCGGCTCAGTCAGTTAAGCATCCAACTCAATTTCAGCTCAGGTCATGACCTCAGGGTTGTGCAATCGAGCCCCATGCTGGGCATGGAGCCTGCTTGAGAGTCTCCCTCTCCCTCTGCCCCTCCCCCACTCTTAAGAAAAGAAGAAGAAAAGCATGAGATTAACCAAGTGTGCCATTTGCATAGCTGTATACTTCCCTACACACTTTAATAATTTGTATGTTAGGGTGTATATTAGTTCTTCGGTTTAATGCTTATCTTTTAATATTTATAACTGTGCTAACAATGATTTTTGTTTTATCCTCAGCTTCCGCAACCATCACCTTTCCTCAGAGATACCAGTCCTAGCTGTCTGGTGCCCCTTCCTCAAAGGTCTGAGTCCCATCTCTGGGGGGCCCTCCCCCAAGATCCCGCAGTACCAGCACCAGCTGGGCAGGCAGCAGTCTTAGGTCCCAGCTCCACGGGGCCCTTCCTCCAAGCTTCTAGGTCTTGATAACCTCAAATTCTTTCCTTTGTGTAGGCATGGTAGCTGCTTCCTAAAGTTGTGGGGTTTTTTTATTTTAATCTCTGTGTTACCTTACTATTTGACTTTTTCTTTTTCAGTCCTCTAATACAAATCTAACACTCTATATTAAATTTACTGTTAAAATACCTGAGGTGGTTTCTGTTTTCTTGGGTGGGCTTGAATGATAAAGCCCCTGACTGGTTCAGAAAGTGGTTTTGAATTGTTCTAGGGCAAGGATGGTAGTAAATAGTTTCATATTAAAAGGAGACTCTAAATGACTAGTAGTGGCTTGCCCATTTGCAAGTCAGTCCAGGCGCAGATTACCGTTATCACTATGGATGTCATTTCTTTTGTAAAACTTAATATAAATGGAGTCCTACAGTACATCCTCTTACGTCTGGCTCATTTCACTCGGCATAAGGGTTCTGAGATACATCAGCATTGTTGCTTCAATAATTTGTTCCTTTTGCTTTTTGCATAGCGTTCCATTGTATTAGGAATAAAGCTGCTGTGAACATTCATGTACAAGTTTCACTGTGAGCATGCCTTTATTTCTCTTACGTAAATATGTAGGAGTGGCAATGCTGTGGCATGTAAGTGTATATTTAACCTCCTAAGAAACTGTCAAGTGGTTTTCCTAAGTGAGAACCAGCTGCTCCATATTTTCACCAACACTTAGAATCACCAGTCTTTCAAACTTCCACGTTCATGTTTTTTACAAACCTGGCTTTTGAGTCTATCTAGCCATAAAGTGAAAAAGACTACCACCGGAATCCTGACCTGCATATATCTTGACATAGTCTTTTCAATTTCAGCTCTTCTAGGGAGACTGTTGTGCTATCTTACTGTGGCTTTGATTTGCATTTCCTCATGACTAATGATGTTGAGCCTCCTTTCATACGCTTATTGGTCATTCATGCATCTTCCTTTATGAAGTGTTTGTACAAATCTTTTGCCTGTTTTTTAGTTTTTTTAATTAATGAATTATAAGAGGTCTTCATAAATTCTTGATACAAGTGCTTTGTCAGATATATGAAATGCAAATATTTTCTCCCACTCTGACTTGCCTTTTCATTTCCTTAAAGTATCTTTTTAAACTTATTTTTAAAAGATTTTATTTATTTATTTATTTGAGAGAGAGAGTGGGTGTGTACACAAGCAGAGAGGGAGAGGGTCAGAGGGAGAGGGAGAAGCAGGCTCCCCACTGAGCAGGGAGCCCATATGGAGGCTCCATCCCAGGACCCTGGGATCATGACTTGAGCCGAAGGCAGACGCTTAACCAACTGAGCCACCCAGGTGCCCCTCCTTAAAATATCTTTAAGAGATAAGTTTTTAATTTTGATGAAGATCAACTTATCAATTTTGCTCTTATAACTGGGGTATTTTGCATTGTATCTAACAAATCTTTGCCTTTTCCAAGTTTAAGATAGTCTAAATTTTCAAAACTGGAACTTTTATAGTTTTAGCTTTCATGTTAGGTCTTTGACCATTTTTTGGTCTTTTTAAATTTCAACGCTATTTTGTAGTTTTTAGTGTACAACACTTATAAATATCTTGTTAAATGTCTCCCTTTTTATTTCTATGCTATTTTAAGGGGTATTTTTAGTAATTTTACTTTTTAATTGTTGCTAGTATATAGAAATAGTAAATTTTTGTATTTTGGCCATCCATCCTGCAATATTATAAATTCCCTTAGTAGGTCTAGTAGCTTTTTTTTTTTAATTGCTTAGGATTTTTCTACATAATCATGTCATCTATGGGTAGAGGCCGTTTTATTTCTTCCTTTCCGATATGTTGTCTCTTATTTCTGTTTTCTTGCCTCATTGCCTTGTCTAGGACCTCCAGTACAATGTAGACGAGAGAGTAAACATACTTGCCTTGTTCCAGTCCCAGAGGGAATGCATTCTTTTACCACAAAGTGTGGTGTTAGCTTGATTTTTGTAGATGCACTCTATCTGATTGAAAAAGTTCGTCTATTCCCAGTTTGCTGAGAGTTTTTAATGAGTGTTGAATTTTGTTCAATGCTTTTCCTGCATATATTGAGATGATTATATAGGTTTTCTTCTTCATCTTGTCAATATGGTGTGTTTCATTGATTGATTTTTTGAGGGTTAAACTAACTTTGTATTCCTCAGATAAAATCTGAAGAATCTATTGTGATATATTAATATTTTTTTCCTTTTTCCTGGATCTTTGTGTTACTAGTGAAGGGTTTTTCTGTCAATATTTACAAGGAATACTGGCATACAGTTTTTTTCTTATGTCTTTTTCTGGTTCTGTTGTTAGAGCAATGGGGGCCTCATGAAGGTAGTTGGGAAGTGTTTGCTCTTTCATTTTCATAAAGAATCTGTGTAGGGGGTGCCTGGGTGGCTCAGTCAGTTGAGCATCTGACTCTTGATTTTGGCGCAGGTCATGATCTCAGGGTTGTGAGACTGAGCCCCTAGTTGGGCTCTGCGCTCAGTGGAGAGTCTGCCCCTCTGCCCCTCCCACCACACACATGCTCTCTAAATCTTTTTTTAAAAAAAGAATCTGTGTAAGGTATTATTTCTTCTTTAAATGCTTGATAAAATTCAGTGAAGTTATTTTGCCTTTAGTCTGTTTTAGCATTTTTTTCCAAGAAATTGTGTCTAAGTTCTTAGTCATATTTATTGGCATAAACTTCATATTTTCTTCATTATCTTTAAATGTCTGTAGGAGCTTTTGGCTTTCGGCTCCAGGAGGCAAAGGTGCAACTTTCTTCGGTCATCCGGAATCCGGGTTCATCCGACACCAGCCGCCTCCGCCATGCCGCCTAAGTTCGACCCCAACGAGATCAAAGTCGCGTACCTGAGGTGCACCGGTGGCCAAGTCGGTGCCACGTCTGCCTGGCCCCGAAGATCGATCGGCCCGCTGGGTCTGTCTCCAAAGAAGGTTGGTGATGACATCGGAAGGGCCTAAGGATTACGGTGAAACTGACCATTCAGAACAGACAGGCCCAGATTGAAGTGGCACCTTCTGCCTCTGCCCTGACTATCAAAGCCCTCAAAGAACCACCAAGAGACAGAAAGCAGCAGAAAAACATTAAGCACAGTGGAAATACCACTTTTGATGAGATTGTCAATATTGCCCGACAGACGCGACTCCGATCTTTAGCCAGAGAACTCTCTGCAACCATTAAGAAATCCTGGGGACCGCCCAGTCTGTGGGCTGCAATGTCGACGGCCGCCACCCTCATGACATCATAGATTACATCGACAGTGGTGCGGTGGAATGCCCAGCTAGTTAACCGCAAAGGAAGATGTTTCAATGAAGGATCATTTGACAAGCAAAAAAATAAAAATAAAAAAATAAATGTAGGATATGAATAACAGCCCCTCGTTCATTACTGATTTCGGTAATTTATGTCCTTTTAAATTTTTCTCTTGGTAATTCTACCTGAGGTTTATCGATTTTTTTGATATTTTCAAAGTAGCAGTTTTGCCCTCACTGGTATTCCCTATTGATTTTTTTTTCTGTTTTGTTACACTTCTAGCTTTATTTCCTCCTCTTTACTTACTTGAATTTAATTTCCTTTGTTTTCTAGTTTCTGAAGTTATTTAGACCTTTATTCCTTTTTAATAGAAGAATCTAAAGCTGTAAGTTTCAGTCTAATCACAGCTTACCTGCATATGTATTTTTATTTTCATTCATTACAATATATACATCTATTTTCAGAAGGCTCCATGCCTAATGTGGAACCTGAACTCATTACCCTGAGATTAAGGGTCACGTACTCTACCAAGCCAGCCAGGTGCCTCTACAAAGTATCTTCCATTTTCTCTTGTATCTTTTCTTTGACTCAGTTTGTTTTTTCAAGTTTCCTATGTTTCACAGCATGTACCAATTATCTTCCTTTTATTGATGTTTTGAGTTCTGTTATTGACAGAGAAGAGTATTAAATCTTTTAAAATTTCTTGAGAATTGCTTTATGGCCCAGCATATGCTTCATTTATTTCATGTGTACTTGACATGAATGTATATTCTGCTGTTGTTTGGCGGAGTGGTCTATAAATGTCAATTAGGTCAAGTTGGCTGATTGCAATGTTCTATATATTTACCGATCTTGTGTTCTTCTTGTTCTATCAATTAGTAGAAGTGTTGAAATGTCTGGAATCGTGTATTTGTCTATCCTTTTAAATTCTATTTCATGTATTTCAAAATGCTGATACTATGTGCATGGCATGTCTTCTTGATGAATTGCTTTTGGTTATTATGTCTCCCTTTATCATTGGTAATATTCCTGATATTAATACAGCCATTCCCAATTTACTGATTAGGGTTTCCATTATATATGACTTTTCCACCTTTTTACTTTTAGCCTATCTTCATCTTTATATTTAAAGTTGGTTCCTTGTGAACAGCAAATACTTGAGTTCTTGCCTTTTCATTACATTTGAAAATATATATATTTTTGGAATGTTTAGATCATTGATTAATATAATTATATGATTTGGGTTTAAATCTATACTCCTGCTATTTTTTATTTGTCCTATTTGATCTCTGTTCTTTTTTCTCCTTGCATTCTATTGGGCTGACTTTTTTTTTAATAATTCCATTTTATCACTTCTATTAGCTATTTCTCTTAATTTTTAATTTTGATATTTAGTGGTTACTCTAGGGTTTACAATATGCATCTTTATCACAGATAACCTTCAAATAATATTATATCACTTCACAAGCAGTTTAAAACCTTGTCACAGTATACTTAATTTCCCCCTCTTGTCTTTTCTATTTGTGCTATATTTTTTACTTCTACATCTATTACAAACCACACAATACTTTATTATTTTGTTTTAAATTTATTCATACACATTTAATAGGATTATTTCCATTGCATACATTTTCAACTGATTTTTACATTAAGCCAATGTGTCAGGTAGCCATCAAAAATCTGTAGTTCACTTTATATTCTAGCTTCTTAGAATTCAGGTTTGTAGTCCAATTTAGACTCTAGCTACTTAAATCAGCTACTTCTGATTGCTTTCATTAAGTCTTTCTATACTACAAACGCATGAGCAGCATGGATTGTGAGTATGTAAATTGCACTGCTTCAGTGCCAACATTTTTCAGGTCTGCTCCATTAGAGCCATCTGAAGGCTTCGTAAATGCTTCTACTCATCTATTTAACCTTGCTTATAGATAGATTGTGTATCTTCTCTATTTATCTGGAGACAGCAAAGCAGGATCCACTGTGCTTGTTTGTAGCCATGATTATTTTAACTGTGCAGAGTATCATATCCTTCCATTTGGGTAACTCCATAAAGTCCTCTGAATCTATCAGCTGAAGTACTTCCAGGAAACCAGTATCCACCAATGGCATCATTTTTTATCCATAAAAATAATGCATGACTGATGATTCCTGGTGTAAACATTTCTCTGATCAAATGAGCACTTTCACCAATGTACTGGTCTACATTTAAGAAATTGTATTCCAGTTGGCTAACAGCAGCTCTTGCTATTGTTCTTCTTAACTATTGGCCCATATAACAAACAGCCTTTTGGAGATATCCCTATAATGCAATAATTCTAGGTTTTAAGAGGTAGTTCTATTATTACCTCTGAATTCTCTGATCTGTTCTGATAACCCCTCCACTTCACAAAAAGAAATATTCCCTATGTCCTTAATGAGACATGTTGTAAACCAGTGGATCTTGGCAAATATCAATGTAATCAGGCAAAACAACTCTTGTTCCTGACCTCAGCTTACTTTTTTCAGGCTGACAATGACAACTGACAACATATCTTGGTTCATTTAACAACGAATTTTTCTTCAGTTACCTTCTTAAGTACTTCATAAACAGTTTGCCCAGATTTGGGTGATTGTAGTCCTTTGGATCATTTTCAGACTTTTCATACTGATTGGTAAGTTCTTTCAACTGTTCCCTTAACTGTTTAAGACAGTAGTTGATCTTCTTGTGCTCCCCCATCTTTTCTTGTGATAGCCTTGAAGCTCATTATCTCTATGGTCTGCCATGATGAGATACCATCACTCATAGGGGATGCCAAGAATGGCCATGGCCACTGGGGTAGGAGAAGAAGTGGAATGAAGGAGGAGAGCAGCAGTGGAAGATGGGGGATGAATGGCTCTGCTCATCCCAATTATCTTTCAAGCAAATCAAAAAGAAAGAAAAGGGGCACCTGGGTGGCTCAGTTAAGCATCTGACTCGTGACTAAAACTCAGGTCATGATCTCAGGGGTCGTGAGACTGAGCCCCACATCGGGCTCCACACTCAGCAGGGAGTCTGCTTGAGATTCTCTCCCTCTGCACTCCCCAAACTCCGGTGCACATGCTCTAAAATAAATAAATAATTCTTTTAAAAAATACAGTAATCAAACCAGACATGGGTGTACCATCAAATTACCAGTTTTGCGTAGTAATTTCACTTCAAAGTTAAGTAGAATACAGAGTTAATCACAGCAAAATGCTCTCATGTTTCTACAATCAAATCTACAAACCTACCTGTATTTACTGCATTTTACCATCTTCCCTCGTTATAAATGGAGAAGGGTCCCTGATGTATTAAGGACTCATTTCTCTCTTGTGCTCTGGATCCCATTCAAAATCTTCCTCCCTTTATAATTTGCACCCTATCAGTCTTTCTCTTTTCTCATGGCTCACTCCATCAGCATATAAACTTGATGTAATATGTCCCAAATAAAAACCAAGAATCATATTTTCTTGCCCACTATCACTTTATTTTCATGTTCCCCTTCATGGCAAAACTTCTCAAATGGTAATCTACACTTACTGTCTTTACTTCCTTACCAACCTTATAACCTCTTCAACCCAATCCAGTCTGGAAGCGGTCCTCCACCTATACTGAATTTACCATCAATTCACTGTGGCCAATTACAGTGAACAAAGCTCCTATTACTTAGTGCTTCAGTAAATAACATTCAAAATGATTGACCACGGAGCAGTTGGGAGGCTCAGTTAAGCGTCCGACTCTTGACTTCAGCTCAGGTCATGATCTCAGGGTTGTGAGATGGAGGGCCCCTGCTTAAGATTCTCTTTCCCTGTGCCCCTCCCTACCTCTTGGAAAAAAAAAAAAAAAGATTGACCACTTTTCCCACTTAAAACACATTTCTCTTGCTTTCATGAAACTCCACTCTGCTTGTTTTCCTCTTTCACTGATCACTCTTTCTTTGCTGACTCATCCTCTATCTAACCTCTAAATGCTAGATTGTCTCCAAACCTGATCCTCTATTTGCTTCCCTTCTCTAAAAAACACCTTAAGTTACCTTAACTATAGCCATTATTTTAATTGATTACCTATGTGACAGCTCTCTTAGAAATATAATAGGCATCTCTGGAATTCTGTCTAAACTCCTTCCTCCTCCATAAGTAAATAGCTCATCCATCAAACCAAAACCAAGGAAACATCCTTTATTTGTTCCTTTCTGTCACCTCCCATCCAATCCATCAGTCGGATCTGTTTCTACTTCTTTCCATTTCTATCCATACCTCTCTAGGCTAATCTGCAAGATACTTTCAGGGAATGAATGGTGAATAAACCAGTTTGGCTGGATTGGAAAGTTACTGTTGAGGAATAAGAATAAATAAATCTAGGTAAGGCAGTTTAGGACCCATGTTGAAGGTCTTGGAATGACAGAAGCCTGGTTTATAAGGGGAGCAGAGAGAGTTATCCCTCCTGGGCATAATTCTTCTGGAAAGTGGTACTTTTTCAATAATTTAAAGTATGTTGACATAACAGTTGTTAAGAATACGGTAAAACTGTTGTTCAACATAGTACTGGAAGTCCTAGGATGTAAAATCAATGCACAGAAGTCAGGTGTACTTCTATACACTAACAATGAGTCAGAAGAAAAAGAAATGAAGGAATTGATCCCATTTACAATTGCACCAAAAACCATAAGATACCTAGGAATAAATCTAACCAAAGACCTGTACTCTGAAAACTATAAAACACTTAGGAATGAAATTAAGGAAAACATTAAGAAATGGAAAAACATTCCATGCTCATGGATTTGAAGAACAAACATTGCTAAAATGTCTATGCTACCCAAAGCAATCTATACATTCAATGCATCCCTATCAAAATACCATCAAGCAATTTTCACAGAGCTGGAACAAACAAACCTAAAATTTGTATGGAACCAGAAAAGACTCCGAATAGCCAAAGGAATGTTGAAAAAGAAAACCAAAGCTGGAGGCATCACAATGCCAGAATTCAAGCTGTATTTACGAAGCTGTAATCAATCAAGACAGTATGATTCTGGGGCACCTGGGTGACTCAGATGGTTAAGCATCTGCCTTCGGCCCAGGTCATGATCCCAGGGTCCTGGGATGGAGTCCCGCAATGGGCTCCTGGCTCAGCAGGGAGCCTGCTTCTGCCTCTCCCCCTGCTCATGCTCTCTCTCTGTATCTCTCTGTCTCAAATGAATAAATAAAATCTTAAAAAAAAAAAAAAGACAGTATGATTCTGGCACAAAAAAAGACACAGAATAGAGAACCCAGAAATGGACCCTTAACTCTATGGTCAACTAATCTCCGACAAAGGAGGAAGGAATATCCAATGGAAAAAAGTCTCTTTAACAAACGGTGTTGGGAAAATTGGACAGCCACATGCAGAAGAATGAAACTGGACCACTTTCTTACACCATACACAAAACTAGACTCAAAATGGATGAAAGACCTAAATGGGAGACAGGAATCCATCAAAATCCTAGAGGAGAACACATGCAGCAACCTCTTTGACCTTGGCTGCAGCAACTTCTTGCTTAGACACGTCTCCAAAGGCAAGAGAAACAAAGGCAAAAATGAACTATTGGGATTTCATCAAGATAAAAAGTTTTTGCACAGCAAAGGAAACATTCAACAAAACTAAAGGGCAACCTCTGGAATGGAAGAAGCTATCTGCAAATGACATGTCAGATAAAGGGATAGTATCCAAAATCTATAAAGAACTTACCAAACTCAACACCCAAAACCCAAAAAATCCAGTCAAGAAATGGGCAGAAGACATGAACAGACATTTCTACAAAGAAGACATCCAAATGGCTAACAGACACATGAAAAAGTGCTCAACATCACTCGGCATCAGGGAAATACAAATCAAAACCACAATGAAATACCACCTACATTGGTCAGGATGGTTTAAATTAACAACTCAGGATACAACAGGTGTTGGCAAGGATGAGGAGAAAGGGGAACTTTCTTCCACTGTTGATGGGAATGCAAACTGGTGCAGCCACTCTGGAAAACAGTATGGAGTTTCCTCAAAAAGTTAAAAATAGAACTACCCTATGACCTAGCAATTGCACTTCTAGGTATTTATCCAAAGGATACAATCATAGTGATTTGAAGGTTCACATGCACCCCAATGTTTATAGCAGCAATGTCCACAATAGCCCAAATATGGAAAGAGTCCAGACGTCCATCAACAAATGAATGGATAAAGAAGATGTGGTATATAAATACAATGGGATATTACTCAGCCATCAGAAAGAATGAAATCTTGCAATTTCAACGACATGGCTGGAACTAGAGGGTATTATGCTAAGCAAAGTAAGTCAGAGAAAGACAAATACCATATGATTTCACTCACGTGTGGAATTTAAGAAACAACACAGATGAACATAGCAGAAGGTAAGGAAAAATAAGATGAAAATAGAGAGGGAAACAAACCATAAGAGACACTTAACTCTAGGAAACAAACTGAGGGTTGCTGGAGGGGAGATGGGTGGGGGGATGGGGTAATTGGGTGATGGGCATTAAGGAGGACACTTGATGTAATGAGCACTGGTGTTGTATGCAACTGATGAATCACTAAATTCTACCCCTGAAATTAGTAATACACTCTATGTTAACTAAATTGAATTTAAATAAAAAATTTTAAAAAAGAAAAAAAAATTATGGCAAAAACATGGTAGTGAAAGCACTGTGAAAATAATACCAGGAGACAGGTGGAAAGGTGGTCAAAGGATAGTGTCTTTAAAGGGTGTGGGGGGGTACTTTCTTCCTCTCCAACCACTACGGCAAGCCCTACATCAGACTCCCTTTTGATGTTAAAATATGGCTCTGCCTCTGTGTCTGGTGACAGTCTGGGGTGTTAGACTCCATGCTACAGGAAATGGGGAGAGATATAAAGCTTGAGCAGAAAAGTGATATGGTTAAAACTTTGCTATGGGAAGAATGACCTGACAGTGACATGCAGGACTGAGAGAAGACAGGAAGACTAATGAGGTTATTACGATAGTCTAAACATGAAGTTATTTATAAGGGAGTACAAAAGAAGAGATTGGTGAAGGAGACAGTGAGAAGGAAAAATAGAAAGAGCTTGAAAACCATAATCAAAGGTTTTTACTCAGGGGTTCTGAGCTCTGATGACTTAAGGGAATTGTGATGTCATTATTATGACTAAGTACATTAAGAAGGGAGGCTGTTTTGTGGAGAAAATATGGTAAGTTCTGCCTGAGAGTTTTGAACTGCTAGCTGTGAATAGTATTTACATATGGCTTTACTTGGTGTAATTCTCAGGATCATTCACCATGATACAAAAACAGTTTTGCAGCCTTGGTTGTAGGTTAACTCTTCCCAGGTTATTGATTTGATTCAAATATATTAAATATCTATTTGCTATATCATATACATAACTGATGCGGCTTCATTTTTTACCTACCACTTATATCCCTGTACTGCAAATTCATCAGCGTAACATCCTTTTAGAGATGTGCTGCTACTTACTGTTCTGGGGTTTTTCCCTAGATATATTTGCAAGTTGTCTTTTTAATGCTAGATACTTCTTGGTCCCTTCTCAATTAAAAATCCGTTGAGGGGGGCGCCTGGGTGGCTCAGTTGGTTGAGCGACTGCCTTCAGCTCAGGTCATGATCCTGGAGTCCCGGGATCGAGTCCCACATCGGGCTCCCTGCTCAGCGGGGGGTCTGCTTCTCCCTCTGACCCTCTTCCTGCTCGTGCTCTCTGTCTCTCATTCTCTCTCTCTCAAATAAATAAATAAAAAATCTTTAAAAAAAAAAATCCGTTGAGGATACATCTGAACATTTTTGTTCACCAACAATGTTCAGCATAGTGCCTTGTTCTGTGTAGGTCCTCAAAAAAAGATTTGTTAAAAGATTAAATCAGTTTATGGTTTGCTTACAACCTTGGCACATTTCTTTAAGAATAAGGTAATTCAGCACATTGAGTATAATAAGCATCAATCAGAGTCAAAAGACCTGGGCTCTAGTCTGGCTTTGCTCCTGACTAGATCCGTGACATTGGCAAGTTAAGGTAACTGCTTTGGATTTAGCTTCCCCAGCTACAAAATGGTTTCATCTAAATCTCTGATTCTTTTCTCACACTCCAGTAATCCTCCTTCATGAAGCAAATATTATGATGATTTTGGAAAACATGGTTCAGTTCCTCAAGCAACCAAGGTATGTCTAGACTTGAAAGTGTACAATTTAAATAATACTTCCTTGTCTTTTGGCAGAGTACTCTCAAAGGCAAAGGTCATCCAGTCCAAACTTTTAAAAAAATTCATTTACTTTCAACTTTCCCTCAACATCTAGGAAAAGGCATTATGGTCCCTTACGCTGCTCCTTCCACAAAGACTTACTTTCTATATTTTATCAAATTGTTTTCCACTTAAATTCTTTTGTTTGGAGCATAGGATGTGTAGCAACACAACTAAAAATATATTCAAATAATTTCTACTGGGAACTGAAATGATTTTGTCATCTTGCCACCTGGACAATATAACCATGGATCACTGCAGAAAGCTTATCTAAGTTTATTGCTGCTTTATATGTGCACGGCCAAAGCTGTGAAAGGCAACATAGCGAAACGGTTATCAACTTTGGCACTGGAGTCAGACTGCCTGTGTTCAAATTGCAGCATCTCTTCGTTCTACACGTGGGACTTGGAATTTATTGTATATTGCTAAACTTCAGTTTCCACACACTTAAAATGAGAAAAATAATAGTACCTACCAATTGTATGGATAAAATGAGATAATCCACATAAGAGGGTACTACCTGTTCCCAAAGTGATATACAGATTTAATGCAATCCCTATTAAAACCCCAAGATCTGCAAAAATCTAGTTTTTTGCAGAAGTAGAAAAACCCATTTTAAAATTCACATGGAATCTCAAGGGACAACAAAAAGACAAAACAATTTTGAAAAAGAACAACAAAGTTGGAGGGCTCACACTTCCTGATTTCAAAACTTACTGCAGGGGCGCCTGGGTGGCTCAGTTGGTTAAGCGACTGCCTTCGGCTCAGGTCATGATCCGGGAGTCCCGGGATCGAGTCCCGCATCGGGCTCCCAGCTCAGCAGGGAGTCTGCTTCTCCCTCTGACCCTCCTCCCTCTCATGCTCTCTGTCTCTCATTCTCTCTCTCTCAAATAAATAAATCTTTAAAAAAAAAAAACTTACTGCAAAAACTACTAGTAATCAATACGGTATGGTCCCAGCAAAAAGACAAACATATAGACTATTGGAATAAAACAGAAATAAACTCTCACATATATGGTCAAATGATTTTTCAACATGGGTGCCCCAAGATCATTCAATGGGGAAAGGACACTCTTCCACAAATGTTGCTGGGAAAACTGGAAATCCACATGGAAAAAAATGAAGTTGGACCCTTACCTTACACCATATGAAAAAATGAACTCAAAATGGTTTGAACACATAAATGTAAGAGCCAAAGCTATAAAATACTTGGAAGAAAACATAGAGAAAAAGCTTCACGACACTGGATTTGGCTATGATTTCTTGGATATGACACCAAAAGAAGAGATAAATTGGAATACATCAAAATTGAAAACTTTTGTGCTTCACAGGACACAAGTCAACAGAGTAAAATGGTAACCCAAAGAATGGGAAAAAATACTTGCAAATTATGTATCTGCTGAGGGGTTAATATCCAGAATAACAGAACTCCTATAACTTAACAACACAAAACTCAATTTTAAAAATGGGCAAAGGACTTAGACATTTCCCCAAAGATACACAAACGGCCAATAAATTGCACATGAAAAGATAACCAACATCATTCGTCATTATAGTGAAACGCAAATCAAAACCACATTGCTAGAGCACATCACACCCAACAGGATGGCTATCAAAGCAGACCAGACCAAACACTGTAGCATTTTTCTGTCAAACATGAGCACTTTGTCTTCTGGGTAAATTTCATAGAATAAGTATGATCTTTACTTGGCATTGCTTGTTTCTTTCCTTTTTCTCTGTGGAAATTTTATTTTTGACTTTAATATACAGTAATAGGACATGGTTTTAATATCAAAAAGTACTTTATTATCTCCTTGTCTGACCAAGAAACAAATTGTTAATATGGTGCATATTATCAAAATACCCTGTGAAGTTTTTTGAGAGGATTATTTAATCTTATTTATTGCGAAATGTAAAAACAAGACAACAAAATGGTACTCAGGGATTTATCTCCACTGAAGGAGACCCAATTTTTGTATCTGTTAAGAAAAAACCTTTAAATTCTAGAGAGGTTAAAATCAGATGACTTTTCAGAAAGATTACATGTCAGCTAATTCTTAATTCAGATACAGTATCTGGAATATTTGCTTAAAGATCTCATACTCTCAGCTGTTCTGACACTGATATATCTTCCCTTTCATGAGGTCATTTCTGAGGTCGTGCTGGTTTGGCCCACGTCCATATGAGTGCCCTCTAGAACAATGGTTCTCAACTGTCTTTGTATTACCTCCCTTTTCCCTTCTGTACGATTTCCTTAATCTCTAATATTTTATTTTTATTTTTATTTTAAAGATTTTATTTATTTATTCATGAGAGACAGAGAGAGAGAGGCAGAGGGAGAAGCAGGCTCCCAAGGAGCAGGGAGCCCGATGCGGGACTCGATCCCAGGACGCTGGGATCATGACCTGAGCCGAAGGCAGACGCTGAACCATGTGAGCCTCCCAGGCACTCTCTCTAATATTTTTAATTTCAGTAAATAAATTCTGACTCACAATCTTATACTACATGCTACTAGAAAATTCATACTCTGAGATTCACATATACTCCAAGCATTTAAAAGAACCTAAACTGGGGTTACGCATCTGCCTTGGGCTCAGGTCAGATCCTGGGGTTCTGGGATTGAATCCTGCATCCACTGGGTTCCCTGCTCAGCTGGAAGTCAGCTTCTCCCTCACCCCCTTCGCCTCTCCCCCGCTGATTCTCTCTCTCTCTTAAATAAATAAAATCCTTTTTCAAAAAATTAAAAACTAATAGAACCCAAACTAAAAAATAAAAAAGATAAAAGAACCTAAACTTATTCATTAAAAATACTATCCACTTAACTATCTTTTGTGTGTGTGTGTGTGTGTGTGTGTGTGTGTGTGTGAGAAAAGCATCTAAACATTTTTATCTATGTATACAACTGTACTGGAAAGGATAATTGATCAAAAAATCTTTCTATTGCATACTTTCATTTGTGTTTCTAGTACTTGTTCTGATAATGTCCTACCATCTGTAACTGATAACCTGCCTTCTCAGCCACCTGCTGCCTCTGAAATACCTGTTATGCCATCTTTGCTCTATTTATTATTATTTACGGACAGACAGATCTAAAAGCTAAGCTTCTGTTCACACTGCTCAAAGGTGACCTGTTTGACCCCAATAAAGAGCATCTACAGGCGTGCTTCCTAGGCAAGTATTAAAATTAAAACCATTTACAAAAATCTAAGAATATGGATAACTGCAACAGGGACTCTTAAAAGATCTTTTAATGCTCTTATAAGTATAAACCTGCTACAGTTATTTCAAAAATAAGATGTTAAGCAATTTGCTATGCAAAGAAAGGACTTATGATGGAATAATGACATTAACAACTTTACAAGACTGGTGTTTCAGTTGGAGATAAGGCATTTCCTTATAAATTTGGAAGACTGAAAAAGAACAGTATTTTAGGGGCTGCACCAACCAAGCAATCCCATATGGCATAAGTACAATAGAAATTAACTTCTTAATCTAAAAGACAACATACTGTAATAAAGTAAAACAAAACTGGTAAGATTACAAAATTAAATATTTTAATATTTAGGATATAATGTACACTTTACTAAAAATTTGATTCATATTAAAAGTTAAAGGCTATCTGATATGCATATTACATGAATTTGATTAATATGAAAGTTTTTAAATTCTCTTCTTTGTCATTCTGAAATCTCTCTAAATGTTCCTGTCAGCATCATGAAACACTTAGTGCTAATTATCTTGAAATTAAGTAGAGCCAACCCAAATCTGTGAGTAAACATGAAGAATTTTCTCAGATCCATACTCTGATATTTTTTTTCTTAAATAAAATGAGGCTTATCACATATAACCTAGTCTTTTGTTTGGATAATCCTGCTGACTTATACTTACTGTTATTATTTATTCTAATACAGCAAACTGAAAGATCTGTAATAAGTTATACTGAAAAATTAGAAAAAAAACCCTTTCATTAGAAATAATTTAAATACCAGAACTGGAGTGGATACAACGATGTTCATAAAGAGCACATTAGTTGTTAACAATCTTAGGAAGCGCTTCTTAAAAAAATCAAAAGATAAGTTCACTATTTTTTACAAAAGGCTTTCTCTTCATATCCCTATATCAGTGTGTATAACCCCCCACACATCCTTGGTTAGGTGACAATAAAAAAGAAAATAACTCCTGAATATTTATTACACCAATATTTCAATTTTGTGGAAACATGCTAAAGGCACAATAAAGAAAATAACACAGTCTCAATAAGCGGACCACATAACGCTACTCTACTCCCACGGAGAATGGCTCCCCAGGTATAGAACTGTAGGTACTTTCTTATTTCTACTCCACAATAAAAGTATTTAAATAAAAGCTAAATATCAGAAGTTAATATTTGTGATAAAAATTTCACTTGACTTTAAAGCATAAGTCTTAAGTTGTAAGAAAACAGCTTTCCACAGCAAATTATAGTGCAACTGGCAGCATATATATGGGTAACATGTGAAAGTGACTATTTCCCAAAGTAGCCATGGATGTAGAGCATTATTTAGATAAAGATTATATAACTTAATGTACTGAAATATTTACAGAATTACAGAATTCTAAGAAAATCTTTACCCTCATTTCTAAAGAATATTAATTTGAAGAAACATTTTGGCATTAACTGGTACAATAATTACTTACCTATTTCTTGTGCAGAACCAACTGAACAGCTGCAGGTTAACTTCTTTTTATGCACAGTCAGAATAAAAATTTAAAACATCGCAAATCTTCAATGAATAATAATTCTCTTGCAAACTTAGGAATTTTACAATAAGGTAGTCATCCCACTCTAAAAACTTCAGAATGTTTATGTGGGATTATTTTCCCTAAAACTAAAAACTGAAACATTAAGAGAAAAAAAATTTAAGCAATCTAATTAATACCTTTGTTTTAAAAACAAACAAAACGTTATAAACCTTTAAAAATCTGCTTTTTAAGTACTTAAGTTTCTGAAATCAAGCATATTGTACGATATGCTACTTTTGACTTGAAAAGTAGCAGCACGGAAGATCTCTTAATTGCATTATGTATATAGATCCTTGAGGAGTCCACAAATTAAATAAAAATTATATTCAACTTTCATTAAAATATCAGAAATCTTATTTAAAATCTAATATCCTATCATTTTAGATGCTTACTGCATCTGGTAACTACTGAAATGCTTTCAAGATAATGTAAAAAGCATTTCTTCCCTTTCCTTCCTTCCAACCAAAAAATCTCAAATTTTATGTGTGAGGCAATTTTTTCTTACATAATTTGCATTTCAAAGCCAGCTCCAAAAAATAGATAATCAAAAGTTTTAAGTACAAGTTTAAAAAAATAGCATATACCACTGAAAATAAACTATTTTCTTTTTAACTGAAATACTAAGTATTTTAAACTTTGTATAAATAACACACACAACCCCCCACCACCATATTTTAGGTATGGTTTCCACTTCGGAATAGCACTAAAACAAAGGACATAACAACAAATAACTCTTTATACTTAATTGAAAATATGTATCTCTCATTCGTCTTAAAGACATACATTATGAATTTTCTACTGGCATTCTTGAATAAAATTAACAAGCATACTTTTTCACCAATTTATCCTCATTTCTCCCTTGTATTTGAGAATCTAACAAAAGGAAATATTTTCTACGACTGTAAGAGATTTCTGAAACCCCTAAAATATATATTCTTTAGAAAAAAATTCCTAATCTATTATGCATCTTTAATAAGCACATACATTTAAAAAACAATCTCTTTTATGGCTTACGCTTAAATTTAATGCATGACCAAAGGTCCCAGGGATTGAAAATCTTATTAGCAGCCAACAGCTAAATGGATGACAATATTCCTGGCATTCGTAATCTCAAAATTTTAAAAGAAAACTATTCACTGTAGTCTTAGAAAAATTTGGAGATAGTTCTATTTTAAAAACATACTCACCACAAACAGATACAAGGGAGACAAATAAGAAAATAGATTGTGTTATATCTTTGTAAACTTGTTCCATTTCAAAATGTATTCTTTAGGGTCAGGGAAATTTCCTATACAAATGAAACTAAACATTTGTTCCCTTTGCTTTGAAAAATATTTACAGTACATAGAACTACAAGCTAAAAGTGTACATCTGCTTATATTGCTGGCCAGTGATACAGATGAACAGGAACACAAGGTGCTTATTCAATTCTCTGAGCATCATGATTTGTATAGTGACATTATTGTATATCAACTATGGAAAAATTAGGAAACATTACCAATGAATACCAGCCCCTGTGTAAAACATCACACAAGATGCCAAGGTTTTATACATTCACTGTGGTAAAAACTGTACATACATATTCTGTGCATCTTCAGCATTGCAAAATTTACATTACAATTTTTTCATCTTTCAAAATTCTGAGTTGAAAAAAAGCCTATTATTTTCTTTTGCCAAAGAAAGGTTATGTTAACTGACTGATTAGGTTTGTAAAACTTTTTACAAAATTCTTTGCTAAGGACTTTCATCAAGTCTTTTCACTGATGTCCTCATGAAGAAAACTCACTAAACTTTGAAAGTTTTGAACGGATATTTCCACATCTTTGCTGGCTAGCATCATGACATACATAACAATGGTATATGTAATAATAGTCCACAGTAATGTGAAATACAAAACTTTGTTCTGTAAGTCTATTTTGGTCTCAGAGTGAAGTTCGTTTCTTTCATCCAGCCATGTTGTCCCTTATTTGATCAACTCGAAGAGCTAGGTCTCTAAAAGAGGGGCGTTGATTGACATTATTGTTCCAGCATTCTGTCATGATCAAATAAATCTAGAAAAGAGAAAATAAAACAATTACAATGAACATAAAGTGCCATCTTTTAATTGGTGGAAGACATGAATTGAGAACTCCCACTTAATTCTCCTATGTAGGCAAATGTCATGGTTATGCCTTGATCCACAGTCATATGATGATGCTATTTATCCGAGAGCTCAGCAAATTAAATGTCATAAAGTGACCTGAAATCCCTGTGTAAAAAGGAAATAAAAACACCTCATGAATGTGGATAAAAAAGGGGTTTTTTTGGTTACCTCATCTGGACATCCATCTGGTCTTGGTAATCTTCCATTATTCTTTAGGAGTTCTATCAAATGAAACACAATCATCTGTCCTTGTTTGTCATTGCCAATCATACGCATAAATTCCTGTAATACAAACCCACTTTTCAATGAGATTTTTTTTTTTTTTTGGTATATTTAAATTGAACCAGCTTTCCCAACTTCTAGTAAGCGTGAAAAATTTTCTTTATGTATGTCTTCTTATATGTTTGAGACCTTTTAAGAACAAACTATTTTGGGCATCAAAACCTTTCTTTTCAATCATATTTCAGAAAAGACAATTGAATGTGGAACCCCTATCATGCCATTTCCATAACTATAATATACTTGGCACAAATTCCCTGAGAAGGGCCCGAAATAAGCGAACTAAAACATATTTACTTTTTTTTCATTGTTGTTTTAACATATCATATTATATTTCAGCTGAAATAAAATGTTGATTGTAAAAGAGGACATAATAAAAAGATAATGCAGAATGCATATTTAAGCATAAATGCAATGGAGAGAAAATGTTCGTATGTTAAAAATTCCTCAAATTAAAGTCTGAACTATAAGCTAGAGAAATATTTATGATGAACACATCGTTTATTTATAGAGAGTTATAGAGTGTTCTTATAAGCAGGTAAGGAAAATTATGAATATAAAAATGGGCAAGGCACATGAGATAATGCACACACATACATATACTCCAAATATCCAATAAATATGTACTCCATCACACTAATAGAAGTACAAATTAAAATCAAATAAATATAACTTCTATCAATTTGACAAAACCGCATAAACATATAATGGTCAATACTGGCAAATGGTACAAATGGTAAAACGTAAACTCTTATGCACTATCATTGAGAGTAATATCTGGTACAAGTTTCTGGAAAGCATTTTGAGATAATCAAAAACCTTTAAAAGAGTTCATAATCTTTTGTCTATAATTACACTTTCATTCTAAGGTGAAGAGATAAATATTTATACATAAGGATGTTCACTATGTTCACTGAAGTATTACTTAAAATTAAGACTGAAAAATGGAAAAGAACTGTCCAGAAATTATATCCTTATGATAAAATGCTACCTGGAAGTTAGAAGTCATATTTGTAGAAAATATTTACTAATATAGGTAAAATATCCATGCTGTAGGACTTAATGAAAAAGCAGGATAGCAAACTATACAGTATGACCTTTATTGTATAAAAGATATAAAATTTTTAAAAGCCTGGAAGAAAACATACAACATTAAAATGGTTATCTTAAGAAGATGAATTAGAGATGATTTTTATTTTCTTTTTCATGGTTTCCTTCATTAAAAAAATTCTAGATAGAACAGGGAAAATTATTTTTAAACATTTAACTTTTTCAATAATTTCTAGAATGAATAAATGTATTAGTTACTAAAAATAATATAAGGAGACTATATAGCCCCCTCCCTTTTATTTACTTATTTACTTGTTTGTTTTCCTTTCCAACCCCCTCCCTTTTAAAAATGCAAGTTAATTTAATGAATAAGTTTAGTGTTACTTTGTTGGATGTTGTCTTACAAATAAGCAATAAGAAGAGGCTCTAAAATGAGTCCTAAGCTTACTATTATTCTTTGGAAAAAGCTTTTCTCATGTTAGGAAAAGTTGAAAATAAATAAAAAGCACACTAACCGCTGGGGGACTTTTACTCTTCTCAATATATGTGAAAAGTTCATACAGAACCACTCCAAAGCTCCAAACATCTGAAGCCACAGAAAACTTGCTCTCTGTCAGTGATTCTGGAGCATACCTGCAATATGCGAAAAGCATTTATAAGACAGTTACCTGAATTGTGATAGGGTTGTATGGTGACAGGAGGTACAGTTGTGGTGAGCAAAGTATAACACATAGTCTTCTTGAATCACAATGTTGTACACCTGAAACTAACGTAACGTGTATCAACTACACTTCATTAAAAAAAAAAGTTACTTGACAGGCCAACTCTTGATTTTACCTGAAAATCACTGGACTGAAAAGACAGGGTATACAGCAAAGAGTTATCACAAGCAGGCCCAAGGCTGCCATCCTCAAAAACCTTGCTTGCAATGTTGACAACTGCCTGATGCGTGGGAACTTTGATTTCAGAGTGGTTGCCACAGTTCCCTAAGGGAGAAGAGTAGCTCACTGGGCCTAAACTGTCTCTGCAAACAATATGGTTTATACTGAACACTGCTTTCCTTCTGGGAGTCTGGAATTTTGGTATATGCCAGGCAGAGAGTATGCTGTCAGGATTCACGGCTGGGGGAATTTAACGTGTCCCGTGTGACTTTTCTGGGAGAGGAACCTTGGAAGCTTCGTGCTTGGTTTCCTCCAGGTTTTGCCCCAAATGGCTTTTGCCTTCACTGATTCTGCTTTATACCTCTCTCTGAAATGAATCATAGCCATGAGTATGACTGTATGCTGAGCCCTATGAGTCCTCCTGGTGAGTCATCAAACCCGAGGGTGGTCTTGGGAACCTCTGGCACACAAAGATAACTCAATCCAAAAAATTTATTTTTGTCTTTATAAGTAACCCCAAAGTTAACTGCAAAGTACCTTCCAGGAACTGGGGGGCGGGGAGGGGGGAATGCTCTTTGCAAGTTAAAGCTTTAAACGAATCGAGGTAAGTCTCCCTAGAGGAAAAAAAAAATGGCTTCTAAACTGAAATAAGACTTGAAGCTATAAAGATAAAAGAAAGAACTTGTTCATCAGAAGGAGGGCGATTATGACAGGAAACACAGAAAATAGAAAGTCAGAGGGGAAAATGGTGTCATTGTTTATTCAAGTATCAACACTATCCAAGGGAGGATTTTGTCTAATGGACTGTGAATATCATGGTTCCATTGCTAAGTTTACCCTCATTACAGAGGACAGTGACAAAGATCTGTTTTAGACTAATGAGATTAACATGTGATTTACTTAAATTTAATCTCTCCTTCAAAATCCAATTTAAGTTTCCTCACTTCCACAGATCTTCCTCTGCTACTCAAGGTCTTAATGACCTCATGCTACTGAATTTCTATAACATTTATTGTCCATACTATACAGTTAGCCAGGCTATTTTTTACATTTAGTTTCAAAAAATTTTTCACATAGTTATGTTATTCTTAAATGTATGTTTTATCTCACAAATGGAATATAACCTTCTTGAAGACATTCTATCCCCCCAACACTTGCAAAACAGTCTTTTCCTTCGGTTTTCATAAAAGCACTGTCTACAATTTCCCCCCTCATCTCCAAGGCTGGTTTTCTCTCTCCCATGTAAGGATAAATACAAATCAAAAAAGAAAAAAATAATTCTCGCTGTTGAAAATGAGGGAAAAGACTTCCTCCTCTTTTCTTAGAGCATTTACTTTAGGAAACTTACCACTCACTGTAAATTCTTTGTCTCTTTGAAATGTATATATTTAAAAAAAAAAAAAAAAGCTTTTGCTTATAAAAGCCTTTTGCCAGCTTTATGATCCAAGAATGTCTTTCTCAAGAACCTGGGAACCATCTCTCCAGAATGTAATCATCAAACAAGTAGCACCTTGACCTCCCAGTTTTTGTGGGAGGTAAGAGTTTAACTTCTGGCAGGTGCCTCGGCTCCCAAGTTGCAAAACTATCTCCTATCATAAAGATACGAGAAGTCTGTTTTTCCTATGGATAATGCCAATTAGCTAACGCAGATGGTCACTCCAATTACCAAGTGAATTTAGAATAAACTATGTGTGACAAAGGGTGCTGCTGAGTCCTCTTACTTGAGGACTATCATTATGTAATGGGTTGAATCTGACTGGCCATATAAAAGGGTGAGATCTCTTTCTGTCTTTGCAATCTCTTAGCAGCTTGCTTGTGATGCCATGACTTTCAGGATTAAAGCTTATTCAGTAATAAAACTTTTCTTTCTCTTCTATCTTGTGCAGAGGTTTTCTGGGTTGGGAGGAGATTTCGTTTCTAATTTTAATTCCCCAACACTTTCCCTTTTCTCCACCTTCTAAATTTGGGTTTCCCAAGGTTCCATTATCAGACCTCTACCTTTTTGTCGAAAACTTTCCATTAGATAGTATTCATCCACCTATATACTAACATCGCCTAAATTTATAACTGTAAATTTGACCCTTCTTTTGTGCTTTGACTTACTGAACATTTCCATATTAAAGTTGTAGTAAAGAGAACTCCATCCCCACTTTTCCAAAACCTGCTGGTTATATTACTTTCCCTATGCAACGAATGGCATCAACAATCTATCTTACTTCTCAGGTAGAAATCTTAAGAATTATTTTTGACTCATCTTTCAATCCAGTAGCTAATGAGCCATCAAGTGCCTTTAGAATATATCAAATCAGTCTCCTAACCCAATACCACTGTTACAATCTAGGGTCAGATCCTTATCACATGTATAGTACAGAGGTCTTCAAACCAGGTGACGAGTAACCCCAGGTATTTACAAAGATTTTCCAAGGCATACTCTACAGCAAGACGAGTATATAAGTGTCCTCCATGAGTCCCAAAGCCTGCTTCAACAATTAAAATATTTTAGCAGAAGCACTTTTCCTTCAGTCCTTCTTAATACCAACCCCTAGGACATGCTGGAACATGTTGTTAGCTTAAAACAAAGAGCACTTTTGAACAAGAAAAGCAATATAGATAACTAGGATTTTTGAAGTGAAATTATAATTGCTTAAAACTATGGCTAGGGGCACCTGGGTGGCCCAGTTGGTTAAGTGCCTGCCTTTGGCTCCCTGCTCAGTGGGGAGTCAGCTTCTCCTTTTCCCTCTGTCCCTCTGCCTCAGCCCTGCTCATGCTCTTTCAAATAAATAAAAAAAATCTTCAAAAAAAAATAGTATGATGGCTAAATCTCATGGATAAAAATTGTAGGCATTCCATTTCATACTTCAGATCTAGTGTTCATTATTCAATTAATTAGTTAAAATCAATTTTTTTTTTTAAGTAGGCTCCACACCCAGTGTGGAGACAAACATGGGGCTTGAACTCACAAATCTAAGATCAAGACCTGAACTGAGATCAAGAGTCAGGCGATTAACCGACTGAGCCACCGAGGTGCCCCCAGTTAAAACCTATTTTATCAATTCATATTCTGAAATATTTATAAAAAATTTGGTCAGCCTCATTACATTATGTAAAACATTTAATACTTGCTAATATAATATAAAACTATATACCAACTGCCTATCTGATTAGTTTTTAGCAGTAGATAGCTTTCTTTTCCATTAAATACACAGGAAAATTTTGATCATGATAAAAATGTTATTTCTGACTTTTATACTAACTTATTTAATAATTCTCCAAAGTCAAGTATCAGAGTTTGATACCTATCTCTCCCCAAGACATTTACTGAAGGAATACTAGACCTTTTACCATATACCTTACTACATACGTTATAATCTTAGCTACATTTTATTCTGTAGTATTTATTATAAACTAAGTAATGAGAAATGATTTATTTTCAGAACAATATAAAATTAAATTATACTAGATTAATTTAAAGATAAAACTCTGAAGTTTATCTTGGCTGTCCTTGTGATTTCCAGATATGCAGGGAGACATACAGGGCCCAAAGCTTATATAATTTAGAAGCTTTCTTTATAACAAAAAATATAAAATTAAGCATGAAACTGAATATTTAAAATTAGAAAAGAAGTAATCTTGAAAGAAAGGTGCTCTGGTGAATATGCTTTGTTAGCTTTGTTAAAACATGCCTCTGTACATGTGCTCTGCAATTTATTTTTTTAATTTTAATTTTACAGTTTCACAATTTTAATATACTTAACTTCAACTGAAAAATGAAGTCAGACTTTTGAAAAACTTTTGGTATACTTCCCAGAAACTGAGAAAAGGAATGATTCTAATGATTTCTCTTTTGAAAATCAAGTGGTTTAATTCTTTGTTTTCAATAAAAGTGAAAAAAGAATGGATCTAATGAAACTGCCAGCTAACAGATAAACTTTAATGGTACATCACTATATACTTTTTTGCTACTTATCTCAGAAGGACTCACAGAAATGAACATTCTTATAACAAAACTTCCATTCCTATCTACTTATTTACACAAACAAGTTTTCTCCCTCCTCATGGAATGCCTTTCCTCTTCTCTACCTGGTAAACTATTAATCGATAGTTGAAATTCATTTCTTTTTTTTTTAAATATATTTTTTATATATTTATTTGAGAGACAGAGAGTGAGTGAGCAAGAGAGAGAGCACAAGCTGGAGGAGGGGCAAAGGGAGAGGGAGAAGCGGACTCCCCGCTAAGCAGGGAGCCCAATGCGGGGGCTTCATGGGGGGCTCAATCCCAGGACCCTGAGCTCATGACCTGAGGCAAAGGCAGCCACTTAATCAACTGAGCCAGCCAGCCAGGTGCCCCTGAAATGTCGTTTCTTAGTTGTGCGTTTCTCTGATTAATTTAAACCCTCAGCAAAATTATTTGCATTCTTATGTTTTCCCATCATCTTCTTCATTCTTGCAATTATATACTACATTACAATGAGTTGACCATACATTTGATTTCTCCTAAACTACGAGCTGTTAAAAGGAAGGGATAATGGATAGTGGACCTGTCCGAATATGCCTGACACATTAAACTTTTCCTTTTAGTTTGGCCTTCCTAGTAACTGGGCACAGTTCCTTTTTTTTTTTTTTATTCTTCCTGATATTCATGACCCTATCTTCATATCCCAAGTTCCTTCTATGGTGTTTGAAACAATAGGTACTTAATAGTGTTTATTAAAGTGTATTCATTAAGTATGCCCAAATCACTGGAAATTCATATAACTAGGCTTTATGGATTTCTAGTTAATTCCACTTAACTTCTTTAATTTCTCATTCTGGGAAAAAAGAATGAAATTCATGTATCACTGGGGATATAACCAAAGTAGATAGTTAAGTTTAGATGTGTCTTATTTTCTAGTTTTACTGATATCCTAAAAATAATTAGATGATGGTAATGCTATTGATTTATCACCAATAAAAAGTGTTTTTATTATTACAAAAAATTTCAAACATACAGAAATTAGAGAACAATAAACAACCATATACATGTCACTTAGTTAAATTCATTGCTTGTCTTGTTTTATGGACTATTCCTCATCTCCACTCCACTGGATTTAGAGGAAGTGAATTCTGGACAGGACAGTATTTCAAACATAATTATTTCAGTATGCATCTCTAAGAGATAAGGACCTTTCTTTAAAATATTCACAATGCCATTATATATTATTCTTCTGTGTAAATAATCCATTTGTTCTAAATCACTGGTGCTTTCTTACCTAATTTCCTTCCAGACTAACAATTTATAATAGCTGGGAGAAGTTGTAAACTTACAGATACAAAATAAATGAAGATAACTAACCAGGGTGTCTGGGTGGCTCAGTCGGTTAAGCATCTGCCTTTAGCTCAGGTCATGATCCCAGGGTCCTGGGATCGAGTCCTGTACGGGGCTCCCTGCTCAGTGGGGAGTTTGCTTCTCCCTCTACCCTTCCCCCCTGTTCGTGATCTCTCTCTCTCTCACTCTCTCTCTCATTTAAATAAATAAATAGAATCTTAAAAAAAAGATAACTAACATATAAGGATGATCAATGAACTTAGTGGTAGCTAACTGAATGATCTATATTTTTCTAATAATTCTGATGAATCTCAGACAAATATTTATAAGTTGACAGTTATAGTGTTTATATTAGTAATTCTAACTTTCAAGTCAGAAACCCAAAATGTTAATAAAATACACTTAACTAAAATAAACAAAACCCAACCCTTAACAGTAACATCTGACTTAAACAACATAATCTTAATAGTATTATTTCAGATGAATAAACCAGAATTAAAGTCTATTTGGAATGTATCCCAAATTTAAACATTTAAATCTAATTTCAGCAATTCATTCCTATAAAACAAAATGTACCATAAATGAACTAAGACATAAAAAAGAAGACTTTGCATCAAAGCACAAAGCAATAAAACAACAATGTATACCAGATAAAAAATTAGGTTTGTATGTTCCTTGCAACTCACTATTTTAATTGAAGATCAAAAATTACCTTTAGCTTCAAATTGCTATAAAATGTTCCTTCAATGACAGGTTAAATCACCATCATGGCTAAGAAAGCTTAAAAGCACAAATTCTGAGAACAGACCATCTGGGTTTGAATCCTAATTCTACCATTTATTGATCATATGACCTTGAGCAAACTACTTAACCTGTCTACACTTCAGTTTCCTTATACTCAAGACGGAGATAATAATACATCTTCTCCAACGTTGTTATAAAGATTAGATGAGATAATCCATGAAATGCATTTAGCACAGTGTAAGCATGATAAATTTTTGCTATTATAAATATATAAATGACATACTATTAATACTAATAAAAATAAAGTTTGAAGTTTGTGCTCTAAAATTTTACTTTATTGTACTAAAATATACTCACCAGAATATGGGACTTTCACCAGGTTCTTTCACTTTGTAGTATTCTTTGTCTTGTGGCAAGACTTTGGTTAACCCAAAATCTCCAATTTTAACCCTGTTTTCGTTTTCCACCAGTATATTCCTTGTTGCCAGATCCCTGTGGATATACCTTTTTGTACCAAGATACTCCATGCCCTATGGATAAAATAACATTTTTATTTCAGCTAAGTTTTTTTTTTTTTTTACATGTATTTTTTTTTATTCTTATGTTAATCCCCATACATTACATCATTAGTTCTAG
>NC_138382.1:5216758-5234568 GCF_054177405.1 Leptonychotes weddellii
CTACCTTCTTCTTCTTCTTTTTTTTTTCTTAACATATCTTGCATTATTTGTCTCAGAGGTACAGATCTGAGATTCAACAGTCCTGCACAATTCACAGCGCTTAACAGAGCACGTACCCTCCCCAGTGTCTATCACCCAGTCACCCCATCCCTCCCACCCCATCCCCCACTCCAACAACACTCCGTTTGTTTCCTTATTTCAGCTAAGTTTTATAAACAAACAATTTAAGTGGGTCTTTCCTCTACATACTACCTTAATTATCTAAGAAAACCTCTAGAGGGCTTTGTAACAATTACTTCAGCATGCTCTTTTTATTTACAACAAGTAGCCAGGATATTAAGTACCTTGCATATCTGAGATGTATACTGCAGAAGTTTTTTATGATCTATCCGTTCTTTATGTTTTTGGAGATAGTCTCGTAAACTTCCATATGGTAAATATTCCATAATTAATCTTAGATTACGCCGACCTTTTAACATACAAATGGGAACACAATGTTTTACTCTGCCATATTTTACTGATAAAATATTAGAGAACAACCATACATACATGACTTAAAGATATATATAAACTCTAAGATGAAAAAACCTGATTATAAATTAAGTGATGTAGTAGTTAAGAACACAGGCTTTTTGAATCAAAACGTTTTGAAAGGAAGCTTAAAAAATAGTTATGGTTTAATCTTGTGTAACCCTTTATGCAAACCCAGATAAACTGATGAGAAAATTTCCCTTCTCTTCATCTGTACTGAACAAAAAGTATCTAATTTAAAAAATACTTTCATAGAAAATGTGAGCAAAGACAGTTTGTTTATTTAAAAATGAGAGTCTCTTGGTAAGCTTGAGCAAGCATGGTAAGCACCATCCTCAGTGAGAAGAATGATGAACTGAGAAGCCACAGACTTCCTGTGGTTGCAGCTCAGCATCTCAGGCACAATCTCCAGGCAGATGAATGGTTCTCTCCTTGGGCACTGGCACAGAAGTCCAGATCTTGAGACATTTTCTTGTTTCCATTACCCAGTATGCCAAGGACATACCCTGAGTTCAAACCGGATTTCAATGGGCAACATACCAGCACTGTAGCACACTCCCTTGTACTTCACAATGTTGTCATGCTGCAGGGATTTAAGGATTTCGATTTCCCTCTCAAAGTCTCTCAGGTGCTCCTCAGTGCTGTGCTGGAGCTTCTTCACAGCCACCACCTCCCCAGTGTTGTCTTGTAGAGGGTCATACCGGCACATCTCCACACTGCCAAAATTACCCTAAACACATCACAGTAGGATAAAGATCTCAAATCTTCTAGGCAAATTACTAATAAATTCAAATTATATAGACGATTCAGTATACAGTAGCTAGAATCAGCAGATGTATCTCTAAACTTACATTAGGCAACTTTTAGGATAAGAAAAGGAAATAATATTTCAACAGGTAGGTAGTAAATCTATAAATTTAATTTCTTCAAAAGAAATTAACAGGCTGAAATATAAATTACTTCAGAAAGGCATTTAAACAAATCATGAACATGAATTATTAAGATAAGCCAAGAGACATGTCAGGGAATTCCTAAATCTCTATCACTAACTTCCAGGAAGATCTTTGCTGCTTCACAATATGCCCTTTGATATCACTGACAGTGAGCTGGATGGAACAAGGAAGGGTCTGTTATGGACTGAATGTCTGTGCTCCCCCCAAATTCCTATGAGAAAACTAACTTAACCCCCAAAGTGAGTGTATTTGAAGACAGGGCCAGTGAAAAGGTGACAAAGGCTAAATGAGATCATAAAGATGGGGCCTTATTCCGATATGGCTGGTGCCTTTATAAAAAGAGGAAAAGACACCAGAGCTCTCTGCCATGTGAAGACACAGCCAAGAAGGTGGTCATATGGAAGGCAAGAGAGTCCTCACTAGAAACTGAACCCTGCCAGCACCTGAATCGTAGGCTTTCAGCCTCCAGAACTACAAGAAATAAATACCTGTTCTTCAAGCCTCCAGTGATGGTATTTTGTTATGGTAGCCTGAGCAGACTAATACAAGGTTGATTTATTTGCTCAAGGAAAGAAGAAATTTTAGGAGCACCTAGGCAGCTCAATGGGTTAAGCATCTGCCTTCGGCTCAGGTCATGATCTCAGGGTCCTGGGATGGAGCCTCATGTTGGGCTTTCTGCTCAGCAGGGAGTCTGCTACTCCCTTTAACTCTCTCTCTGGGCTCTCCCCCTTCCTTCTCTCAAATAAATAAATAAAATCTTTAAAAAAAAGAAAAAAGAATAAGAAATTTTTAGCCTATGGGGATGTTCCCACATTTTTTTAAAGGTCAGTCTTCAAAGAAATCTACTCTCTTTTTATTTAAGACTTATTGTCTATATAGAATTGCTAAGTTGATACATAACATTTAAAATTATTAGTTTTTTGCATTAATCACATTAGCATATTATGGTATTACTACATTTCTAAAAAATAAAACAATGTAGTCTTTGAACTACAAGATTCTAAGTGACTATATTTCCAGTTATACACTTAAAAGTCAATTAAAAAAAAACTAGACCATATGTTAGTCTCAAAGTTAAGTCTCTAATTACAAAGACCACATAGTAAAGTGGATAAGACCTGGGACTCTGGAGTCTGATGATTGCGGCTAGAATCTTGGTCCACCACTTATTCTCTTTGGGACCTTGGGTAAGTTACTTCCTTCTGTAATACCAGCTATCTCCTCCTTGAAATGGAGGATAATAAAATATCTATTTCATACTGCCTTATTAAGAAATTACTCCAAAACATATTTTTAAAAAAACCCAAGTGGGAAATAACAGAGTTTTATATTCTTTCCCCCTACTTAACGAAGTGCCCATAAAATTTATTTTCCAATGCCAATGTATATTTCTTGAAAAGATTATTTTTAATTACTGTATATTATGAATGTATTGATTTTTTAAATTGAAAATATAAACATATAACGTTAAGAAAAGTTTTAAAAATACATTCATGTCATTTCAATGATATTCATAAATAGCTGTGTACATCTCTATTAAGGATATTTTCTTATCAGTGGAATTAGCCATTCAAAGGATATGGACATTTCAAAGGCCCCTAATATCTGCTGCAGCAGAAGCTCTCTTGAAAAGGACACAGACTTAAGTTCTAATAGCAGTGGAAAAAATGTCAATTTTATCATATTCCTGCCAACACTAAACACTGTAATTTTTCTAAATCTTTGTCAAGTTGATAGGCACAAATCAATCTCACTGTTAATTTGGAATGCCTCTATTTTCTTTTGGAAGAAGATAAAGGCAAACAATGAGAGTGAAGAAACAGATTTAGGACAGGAAACCAGAAGGGAATGAGAATGTTTGGAATTGGCACCACAGAAGAAATCAAATCAGGGAGAATAAAGAACTACCTATAAAAAGAGTCCTAAGTACCAGCCAATGTTGGAAATCAATTTGCAACAGAGATAATAAACATTTATATCTGATTTGTTCTCACAGTGTTTGAGAGACGAAAACACAAATAGAAAAAAATAATTGAGAATTTTATTGTTCCTATATGAGGAAACGACAGGGAAAGTAAAACACATCATCAAGGGAGGGAAGGTGACAGAACTGTGACTATTAGTGGAAGTAGAATTTAAGTGATCTACCAGGAGGTCTACCCAGTGTGGAAAAGGAGAGCTGAATCTAGAAGGTAGCTAATAGGCTTCAGGAAGAAGAAAGGGTCAAAGACACTGGCAATAACAGAGATATCAAAGAAAGATTTATGTGTTGGGGAAAAAACTAAAAATACAAAGTTAATAGTCAGAGAGGGAGAATTCAGGGTCTGATATTTCATAAGGAAGATTATTATAAGGGATTACAGAATTCAAAGTGTACTCATTTAACACAGACACAGATTTGAAGTAGAGAGGTTGAGGAATTTAAAAAGGGTACTGAATGGGTAGCCAAAATAATGGCAGGGGCAAGGTGAAGATGAAAACAACGAATACCAAAAGTACCCAAGGAATGTGGAGCATTGACCAAGACAATGGCCAATGATGAGGAGAGAAGAATAACCATAGTCAGAAAGGACTATTAATGATGCCTGATAGTCTGATATTTGAAGAGTAGTAGCAGCAAGGTCCAGATCTGTGTGTCCCAGATCTTGCACCATGGAGGAATAGGGAATAAAAAGGATTTCAAAAAATCTAGGTTTTGGGCGCCTGGGTGGCTCAGATGGTTGAGCGTCTGCCTTTGGCTCAGGTCATGATCCCAGGGTCCTGGGATCGAGTCCCGCGTTGGGCTCCCTGCTCAGCAGGGAGCCTGCTTCTCCCTCTGCCCCTCTCTCTCTCATGAATAAATAAATAAAATCTTTAAAAAAAATCTAGGTTTTAATTGAGGTGAAGAGTAAAGAATATAAGTATATGAGGGCACAAGTATAAAGTAAGATCACAAAAATACACATTTTAGAAATCAAGTAGCAGTAGAAAAGTTTTGCAATATCTTCTTAGTTCTTTTTATGAGTATTACATTAAAATATACCATTATTTCTGTTGTCTTAAAAAATATGGAAATAATTTTAAGTACAAATTCCTCCTGTGCATATTTTTACCCTGCTGCTAATTGAAAAGAAGAAAGGAACACAGTATAACAAGAGCTGTGTTTTTATAAAATGAAAAGGTGACATGTGAGCACTTTTGTAGGGATGGCATTTTGGATTTAGATTCAATAATAAAATAGTTAGACAGCCCACTGAACACATCAATTCTTTCAAATAAGCAAAGATGAAATTAATATTACCATATGAAATGCAGCTAGGAAATAGCCACATTAAAATAGCTACCACTAACTAAAGACCATACCATTTTCCTTTAATTTCCTACAAACTAAATTACTGAGAAATATATTTGGTTGTAAATATATTTTGAAAATGCCATCCTTATAGTCTCCTCGATTTACATTATGTTTAAAATAATGTTAAATCCAAAGAACTGTGTAAAAAACTAAAAATGTTAAAAAGAAAAAGGAAATAACTCAAAGCTGCAATAATGGGGAATGTTGTAAATATAGTATATTACTTTTAGAATTATGTTTCAAAAAATGCTCAACATCACTCGGCATCAGGGAAATACAAATCAAAACTACAATGAGATACCACCTCAGTCTATGAAAAAGCACATTAACATTTAATAAAGAATAAATAAAGGGGTAATTATGAAGAATAAGGAATTCTCTTAAAAAAGGAACATACCCTAATAATGCCAAATAACATTCCTGAAAATAATTTTTATAATATTCTTGTATAAATAAGTAGACTACAATTTACTGCATAACTGTTTAACTTAAGAATACTTTCTGGATAATTTTAAACAAATTCCAATCAATTACTGAATAACACCACCGTGTTGCATCCTATTTTTTAAAAATTCTTAAAATAACCAAAATAACATAAGGCCTACGTTAGAATTTTACATGAAAAAGCAACCCGTAATTAGAAAACTATGTGGTATCTCAATATTTGAATAATGAATAAATATACATGAAATTACCTTATTGACACTTGTACCAATTCACATATTATGAAAATTTTAGAAATTGTGATCAGTATAAAATTTAAATACAGTATATACTTATTACACTGTTCTATAATTGTTAGTTGCCATCTACCTCCTCCAACTAAGTTGTAAACTCTACGAAGGCAATGGCTATATCCCATATCCACAGTGACCAGCAGAGCATCTAGCATTTTGTAAGAACTCAAATATTTGTATATAAAAGCCACATCACTTCAGGGGAAAAAACCCAAAAAATCTAGAAGTAATTCAGACCCTCCCAAAGATGTCTCATTTTTGATTGCCCTTTAAATTTTCATTCACTGGTTTAAAAAGTTTTAACTCATAAAGTGAAGGAATCCACTTTGGATTTTGAAATTTGAAACACTGATATTTTTTCCTAGAAAATGGTCTTAAACAAATGTTCATATATTCATGTTCGTATCAACAGCTGGGAAAATATAAAAGTATAAGAATTAAGAAGCTTATTAAAAATAGCCACATCAACTGAAGATAATGAAATTTCAATATAGGTTGTTCCCTTTACTTCAAATAAGTTGGATTTTATTTTCTAAAACTTTCTGTATAGTCTACCAAAAACGATCTCTAGGATATATAATAGTACACATTAAAGGCTGGATCAAAGGATGAGAGAAATTAAATGGCTTGTTCAGAGTAACAGAAAATAATTTTTAAGGTTTTCATGATTTTGTGACTAGTGACTATGGTTACTAGTCTAATGACTAGTGTTTCTGGTCATGAAAATATCTGCATATAATTAACAATAAATCGAGATGTATTCAACAATAAACCCATGAATAAGTCATGTTACACTAATTTCTGCCTTTTCCATAAACAATTTTGCAATGTAATCCCTGGTGAAATAAAATAATTATCTTCTTTATCTCTTCATATGCTATGACTTGCCCCAAAAAGATAACAATAGAAGATATTGCAACTGAAGCATACTCACACAAACAAAAACTTACTTAAGTGAGATAGTAGAGATAGCACAGGAGTAGGAATAGGGGAAGGTTCTGATCTCACATCAGCTACTATATAGCTGTTTGACCATAGACAAGTTACTTAACCCCTCTGGACCTTTATTTTTCTCACTGTGAAATGAGGACGTTACTCTTAAGTTGAAAGCATCACTTCCCAAACTGTTCTAAAGATCACTTTCTGAGATGTCAATAGGTAAATTTGGGGGATGGAAGGTCGGGGGAGTAGATGACAAAAAGGTTTGAGAAGTTTTGGACACACTGCATACTAACAAGAAATTGATGCTACCGACATAGAGTTATGGCCAAGATGCACAGTGTGGTTGGCAGCCTCTAAGATATCTTCCAATGTTCTCTACCTTTGACATTCATGCTCTTTTATAATCCCTTCCCCTTGACTGTAGGCTGAATTTATCACCTCATTTATAGTGAACAGAATACAGCAAAAGTGATTAAGATGCCATTCCTGAGATTAGGTTCATGGTTCCCACCTGAGATGTTTGCTCTCAGCTGCCATGCTGTGTGGCAGCCCTGCAGAAAGGCCCACATAATTAAGATGGGAAACAGATATTCTGAGGCCTGTCAATAGCCATGTTAGTGAGGTTGGAAGTAAATCTTCCCCCAGTCAAGCCTTCAAATGAGACTGCAAAGCCTGGATGACAACTTCACTGCAGTCTTGTGAGAGACCCTGAGCTAGGACCACCCAGCTAAGTTGCTCCCAAATTTCTAATTCCTAAACTAGGTGATAATAAATGTTTGGTTTTGGCCTGGATCTTCTCTTTCCAATTTGTAAGCCACAAGGTACAGAAGTCTACACTAACAAGCTTAGGAGAAGAAAGAAAGCTTACCACTTTAACTGGACCTGCTAATAACTAAGCTTTTCCTGGTCTTACTTAAAATATAAAGTCTAGGCATGACTGTGTGACTTTTAGCAGATAGAAACTCTGTCTTGTTAACAAACACAGTCCAGTCAACATTTAGACTCTGGACAATGAGATTAATTATTTCACCCTGAGATGACTATAAAAGGAGATGGGTAGACAGGTTTAATTGTTCCTTTCTCTACGACGTAACTAAAGCACTTCTACCAAGAAAGAGTCCCATGGTCAAATCAATAGAAGCCAAGAAAGAGTCCCATGGTCAAATCAATAGAAGAAATACTGCCTAATTTTCATCCTTTTAAAGATGTTCAATGCACATTACATGTTAAAGGTTCCAAGAGGTTCTTCAGTAAAAAGAGCTATTTATTTAACACAGCATTTCTCCAATAACTGATGACTAAACCTTTTTTCTATAAACACTCCCTAAATTTTGTGTAAAGTAAATCTTAGAGAATCTCTAAAGCCTTTCTTTTCTTTCTTTTTTTTTTTAAGTAGTCTCCATGCTGGACCCAATGCAGGGCTTGAACTACTGACCCGGAGATCAAGACCTGAGCTGAGATCAAGAGTTGGATACTTAACCGACTGAGCCACCTAGGTGTCCCTAAAGCCTTTATTTTCAAAATAAAATGTTCTAGGATTATATGCTAACTATTTAAAAAGCTTCTGACATCTTACCTTACCAAGTTGCTGTAGAAATTTCAAGTGTCTCTCTTCAAACTGTGTAGGGTCTCGGTCTTCAAAAGCACCAGAAAACCCTAGGGCACCTATTCTCATATTTGGTAACATGTCATTCTCTGTTAATAGTTCATAATCTGGAGAAATAAAGTATATTACTACCATAAGCTGGCAAATTACATTTTCTGAGTTAAAATGATATATATTCAAGTTAACCAAAATAATCAGAATGAGTTAGAAATACTACATACAAATTAACACAGGACAACTCTAATAGTTTAAGCTGTATTAACGAGTCTTTTCTTATTACCCATAACCTAACAGGCTTTTAAGAAAGACTTTTGCAAAGGATAAATAATTTCCAAAATGGGCAGCTTTAGTATTTATAAAGTAAGATTATATTATTTTGACTTTTTTGATGAGAATGGCAAGTAGTATTGGAATAAGAAATACCTATGGGTCAGACATATGTACATTTAGCTACATATTTTAAAGTACTGGACAAATGAAAACAAATCTACTTCATGTTTAGAAAACCACTCAATTATAAAATACATGAGTAGTTTAAAAATTGCTTTTAAAAAAGTCAAATAAGCCAAACAGACTTCTAGAGTACACTACTCATTAACTGGTAAACTAAAACCAGGTTACTGAAGAAGAAGCTTCTCTTAAAAATGGAGAGACTGTTTAATCAAGAAGACTAGAATATGTATAAAGTAGGAAAAGTCGTATGAACATAAGAAACTAAGAGGGTCTAAAAGACATGAAGGTTCACTATATTGTACACCTGAAACCAATATAACACTGTATGTTAACTAACTGGAATTAAAATAAAAACTAAAAAAAAAACATCAAGGAACTTCTTGCAAGGGATTACAAAATTAGTAAAGATTTGTTAAATACAATAAAGACAGAAAGCTGGCTGGAAAATCAATTAAGACTATCCCATCAATACATACCTGGAGTAAACAAACTATTAAGATCTCGTATGATGGCTCTGAAAGAAGGTCTAAAATCTGGTTCATAATCCATACAATTATTAATAAGATTTGCTAATTCTGTCCACTTTGGTGCAGGAAGCTGGTGCCTATCTTCATAAAACTGTAGCTTCTATAATTAAAGAACCAGATGAGAATAAATTGTAGAATGTGACATCAAGCTTCTTCCTTAACATCAGATAGGCTAAAAAGATATCAAGTCATGTGAACGAAATTCAAGGATCACAGAGTAATTCCAACTTCACAGTTAATATAAACTTACTCTTTGAGAATCCAAAGCACTCAGAGGCTTATCTCCTCCACTGCAGATTTCCCACAAAGTGGTACCAAAACTCCATTTGTCTGTTGCCAAATTTAGATTTTTAGGATTTTCGATGCATTCAGGTGGTACCCATGGTATTCTCTCCTGAAGAACTTTTAGACGATAGGAATAAAGTATGGTAAAATGGTTCACACAAGTAAACAATTCTTTTATATGCAAATAATTTTCTAACTGATTTGAATAATCAGGTCTTTTTTTATTTGTTTGGGGTTGTGTGTTGTGTGCATCACACAAGCAGGTATATACACTTATGAGCTAGAAGGGACCTTTGAGAGCATCTAATATCTCAGCTTTAACAATGATAACACTGAGACCCATAAAGACTAAATAATTTGCCCAAAGTCACAAAATTTGTTAGTAGCATGGAGAGAATTAGAATCTTATACAACAAATCCCGGATCAACTAAACTTCCTTCCATTAAGCCATCATGTCTCAACTCGTGTCCTACTCTCTCTACCCTTTCCTATGCATTCAAAAAGTTTTTTCCATAAAATTTGTCCTAAACTGCCTTTGGATTTTTTTTTAATTTCTTTACAATGTGTAAGTAGTAAAGGTAATGTTAACAACATTCTGAGCTGTTCTAATGATGAAACAGCAGTGGCAATTCTAACATATACATGAGAAAACAAGGACCAACAGGCAGATGAATGAATGAATTATACCAAGATACTATGAATATGGAATTGATATAGGTAGTTTCTGCTAAGATCATGCAATTTCCCAATAAAGTTGCTATGGTCTTTGACCCCATCAGAAAAATGCTATTCAAGCAACGAGGGAGCAATTTTAAATCCACCTTCTGGTAATCTGGCATGATACATAGATAAAATAAATAAAATGATATATAAGAATGAAGGATAATCTGTTGCATCTTTTGGTATATTTTGGTAAAGCAGTATGAATATTTTTGCTGTATAATTAAGAGATTAAAGAGTACAGGTTCTTTTCTCTTTAACCACATGAATAAATTTTCTCCTTCTTCATTTCCATTCCAAAGAGTAAAATTTCCCTGAATATAGGTTCCAAGATCCTATAACATTTTCTGCCCTATTATCTGTCTTCACTGTCAGATAAGCTAACAAGTTTCAATACTGTTGGCTTAAATAGGATACATCAATGCACAAAAGTTGATCAATTTAGAGTCTACATTTAGAACAGTCAATTAGAGAAATTAGCTAAGATAATGAGATACAATTACAACATTATTTGTACCAAAAATAAACTCCTGCATGTGACTGAAATTTTTACTTTAATAGTATTAAATAGAAGGCTAACAAACACAAAAGATTTTTTTTAAGTTTTTAAAAGTCAGAATTAGCTGAATAATTAAATAAGACCTCAAAGTAGATAATATATCTTCTCAAGTTTTTACTCAGTGACTGAAGGAAGTAAAATTTAGATAATTTACTTGTTGCTTCAAAGAATGTATTAGAAAATTTCACATTAAAAAATGGATAAAATCTGATCTTCCATTCAAGTAGGGATTAAAACTGTTTTAAAAAATCATTTTGCAATCCATGATAACATGGACTGCTAAAAATGGTAGTTAAATTTTATTATTAATCAAGAACATGTCAATAACAGAGATTGAGAAAAAAATTAACAACATGCTTTTTATACTACTCTCCAAGTAGTAATGTGGAATCCCTAGTGTTGTACACCTGAAACTAATGTAACATTATGTGTCAACTATACTCAAATTAAAAAAAAAAAAAAGTAAAAGAAAAGGTAAATGCGTTTCCTATAGAACTTACTGTCCTTTGGCAAAACTGTAATACTAATGCCAGGATCACTAAGTTTGATGAAAGGAGGATTTCCTGTTTTCCTGTCTTCTTCTCTGATAAGCAGAATATTTTTGGCACACACATTCCCATGAATAAGTGCTTTTTCTTCCTATTAAAGTTAAATGCACAGACATTCAAATATCAATCTATAAATATTTGAAAACTTAGTATATCCAAGGTCCCAACATGGATTTAAAGAAAAAAATAGGACAGTATTAGCTAATAAACATTAATTTGGAAGCACGCTTTGAAATAAAGGTTTACGGCAGCACTGTGCTTTGTTTTACTTCTCAAATGACACAACAATCTAAGCCCATAATAAAAAGAATATATTAAAACTACCAATGCCACTTCACTTTCTAAACCTGAGATTTTAAACAGTATGCATTTCTAAACAGCAAGTAAATATTGTTTCTGTTCAGCGGCAAGATACAGGGGCACTCTGAGGAGTCTCATCACTGGATGGCCCTCTGGTATTCAGCCTCTATGGCAATACTGCTTTCTCACTGGACATAATGTCCAATTGCCCACAGACACCATAACAAGGCATTTTCTGCGATCCATAACTAACACAAGTTTCTGCATATTTTTTATTAAATTCTCTAAACCCAAGTGACACAAACTATGACTGTTCACCAGCAATGTTAAGAGATTGATAGAATGACAAAACTCTTTCAAAACCATGATTTTACATAAATAAATACATGCCTAAAATAATCTCATTCATCAACTAACAGATTAGTTTAAATGACTCAGATTTATTTACATATTTCTTGTTCCTGAGTCAAGAAACTGCTTACATTGCTTCATAAGATAGAACCGTAAGTTTTTGATAAAAAATTATACTTCTTACTTACTAGAAAATGCATGGCCCATGCCAATTGTTTAGCCACTTCAAGTTTCCATAATATATTTATAGAATTTTTATTCTTTTTCAGATATGTATCTAGTGATCCAAATTTTACAAACTCTTGAACCAGAATATCTGCATTAAAATATAAAAATAAAAGGCTCAAGTACACATACAATAAAAATATATGTAATTTTAAACTTTTATAAATATACAGTTATATGTGGGTATTATAGGTAAAGAGATTAAATTATGCAAAAATTCACTAATGTAAAGAAAGCTTAAGAGCATATACCATTGTATTTTGGGGTTCAGCTTATTCACAACCACAAGATGCAGGAATCTAAATAATTACATATACACAATATTATATATAATTACATATATTACATAATTATATATAACATATATACACATTATATGTTATATACTGTCATTATTATAATGTTACTATATATTTTTATATTTACATTTATATATTATTATCCAGCATACCTCTATGTATTAGTACTGAATTACAGCTGCATTTTTTAAACAAATGAAAATTTGTCACCAAGTTAATTTCTCTTCCATGACACTCCAGTAGTGCCCCCTGCTTATCCGTGGTTTTGCTTTCCACAGTTTCAGCTACCCATAGTCAACAGGTTCAGAAGCAGATGATCCTCTTCCGACTTACTGTCAGAAGGTAATAACCTAATGCTGCGCCCCAGTGCCTACCTACGTCACTCACCTCGCTTCGTCTCAGCACATAGACATTTTACCATCTCACATCATAAGACAAAGTGTGAGTATGGTATAAATACAGTATTTTGAGAGAGAGAGACAGACTGTATTCACATAAACTTTTACTACAGTAGATTGCTATAACTGTTCTATTTTATTATTACTTACTGTTGTCATTCTAGTTGTGCCTAATTTATAAACTAAGCTTTATCACAGGTATGTATATATAGGAAAAACTTAGTGTATATAAGGTTGGGTACTATCCTCAGTTTCAGGCATCCATTGGGGGTCTTGGAACAATACGCTGCAGATAAGGAGGGGCTACTGTATTTAGACATCAAAACTTCCTGAAATTCTTCTTCTACACATAAAAATTTATAGGAAGTCTATTCTTGCAGGTATTAAGGAAAATTTGAGTTTGAACTCCATTCCTTTTAATTTATGCTGCAAAAAAGCAAAAATTAGTTTTGCATTGCTCTACCTTTAGAAGTGTATTTTAAATATACTATTAAGATATATTTTGCTTCTAAAAACAGTCCTGACTGCCTTTAAAACAGATAAAAATTTCCAGTATTGACCACGTTTCAGAAAGCCAAAGACTCTTTCTACAGTAAGACATGTTGTTTAATAATTAAACTGGGAGTAGGGTTTATTTATTGTCATCTAGTACAAATTTGTAATGCAATAAGCTCAGGTTCTCAATTCAAATCTAAATTTATTGACATTATTTTATTGTTTCTACCGCATAATAAACAATAAGTTATATAAATGAGAAAAAAAGGATTTGTTTTTTTAATTATAAAAATGGAAAATTCAGATAAAATAAAAACCAAAAAAATTCAAGCAAAAAATTTAACCATGGCATCACTATATATATCTTTAAAGAAGTTCTGACAGACTTTCACATTGTAATCCATGTTAGTTCCTGGCCCAGTTTAAAGTTAAGTGCCTATACTTCACACATGCCTATGTTTCACATTTGTTTTAAAATGAATGATCTTGGGTGCCTTGGTGGCTCAGTCGGTTAAGCATCTGCCTTCAGCTCAGGTCATGATCCCAGGGTCTTGGGATCTAGCCCTGCATTGGGCTCCCTGCTCAGTGGGGAGCCTGCTTCTCCTTCTCCCCAACCCTGCTCGTGCTTTCTCTCGCGCACTCTCTCTCTCGAATGAGTAAGTAAATAAATAAAGAAATAAAATGAACAAATGAATGAATGAATGATCTTGGGGCACCTGGGTGTCTCAGTTGGTTAAGTGTCTGCCTTCGGCTCAGGTCATAATCCCAGGGTCCTGGGATGGAGTCCCACATCGCACTCCCTGCTCAGCGGGGAGTCTGCTTCTCCCTCTCCCTTTGCCCCTCACCCCACTCGTACGCTCTCTATCATATAAATAAATAAAATCTTTAAAAATAAAATAAAACGCATGATCTTGGGGCACCTGGGTGGCTCAGCTGGTCAAGCCTCTGACTCTTGATTTCAGCTCAGGCCATGATATCAGGGTTGTGTGATCGAGCCCTGTGTTGAGCCCAGAGTTGGGCTCTGTGGTAGGCGTGGAGACTGGGATTGTCTCTCCCCTTCTCTCTTTGCCCCTCCCTCCCCCAAATAAAAATAAAAATAAAATAAATAAAATGCATGATCTTACCTTAAATTGTGATTCTGCTTGATCTAATATTAAAATTACTTAGTTTTACTTGGTATATAACAACTTTGTTGTTAGTGACAAAAGTTAGTGACTTTAGACCTTGCTGGGTAACTAAAACAAATTTAAAGAATGTTTTGCTGCCCATAATTAATTTAGAGAACAATCCATATACCAATAATTAAGACCTGACCACAGGTAAATTTATGTCATGGCAAGTGTCAAAAAAAGAAAGAAAAGAAAAAAAAGAATAAATATAAAAGAATTACAATGAACAAAAGCTTAATAAAACTTTTTTATGTGGCATTTAAGACCTATTATGTTTTAGAGATACCACTGATTGTCGTCTCATTATTTTATGTGTCATAAAAGAAAAAATTAAATTATGACATGTCATTGATTATATCACACTTTCCAATTTCAGGTATTTTTAAATGTGAAAAAAGTACATCCCAGAATAAATGAAATAAATATAAAAGCAAGCATAAGAACTGGAATTACATGCTCTGAAACACTGCTTTAAACTTTAAAAAAAAATGTATTTTCTTCCCCTAAATGGGAAATTATGAGAAATATCAATAAATAAAAAAGATAAATACAGAACTACTCTAGTTGGGAATAAGTGAGCAGAAGTCTCCATGACTGTAGTTAGATTTACTCTCAATTCATCAACCCTGAGATACCTGAAATACCTCCACAGAACAGATTTGAAAATCGCTGCCTTTGAAAAGAATATCAATTTTCAAAGATATGAAGAAATGTTACATAAGAATGGATGCATATTTCATCCATATTATTAGTGGAAAATGGAGAATTACGTAAGTAATTTTCTGAATGTAAACTTCTTGAGTTTTTATGAACAGTCTAAATTTAGACACAGAATATATCAAATATCAACATCTAATCATTTTAGTCAGTTCTATTACAAACTCAGTCTATCATTTATTTATATGATTTTTTTACAATTCAAAAAAATTTGTACTATAATAGCCAGTTATTCCAATGATAATGAACCATAATTCATATTGCTATGGTTACCAGAAAAGGTTGTAAGACATTTATTTACTGTAATACTCCACTGTTTGGGCATTTTAACATAAGGTATGTTAACTGTCTTCTGCATTTTAATTTCATTCATTGGTTTCCTTTTTTAGAAGACAAAACTGAACAGTTTTCAATGTTTTTGATTTCAACAATATTTAACTCTTCTTAAATTATGGTTTATAGTGATACTTAGTTGTGATCCTGAAACTGAATTTTCTATATAAACAAAAATAGATGCTCTGAGAAGGTCTAACATTAACATAAGGAAGTCTGTAGTTTTACTTACTCTCTTCCCCACAGACACATACTCCGTAATTTAAAACTAGATGCTTGTGAGAAAGCTGGCTCATCATGCTTGCTGCTTCAAAGAAAGACTAAGGAAAAGAAAAACATACAAAAAATGTAAAAGAATTATTGTTTGTGCCTATAAATGTTCATAGGTCAGAAAGATACTGTTTGCTGTATGAGAAATGCACTCTCTCCTATTCTCAGCAGGACTACAGATAAGGCTGCTCTGGTTCCCTTACATGGACCTGCGACCGCTATCAACCTTGATGCTCGAGTTCATTCTGAGGAAACCCCTGAGTAAGCCTGGAATAAGAAATAACAGAGAGAGAGCAGGAGAGGTACAGGGCCAGGTGAATGCTGCAAGATCAACAGCCTTGGACCCCTAGCACCTGGGGGAGAGCACAGAGGCAGACACCAGAGACAGTGATAGGGGACTCAAATAAATGGATGAGAGCTTCAGATAACTTCTCAAAGGATTACGAATGTTCTCTGTGCAGATAAAATATGACAATTATGTCAGGAGACGGGCATGGCATTAATATCACTCTAACTCAACCAACCTTTGACTAGAACTTCTGGGGACAGTTGTTGAAGATCACAATCATCATCACTGTGGTATTCTGGATTAGAAAAATTTTCCCTCAGATGTTTCACGTCAGCTTCCACTAATACCATTTAAGACATTTTAAGTGTTATAAATGTTTGTTATGTCATGTTTGGTGATGTCTTGCTATGTTAAGGACCCTGGCAACTAACAACTGGCCTTCTGCTGGCTAGCATCTCTGGAAAATGCCCAGAGGCACCCATATTTCACCTAGAGTGTTCTTTAGTACAGCGCCTTTCAAAAATTTTTTTAAAAATAAACTGTGAAGGAAATCTGTGGAACCCATAAAAGTTTGGAGAGCCAGTTTGAAAGTTCCTGCCTTAATATATGCAGAGATGTAGTAATACCCATAATACAATGTTAAGAGTAATTAGTTTGGAAATAAGTTATTATCAAAAAATTCTATAATTTTCTATAGCCTCCCCCAGAAAGCATCCTCAGAAAGGTCCTTGATATATATGCTTTTAAAAATTGCAGTTTTGAAAAGCTGCATGCATGAATGTGTGTCAATATGGGAGCATATGTTTAAATATCAGAAACTACACAAGCTACACAAAGAACATACATACCTCTGAATAGTTTCTGTGCGCTTTATCCAGAACTTTTAACAGAACTTCTGTTTCATGTAGTTGACCATAGTCTCCTACTTCTCTTCTTATACCTTTAAAAATTTTTGTAAAAGTGCCTTGACCAAGGCTTTCATTCTTCAAAAGAAAAAAGAGAAAAAAAGAATGAGTAAAGATGAAGAAAGATGTAGGAATTAGGAAATATGTTTAATGACAAAGGGTTTTTAAAAATCCATGAGCATGGGGCGCCTGGGTGGCTCAGTTGGTTAAGCGACTGCCTTCGGCTCAGGTCATGATCCTGGAGTCCCGGGATCGAGTCCCACATCAGGCTCCCTGCTCAGCAGGGGGTCTGCTTCTCCCTCTGACCCTCTTCCCTCTCGTGCTCTCTGTCTCTCATTCTCTCAAATAAATAAATAAAAATCTTTAAAAATCCATGAGCAAATATTAATCTGTATTCTGTAATAAAGACAGAAGGATTAATGAATAAAATGCATTTTGGTTCCACCATGTTCTTAAACCCCCTGAAATTAGCTATAATTATCACTTTTTCATAGTGTCAGTGTTTACCTACACTTACTTACATATGAATATTTTTCTTTGTCTGCCTCTCATAATAGAGAAAGGCAGTACAGTATGGTCTGTGGAGGCAGAATGTGGACTGTTCCTTATCACCACTTCCTAGCTGTGTGACCTCGGACAGGCTACTGTATCTCTCTGTGCTGCCGCTGTCCTGGTCTCCTCATCTGAGGAATGGGGAGAATCGTTTTTCCACGGTATTGTTATGAACAATAAATGAATGAATACATGAAAGCACTGAGTGCAGTCCGTGACACAAAGTAAATGCTCGGTAAGTGTTGGTCATTACTACTATTACTAGTATTTCTTGCATGTCCTTACAAAATAATTGTTGAAAGCCTGCACTC
>NC_138382.1:5234668-5246077 GCF_054177405.1 Leptonychotes weddellii
GCGCCTGGGTGGCTCAGTTGGTTAAGCGACTGCCTTCGGCTCAGGTCATGATCCTGGAGTCCCGGGATCAAGTCCCACATCGGGCTCCCTGCTCAGCAGGGGGTCTGCTTCTCCCTCTGCCCTCTTCCCTCTCGTGCTCTCTGTCTCTCATTCTCTCTCTCTCAAATAAATAAATAAAATCTTTAAAAAAAAAAAAAAAAAAGAAAGCCTGCACTCTGAAGTAGGGCTGCCTGTGTTCAAACTGAAGCTCTACTATTCCTAGTTTTGTGATGTTAGGTCATGTAGCAAGTCTTGTATGCTGTAACTCACTGGGGGGTTCCTGCCTTTATAATTCTGTATAATTCTATCTACTGTTTCCTTAGGGACTCAGACATCAGTTGGTCTTTCTCATTCCCCTCTCCTGTCCCTTAAGCTCTCTTTCATAATTTCCATTTCTTCCTCCCTATCTGCTGCATCTGAATAATTTTCAGATCTATTTTGCAATTCAATAATTTTCCTTCAACCATGAGTAATCTGCTCTCTAACTTGTCTATTTTGTTTTAATGTCAATTAGCATATTTTTTCAATTCTATACTTTTCTTTCTCCAAATCGTTCTGGTCTTTTTGATAATGTCTTGATTCTTTTTTTTTTAAGACTTTATTTATTTATTTGAGAGAGAGAGAATGAGACAGAGAGAGCACATGAGAGGGGGGAGGGTCAGAGGGAGAAGCAGACTCCCTACTGAGCAGGGAGCCCGATGCGGGACTCGATCCAGGGACTCCAGGATCATGACCTGAGCCAAAGGCAGTCGCTTAACCAACTGAGCCACCCAGGCACCCCAATAATGTCTTCATTCTTTTCCATGTTTTCGACTCCATTTGTATCTTTAAACATATATATGTATTTTATCATGTCAATCTGAAAAGTTCTTCGACCTCTAATTTTGATGTTTGTTGGTCTGCTGATTCTCGCTTAATCCTGAGTTATTTCCCTGTATGTTTTAAAATTTTTGACTAAAATCTCATGTTTAGAGTAGTTTATTTGAAGGGATCTTGGATGGCCCAGGTCAAGAGTAAGTTCTCCCAAAAAGATTTTGTATTTGCTTCTTCCAAGCATCACAGGGTACTACTAGGAGAATACCACTTTTTTTTTTTTAATTTTTTTTATTTATTTATTCATGAAAGTCAGAGAGAGAGAGGCAGAGGCAGAGGGAGAGAAGCAGGCTCCCCGCCTAGCAGGGAGCCCGATGCGGGACTCGATCCCAGGACCCTGGGATCATGACCTGAGCCGAAGGCAGACGCTTAACCGTCTGAGCCACCCAGGCGCCCCGAGAATACCACTTTTTATTTTAATTTATTGGCTTAGGGTTTCTCAGACTATGCAGATGGTATAAAGAAATCTAAACTGAAAAGCTTATGGTTACAAATTCTCAGGAGACACTTTTTTCCCAAGAGCCCAACTAAAACAGACAATACTCCTTTTCTTCTTTTTCTAGTGGGTGAATTTTTCATAATCCATGTTGTTTCACTAAGAATGTATTTACTTGAGGGTCCTGGCTTTATTCAGAGATGGTCTCACTTTTAACTCCTGGTCTTATGAAGGTCTTAAGGCTTGGCCCTTCTTTGTGTTGCTTTGAGATCTTAATTCCCTTGATTAGTGAAACTAATCTCGACCCCCCAACATCATCCTGCAGCCCAAACGTCAGCTCTTATGTACACTTTGTTTTCAGTTCCTTCTTTATTTTTAACCCCTTGCATTTCCCTCACTTTCTTGAGAACTTGAGAATTAAGACACAGGTCTTTTGTAGACAAAGATTTTTAATTCTTAAATTAAGATTCATAAAGAAATATTTTTAAATTCTTAATAAGAGATTAAAATTCCATTCTTAAAATAATTAGTTTTGCTAATTTTTAACTCAAGTTTGGTATCACATTTGCACAAGAAATAAAAATATTTAAACTGAAATAAATTTTTGAATTTATAGGTTATAATAGAGTAATTCCAAATGTCACATGAATGTAATGTGGGATAGGAAATTAAGAAAACAGTTGTTTTAAAAGGACAAAAAGATAATAATTAGCATCTAATGACTTACAAACATCAAATCTTCATTTCTGATTTTGTGAAACACCATTTGGTTCACATTATTATGCCTCTGTAATGTTGGTGATGTTGGAACATCAGAAACGCCATTGGTTCTGAAGACTAGAAGGTTTGATTTATCTGTTAAAAACAAACAAACAATGAAAAGATGTATACAACCAAAACACATTTAGGGTATAAACTGCTCCAGAGGAGTAAAATAAAATGTGTTCTATATATAAAAAACACTTAACAACTTATTGTTAATTTTTTTAATAAATAGAAATTTATTTTAGGAATTTACTCATTGAACTTTGATGTACTTTAACCAGTTATTTCAAACATTCAAAATTGTAATGATTTCCTTAACTAATACAATTTTTCAAATAATTTTTAATAAACCTGTTATTTCAAGAGATTTCCAATCTTACTATTTTTATTTTAAAACTATAGAAATTAAAATTCTAAAAGAGTATGAAAGTTTTTACTTAGAACAACATATGAGAATTTGGTTTTGGAGTCTTTCAGTTCAATAAGTAAGTGATGGATTTTATGCCACACGGTTACCATTTTAGAATTATAGAATTTCAGGTCATGTCTAGACAACCTAAATCAAACTGAACAATCCTATCTGAGGATGCTTATACAAGAGAATGAGACAAAATTTTGTTTTTAGAGCTGCTTCTTTTATATTTCCTTTGAAAGAAATATACTAAAGATGCCTTGTACCATATACACAATCCATGACCAGTATTTTAAAACTAATAAGAAAATTATTTTACCTTTCAACTTTGGGGGACAGCATTTAGTAAACTGGAAAATTATACTGTCTGAGCGAACAGTTTCCATTTGATAGCAATTCAAAAGATCTTTAAGATTACTGAAGTTCTTCTTGGTCCCACTGAGGTTGTATTCTCCATTCTCATTTTTTGTAATCAAACAGTGCTTATATTCGATGACATTTTCTCGCTATATAAGTTTAATTATAAAGAGACAGAGGGAAAAATTACAATCGTCAAAACAATAATTATTGTGACAAAAATGTTATCACAAAAACAGCCAAGAGAACATTTAGACGTTTGAACTGTGAATCCTAACGTAGTACTGGTATAGAGTGATAGGAGTGCCTGGCTCCCCAAAAGGTATCTGATTATAATCATGTACCCTACCATAAATGGCCTAACAGTTGATTTTCTTAAAAAGCAAGTAAGAAAGCAATGATAATTAACAATAATACCATCCTTAACAGCTTTTCATCATTTACAAGATAAAATCTAAAACTATTTTAGAACATAAGGCCTTCCATGAGCTGGCTTCTGATGCCATCTCCAACTTCACCTTCTACCACTGTCAACCTACAACCTATGTTCTAGGTATACTAAATGACTTTAAAAATTTCAAGCAAATGCCATGTTGTTTCATGTCTTGATAAACTTGCTATCTCTCTACCTATGAATATACATCCTCTCCTTCTGAGCAATGGACTTTTAGACACTTCTTAACACTCAGTTCAAGTATCATCTTTTCTGTGAGGTCCCTGACCCCATCTCACAAGCAAAGGTGATTACCCATTCCTTTTGCCACGACAGTATCTGCAGTTACCTCTCATATGGTGATTTTAATATTCTTCAGCTTTCCAATGTTTGCTTTATGTACTATACTCTGAACTTCATCTATTTTTTGAGCTTATTAGCATATTCAATCTCCTTGGAACCATTTATAAAATAAAATGGACAAAATACCTTAAGTCCTTCCTACCCTAAAAGTGCTTGCTGGGGCGCCTGGGTGGCTCAGTTGGTTAAGCGTCTGCCTTTGGCTCAGGTCATGATCTCAGGGTCCTAGGATGGAGTCCCACATCAGGCTCCCTGCTCAACAGGGAGTCTGCTTCTCCCTCTCCCTCTGTCCTCTCCCTGTGCTCACTCTCTCTCTCTGTCTCAAATAAAATCTTAAAAAAAAATAAATAAAGCACTTTCTTAATTATAACTCTTTCTGTTACTGTCTGCATTTGTCCATACTGAATAATTACCATGATCAATTTAATACTTTTTAGGTATATCTTCCTACTTTTCCCAAAAGATACATTTCTTAACGCAGGGTTATATCATACACTCTCTAATATAACAGCCCTCATATTAGGCTGAGCAAATACAGTAAACATAGAAAAACACATTTTGAATTGATAATTGAATATAATGGACTGTTATATATTACAGTAAAAAGATACAATGAAATTAGCGTAGATTATTAGTATTATACAATGCTAAACGCATTGAGTAACCTACCTTATGTATTTATGGACAATTAATTTACTCTTTATGCTAAATATGAATGCATTTTCTAAAAATTAAAATAATTGAATTACCAAATCCTTACTTTCTATACTTTTAAAAAGTAAGATAAATTTTGGAAGCTGCAATAAAGTTTCTCAAGATTTATACCATGAAACCGCCTTATAAGTGATAGTATCTTTTTAAATATTTTGGGTAATAAACAATCTTAGACAAGATCCAAAATTCTCTGTATTAACAGTGTGGTTTTATTGTAGTTTTATCCTTAAGACATACACAATGTAGAGCGTTATTCTTAATACTGGAAAACCACTAGTTAAAAGTGCTATGTTTTTTGTTATCGACCTATTTCACTCTAATCTTGTAGTCATTACCAGTAAGAGCAAAATTTGCTTTTGATTCATTTAGTTCTGTGTGTTTTCGTAAAGATCTCCATTTTTGTGAAAGGAGACTTGAAGAGACTTGAAAAAATCTGACACACTAGTAACATCCAAACATCAAAGAAGAAAATATTAATTCCAAATAAAGACATTATAAATAATTTCATATTTTTATATAAATCCTAGAAATTATATCTTATTTATTGATACAGAATCCCTGAGGTAAACTAAGCATTATTATGCTAGTTATCATATCCAGAGTTGTAATTCTGAGTATTAAAAAAAGAAACAATGGTAGATCAACATGAAGGGGAAATTACACAGACTAAATAAAGATGTTACCTTTGCCAGAGGAGGGAAGTGGAGTGGGAAATAAAATAAAAAAAAAAAAAATGTTACCATTAATGTGAAATACTAACCTCTACAGCAAAAGTCAGAAAATACTTATTAAAGTCCTTAGGACTGCATCGAAGTACATAGAGTCCAGTCTGATTACCTGCTTTCTTCAGTTTACTGATGGCAAAATCCATTCTAAAGGTAAAGAAGTAACTTGAATGATAATGTAACAAGTGCCATGACATTAAGACCAAAATGTCATCTAAGAGATCAAAAGTCAAATCTAAAGTCTCAGAATTTTTATAAGTTTCCTCTACTTTATATGTTTATCAGTTATCTTACAAGGAAAAACACTGCTGCACCAAGGTATTTTGCAATAAGTTCAAGCCAATTCAACGGATTTTAAAAACAAATAAAAGGTATCATAAGACACACAAAATCACTAAGAACATTTCATTCATTTGAATTTTCTGCCTTCTAATTAAAAATTTAGTATTTTAAAAACCATACTCACTCCCATAAAACTTCATTTAACCATGCAAACAACATATTGTAAAACACTTATGTCTTTTCTACTGTAGAAACTACTAATATAAAAATTTATATGTATTATTTTAATATTTAATATAATACCAAAGTACACTAGAAGACCTATGGCAAGTGGCAAAGACTACTGATTTTCAAAATGTGCTATATGTTGTATTGAAGCTGAACATCTTGAAAGAAAAGTCAAAATGTAATCTGTATGAAAGCAGGAAAAATCTGTTTCATTCATCACTGTATTTCTCATACATAAACCAGTGGCACATATTAGGTACCCAGTAAATGTTCTATAAATAAATGAAATAATGCCTGAATGGATGGATAAATAACACATGAATGAATGAAATGGTAGGTTTTTAAATACTAAAACACCTAAGTTACAGAATGCTCAAGTAGTATAACTTTTTTATAACAATACTTATTATTAAAAAGATAAGAGGTATAGACAGAATCAAGTCTTAAACATCAGTCAGGATATCTTTTCTCAAATATTTAATTAAGGGTAGGTTAAGGTCAAGACACATATGCTCATGAACCAAGACTACTTCTGCTCAAGTCTTTCAAGCCTGGTGCCAATCACTAAAGTACATACTGGCTGAGAGATAACTAGGACTTGGGCAAAAGAGATGTTATGCATGATAGTTGGCTTTATCCAGTATTAAAGTAAAGGTCTACAACTGTGCAGATCCATATGGTAGCTAGTAGCTGCAGGTTGCTCTTTAAATATAAAGTTATTAAATTAAATTAAAAAATTCAGTTTCTCAGGGCACATGGGTGGCTTAGTCAGTTAAGCATCTGTCTCTTGATCTCAGCTCAGGTCTTGATCTCAGGGTTGTGAATTCAAGCCTTGCCCAGCATGGAGCCTACTTAAAAAAAATTAATAAATAAAATAAATTAAAATTCAGTTCCTCAGTTACACTAGTGGCTACTGTATTACACAGCAGAGAAACAGAACATCTTCATTTTCATCACTGCAGAAAGTACTACACAGCATTAGTCTTAGAAATAGGGACATCATATACATCTTGTGTTCAAAGCTTTCAGTAGAAGGAGCTGGATTATCCAAAAATAATGACGATTATCAAATTTTGCATTATCAAAATTTGCAGTATTTCAAAATTAATGAAATATAAATTGGAGGATTTTTTTTAGAAAAATTAAAAAAAATTAACACCCAAGAATTACTTAAATGCACTGAGGCAACAAAATGTCAGACTGTACAATTTAGAAGTATTATAGATTGGAATACAGACAGCAAATGATATCCTAAATAATTCTAATTATTATGTAATCTGATTGCAAATAGACTTTTGTTTAAAAAAGTTTCAGGCACATTAAAGCAGTATTTTGTTCCTCAACTCCTAAACCTACGTGTATCATTTCATTATGTAAAATTCTTTGTCAATATCTCATTGACTTTTTAAAAATTTACTTTTAAAGTCAGTTATTACTCACAAAATTGGGCCATGACAGTTGCTTTGTATATTTTCAAGGACCATTGGAGGTGCTACTTCTTTACAGAGGTAATGATGTGCATCTGCAGTTAATCTATAATAGCCATCAATTAATGACACAAAGGACAAAGCTTCTCTTAATGAGCTAAGTTCAATTTCCTAAAAAGAGAAAAGAAAATAAGTATCATTTAAAAAGTCAACTGCATGTTACATATTGAAAATTCTCTTCACTTCATGGTGTTAGATTAATTCCCTTAAATTAATTTTCTTCTAAATTACTCAAATGTCTTTTATGGCTCCCAATTACCCAATCAGAATTATAAATTCTTATGTATGATATAAGACCCTCTCAAATATGGGCTTATCACATCTTTCCAGTTCACTTTTCATCCATAATTTTACTTTATTTCCCAATAACCCTATTAGACAAATATGTCAGTCATCTAAAAGTTGGTACTAATTAGAAATGAGCATTTATTTTCACATACCAAGTATACATTGCTAAGGTTAAAACATTCATACTATAAGTTCAAAGGTATGTAGTATAAACCAAAATCATATACAGGTATGTTATGATTGTATCATACATACATAAGTGAGCATATAATCACCCTAAAATGCAACATCTAATTTAATGGAAAAACACCTTATTAAATGGAAGAAGCAACTTCTCCTAAAATAAGGAATAAGATAGAAAGCCCAATACTTAATAATGCATTGCATTGTATTTAATTAACATAATTAGGCCACAGAAAGAAATATAAGAATAGAAATTGGAAACAAGGAGATAAAACTATCTCAATTTGGAAATTATATGATTGTATACTTAGGGAACCCGAAACTACTACAACACAAAGATAATTCATTAAGATAGAAGGATACAAAAAACAGCTTTCACATACATAAAAAATAGTCAATTAGACTATATAATGAAAAAAATAGCCTCATTTATACCAGCACACACACAAAAATAGTATCTAGTATTAAAATTCATCAAAAAAAGTGAAAAATCATTTTTAGAAACACTTCAAAACACTATTGTTAAAATGCAACTTTTTATTTGAATATAGAGATTTTACCATGTTCTTGGATAGGAAAATTCAACATCATACAGTTGTAAAAATCCTTAAACTATTTTCTAATTTGTCACAATCCCAACAAAAATACCAACAGGTATTAGCAGAAAATAAGACAAATATGAGATTCAGAAAACCAGGGATCCAAGAAAAGACAGACAAGATAATTCCCAGGATGAAAAGAGAAGGATGTCCAAGTATTACAACTGTGCATGGTCCAAAAAGCTTCCAGTCCAGAAGAGATAGCAAAACCAGTGATCAAGAAGGGACTTTTCTGGGAAAGAAACAGAAGTGATAAAATGTTTGACTATGTGGAAGGATGTGTTGAAAAGTCAGCTACTTCATAGCATAAGGAATAGGAAGAGATACAGAGAAAAGATTCACACAAAGGAAAACAGTTGAAGTAATGATTAACCCCCAGAAAAACAAAACTTGCACAAGAATGGAAATGTGATTACAGAATACTACTTGCCTCAGCAATGAAAAATATTTAGTCATAATGAGAACACAGAATACAGATTTATACCAAAAAGCATAATGAGAGAAGTGTGTGATGTATCAGAACTATAATAGGTATTTACCTAGCACAATTAGGCCATAAAAATAGGTATTAGGGACACCTGGGTGGCTCAGTGGGTTAAGGGTCTAACTCTAGATTTTGGCTCAGGTCACGACCTCAGAATTGTGAGACTGAGTCCCATGTCTGGCTCCACACTGGGCATAGAGCCTATTTAAGATTTTCTCCCTCAGAGGGGAGCAAGATGGCGGCAGAGTAGGAGACCTAAATTTCATCTGGTCCCAGGAATTCAGCTGGATAGGGATCAAACCATTCTGAACACCTACAAAGTCAATAGGAGATCGAAGAAAAGAATAGCAGCAACTCTCTGAACAGAAAAGCTACCACTTTCTGGAAGGTAGGACGCGCAGAGAAGTGAATCCCAGGCGATATTTGGGAAGACAGACCACGGGGGGAAGGAGCCTCCATCAACCAGCTACCAGCAAGTGATAGAGCCCCGGAGCACAAAATCAGAACTTTTAGAAGTCTGCTCTGCTGAGGGACGTCACTACAGTGGCTAAGGGGGGGTGGAACCCTCACTGGGACAGTGTGGTCTCAGGACCCTCGGGGTCACAGAAAGACCGGGGGTGCCTGAGTGTGGTAGAGCTCCCAGGTTTCGGAGCGGGGAAGCCGGCTGCAAAGACGGAGCCAAGGAATGAGCTCTCAGTGTGGGGTGGCCATAAACTGTGATCCGAGGCACAGTCCGCCCACTGCTCTTCCAGCAAGGACCCAACAAGCAGCAGATCTGGGGAGACACAGGCGCGGGAGCGCACTGCAAGAATGTGCTGGGTTTGGAGACTCCAAATGGGGTCAGGTGTCAGAGACAGAAATGCTCAGCCACAGGCCGGGTGAGCACGGAGTGCAGCCGGGAACCTGGGAGAAAGGAGTGATTGACTGCTTTTCTCTGGGGGCGCACTGAGGAGTGGGGCCCCAAGTTCTCGGCTCCTCAGGGCAGAGAATGGGAGGCTGCCGTTTTCACTCTTGACCTCCAAAGCTGCAGGGAAAGCTTGCAGGGAACAAAAGCTCCCGAGAGCAAACCCGAGCAGATTACTTAGCCTGGTCCCCCGCAAGGGTGGAGCAACTCCACCTCCGGCAAAGACATTTGAGAACCACTGCAACAGGCCCCTCCCCCAGAAGATCAGCAAGAACAGCCAGCCAAGACCAAGTTTACCAATCAAGGAGAACGGCAGAACTCCAGCACTAGGGGAATACAGCACACAGAATTTATGGCTTTTTTCCCCATGATTCTTTAGACTTTCAAAGTTAATTTTTTTAATTTTTTTTTCCTTTTTCTATATTTTTTTGAATTTTTCTTTTTCCCTTTTTTTTTTTCCCTTTTTCAACCAACATCTTATCAATCCCTTCTTTTAAAATCTCTTTTATTTTTCATTTTTAGAGTCCTATTCTATCCCTTCATTGTAGTTAACCATATATAAGTTGTTCTCTCTTTAAAATTTTGGGATACAGTTTCTACTAACAGACCAAAATATACCCTAAATCTCTAGTATGGCTTTGTTCTAGTCTCCTGCCTGATCCCATTATCTCCCACTTTTTTTTAAATTTCTCTTCTTTCTTTTTACAACCAACTTATCTTATCAATTCCTTTTATAAAATCTATTATAATTTTCATCTATACAGTCATATTCCATCCCTTCATCGTACTTACCCTTATTTTTATACATATGTAAGTTCTTTCTTTAAAATTTTGGAAGTTTCTTCTAACAGACCAAAATGCACCCCAAATCTAGTGTGTGGCACTGATCTATGCATCAGCCTGATCATAGTTGATCATATTCTCGTTTTTTTTTTTTTTCTTTTTTCTTTCTTTCCCTTTCTTTTCCCCCCGTTTCAGGTCTCTTCTGATTTGTTTAGTGTATATTTTTCTGGGGTCGTTGTTACACTGTTAGCATTTTGTTCTCTCATTCATCTATTCTCTGGACAAAATGATAAGACGGAAAAAATCACCTCAAAAAAAAGAACAAGAGGCAGCACCGACTGCCAGGGACCTAATCAATATAGACATTAGTAAGATGTCGGAACTAGAGTTCAGAATGACGATTATAAAGAGACGAGCTGGGCTTGAAAAAAGCATGGAAGATACTAGAGAAACTGCTTCTGGAGAAATAAAAGAACTAAAATCTAACCAAGTCGAAATCAAAAGGCTATTAATGAGGTGTAATCAAAAACGGAGGCTCTAAATGCTAGGATAAACGAGGTAGAAGAGAGAATTAGTGATATAGAAGACCCAATGATGGAGAATAAAGAAGCTGAGAAAAAGAGAGATAAACAACTACTGGATCACAAAAGCAGAATTCGAGATATAAGTGATACCGCAAGATGAGACAATATTAGAATAATTGGGATCCCAGAAGAAGAAGAAAGAGAGAGAGGGGCAGAAGGTATATTGGAACACATTAGAGCAGAGAACTTCCCTACTTTGGGAAAAGAAACAAGCATCAAAATCCAGGAGGCACAGAGAACCCCTCTCAAAATCAGTAAAAATAGGTCAACACTCCGACATCTAATAGTACAACTTACAAGTCTCAGAGACAAAGAGAAAATCCTGAAAGCAGCTCGGGAGAAGAGATATGTAACCTACAATGGTAGAAACATTAGACTGGCAACAGACCTATCCACAGAGACCTGGCAGGCCAGAAAGGACTGGCAGGATCTATTCAGAGCACTAAATGAGAAAAATATGCAGCCAAGAATAC
>NC_138382.1:5246577-5287045 GCF_054177405.1 Leptonychotes weddellii
CATTTTTCCAAAGACATCCAAACGGCCAACAGACACATGAAAAAGTGCTCAATATCACTCGGCATCAGGGAAGTCCAAATCAAAACCTCAATGAGATGCCACCTCACACCAGTCAGAATGGCTAAAATTAACAAGTCAGGAAATGACAGATGTTGGTGGGAATGCGGAGAAAGGGGAACCCTCCTACACTGTTGGTGGGAATGCAAGCTGGTGCAGCCACTCTGGAAAGCAGTATGGAGGGTCCTCAAAAAGTTGAAGATAGAGCTACCATATGATCCAGCAATTGCACTACTGGGTATTTACCCCAAAGATACAAATGTAGTGATCCGAAGGGCTAGGTACACCCCAATGTTTATAGCAGCAATGTCCACAGTAGCCAAACTATGGAAAGAGCCTAGATGTCCATCAACAGATGAATGGATAAAGAAGATGTGATATATACAATGGAATATTATGCAGCCATCAAAAAACCCCCTTAATCTTGCCATTTGCAACCCCGTGGTTGGAACTAGAGGGTATTATGCTAAGCGAAGTAAGTCAATCAGAGAAAGACAGGTATCATATAACCTCACTGATATGAGGAATTCTTAATCTCAGGAAACAAACTGAGGGTTGATGGAGTGGTGGAGGGTGGGAGGGATGGGGTGGCTGGGTGATAGACATTGGGGAGGGTATGTGCTATGGTGAGCGCTGTGAATTGTGTAAGACTGATGAATCACAGACCTGTACCTCTGAAACAAATAATACATTATATGTTTTAAAAAAGGAAAAAAAAAGAAGATAGTAGGAAGGGAAAAATGAAGGGGACGGGAATCGGAGGGAGAGATGAACCATGAGAGACTATGGACTCTGAGAAACAAACTGAGGGTTCTAGAGGGGAGGGGAGTGGGGGGATGGGTTAGCCTGATGATGGTTATTAAGGAGGGCATGTAATGAATGGAGCACTGGCTGTTATACACAAACAATGAATCATGGAACACTACATCAAAAACTAATGATGTAATGTATGGTGATTAACATAACATAATAAAATTAAATTAAAAGAAAAATGATTTTCTCCCTGTCCCTCTGCCCCCCCCCCCCCCGCTCAAGCTCTCTCTCCCTCTCAAAAACTAAAAAAAATTTTAAAAAATAGGCACTAAAAAAGATACCATAAACAATGTTAAAAGACTGGGGAATTGTAAATCTGTATACCAAAGGGCTAATACTCAATATATGTTGAGAAAAAAAGCTATAGATCAATTAGAAACAGAAAGAAAAAAAGCAAAGGATATAGGAAGACAATCCACAGAAGAGAGATACAAACAGCTGGCTTGTAAACACATGAGAAATTTTTCCAACTCAGGTTCTAATTAAGGAAATGAAATATAACACAGGATAGCAATTTTTGTCCCATCAGTTTGGCAAAATATTTAAAAATTGGTAACATCCAAGGATGCTGCAATGAACATGGGGGTACAAATATCTCTTTGAGTAGCGATTCTGTTTCCTTTGGATATATACCCAGAAGTGGAATAGCTAAATCAAGATGCTAAATTTTATGAAGTGTATTTTGCCACATTTTTTTAAAAGAGCAAAAGTAAGACAAAGAAAAATGTCAGAGTAAAAAGGATGGTTTAAGGGACGCCTGGGTGGCTCAGTCGGTTAAGCGTCTGCCTTCGGCTCAGGTCATGATCCCAGGGTCCTGGGATCGAGTCCCACATCGGGCTCCCTGCTTCGCGGGGAGCCTGCTTCTCCCTCTGCCTCTGTCTCTCTCTCTGTCTCTCATGAATAAATAAAAAAATAAAATAAAATCTTTAAAAAAAAAAAGGATGGTTTAAAAAAAAAAAGTGTAACTAATATATAACAGACTGGAAAAATGAAATAATAAGCAAAAATTTCTCATATCTAGCAATAATTTTAGAAAAATATATATTGAGAAAAGGTTCTTAATTCTACTAAGTAACAGAAAAAGCATAATATATCATGAGTAAAATTCAGCAAGAAACTTGCTGTAGCGGTATGAATAAAACCATCAAGTTACTGAAAAACATAAAATAATACTTGGATACAAGGAGAAATATAATGTATCCCTTAAATAGAAAATGTAATATGGTAAAGAAATATCCATTCTTCCCAAATTAATCTTTAGAGCGATTCTAACAAAATGTAAATGTAATACTTCGAGGAGCTTTATGACTACTCAACAAACAGGGCAATGCCACACTGATGGGCTTAAGTTGTCAAATCATCCATTTGGGTTTACATAGGCCCTATCACTTAATTAACACTATGACCTTGGAAAGTTACTTAACCTCTCTGTTGCAGACTTAAAAATAAAGCCAACAGGTTTAAATACCATCCCATAAATAAGTTCTTTATGTTACTACAGGATGTTCACATAAGCATCAATGAACTCTTTTATAAATACCACATTTACAGAATGAAGACATACCCTGTTTCAGTGCACTTCACTTTATTGCATTTCTCAGATATTGCTTTTTTTTTTTTAAACACACTGAAGGTTTGTGACAACACTGCATCAAAAGCAAGTCTATTGGCGCCACTTTTCCAATAGCATTTGCTTCACTACTGTCTTGGGAGATGAACAATGAGATTAATGTTTTTATGCCTACTAACACAACATCCATTCAGCAGCCTGTGGATCAAAGAGTCATTTCAATATTCAAGACTTATTATTTAAGAAATACATTTCTTAAGGCTATAGCTGCCATAGATAGTATTCCTCTGCCAGGTCTGGGCCATCACTGAAAACCTTCCAGAAAGGAGTCACCATTCCAGATGCCAATTAGAACATTTGTGTTCATGGGAAGAGGTCAAAATATCAACATGAAGAGGAGTTTGGAAGAAGTTGATTCCAGCCTTCACAGATGACTTTGAGGTGTTCAAAACTTCAAAGGAAGAAGTAATCGCAGAAGTGGTGGAAATAGCAAGAGAATTAGAAGCGGAGGCTGAAAGTGTGGGGCACTTGGGTGGCTCAATTAGTTGAGCATCTGACTCATGATTTCAGCTCAGGTCATGATCTCATGGGTCCTGGGATTGAGCCCCGCATTGGGCTCTGTGCTCCGTGAGAAGTCTGCTTGGATGCTCTGCCTCTCTTTCTCCCCAACCCCTGATCGCACACATGTGCTCTAGCTCTCTTTTTCTCTCCCTTTCTCTCTCTCTCTCAAATAAATAAAATCTTTAAGAAAAAAATTTTAAAAATTTTAAAAATGTGGCTGCAATCTCCTGATATAACTTGAATGGATAAGGACTTGCTTCTTATGGATGAGCAAAGAAAGTGGTTTTTTGAAATGGAACCTACTCGTGGTGAAAATATTGTGAAGACTATTGAAATAACAAAAAAGGATTTAGAATATTACATCAACTTAGCTGCTAGAGCAGCAACTTGGTTTGAGAGGACTGACTCCAATTTTGAAAGAAATTCTACTGTGGGTAAAATACTATCAAGCAGCATTACATGCTACAGAGAAATCACTTGTCAATGGAAGAGTCAGCTGACATGGCAAACTTCACTTTTACCTTATTTTAAGAAATTGCCATAGCCTCAGCAAACAGCACCCTGATCAGTCAGCAGCCATTAACACTGAGACAAGACCCTCCAACAGCAAAAAGATTATAACTCACTGAAAGCTCAGATGATGGTTAGCATTTCTTAGCAATAAAGTATTTTTAATTAAGGTATGTCCATTGTTTTTTTTAGACATAATGCTATTGCATACTTAATAGATCACAGTATAGTGTAAACATAACTTTTATATGCACTGGGAAACAAAAAAATTCCTTTGACTCGCTTTATTGCAATATTTGCTTTATTGTGGTGGTCTAGAACTGAATCCACAAAATCGCCAAGGTACGCCTATAAATATTTAGGTGTATTTATACAATACATACATGTGTAGTTTTGATATTTACAGAATAAATATTTCTTCTATTAATTCCACATTGCAGTTGAAAATTATTAATCACCCTTTCACTGAACCATGAAATACCTATCAAGCTCTTTCTAAAGTAGGGCCTGGAGTACTATGAAAGATGCAGAGGGTAAAACACATACCCCAAAATGATCCCTACCATCAAGAAGCTCATAGTCTAGTAGGTAGTAGCTGTACACTATTTACATATTTTTATCTAAGAACAGGAAAGTATGCTGACTAAAGTGAATTACAAGTTAGTTATAATTTTAGTAAATATAACCCTAAAATAGATAGGCAGAGGTCATACAAATATTGAAGTTAAACGAACACATAACATTAATGTGCTGTTTAAGCCAGGAGGTCAAAAAATACCAGAGTTAAAAAGAAAACAGCCACATAAGTAAGCAATTTTAGAGAAGAGTATTAAAGGAATTTACTTCTTCCCTTTCAATTAAAATAAATGGGATTTCTAACCACTTATCATGGTGAGCACTGTGTAAAGTATAGAATTGTCAAATCATGATGTTGTACATCTGAAACTAATATAATATTGTATTTGACATTAAAAAAATTAAAAAATAAAAAATAAGTGGGTTTTCTGAAGCTAATCAAAGAAAGAGAAAGAATTAATCTTTTAGAACCAATCATGTGTTTCAGCTTGGGTAGGCCTAAACTGGGATTGGTTTACACTGTTACATGAATCCCAGAAAGCATTGTTCTGATTTCTTTTTCTCCTTTAATTAGGCAGTATGACTGTCATTACGCACATCCCTACTGGTAAAAAAAAGAATAAAGTCTGGAATGAGCATTACCACAGGGAATTGGCACAACCCAGAGTGGGGGCAGAGGGGGTCGGGGGGAGTAACTGTTGCCTTGCTAATCATAAAAATGAGTGAAAAATACATTAATGTTCAAGAAACTCTGGAAAGATAGTGTTGGTAGTGATACAAAAGCTAGATGTAACCAAAACCTTACTAAACTGATGTTTATGTTTAGAGTTATACTTAAAACTATAATCAGAATTCCTAGGAGAAAATAACTTTGATATTAAGATTCTAAAATACTTATTTCTGACAACAAACATAATCATTATTTGGTTATAAAGCAGACTTACCAGATTTTTACCATCTTGCTTATGGATAGTTACAATTCTACTTTCATTTGAGCCTTCTTGGCTTGCTTGCTTAATAGTAACATCAATAATATCAGGAAAGTCACAATATAACTGTAAATCCTATAATGAAGAGCATTTGAAATTAAAAACAGGTAAAACTAAGGGAGCCATTTTAAAACAAAACTTATGAAGGACATAACATTCATTCCAAATCCTTTAAAATAAAAAAGTATTGAGAGTAACTAAATGGGATTCTCTCCCTCAATAATGTAACCCTAAGACTTAACCGTATCTTGCTTTGACTTAAAAATGAGAGCATTAAAATAGTACCAGGAATCTAATTATGCTACAGTTCCCTTCAATCCAATCAACATCAAGAGGAACCATTGTCAGAAAACTGAAAGTTTAACCACCAAAGAATGAAGGTAAAGATAAATCTCTAATAACAATCTAAGTACAACATAGATATGAACAAACTTAAAACTTACAGTGCAAAACTTAGAAAAACTAACTATACATCATCATAAAATCAATTAAAATTAGTCTTTTCCAATTAAATTTTATGATTGTGCTTATTATCAATAACAGCAAAATTATAAAAAGAGGCAAAACTACCTTAAAATCCCTTTAGGAATTCAAGCCTTTTTGAAAACTATAAGAACCATTACTAATTATTTGTCATAAAAAAACTAAATAAAAAACCACTTAAGAACAATGAGAAAAGAATTATAGATACAACTTTGATGGCTTCACACTATTAAAAACTTCCACTTCTATCAATGAGAGAAGAGAACTGCAAGACCATGTTTCCAATGAGTAATATCACTCTGCTTCTATTGCCATTCACTTAAATTAACAAAGAATGAGAACATATCGTTAAGGATTACCTGTTCTGTCAGTGTCTCACTTTCTTTATGTTTCCCTCTTGACCACTGAATTCCACCGTTTCCAGTTATTATAATGGTTGCAAAAATCTCCTCACCTGAAGGACCTCTTCCAGGTTCTTTTACTTCAAACTGCTCTGTGTAGAAGGCAGACTGAAGAGTTTCCAGATTTATAAGATACTTAAGTTTCAAGTTTCTGGCAGTGGCTTTGCAATGGCTGAATTGCTCAATAAATCTGCGAAATCTGTACCTTATTCGTTTCCTTGTCAAAATATGATAGTCTTGGATCTTTGCTCGAACACATTTTGGTAAGAATGTCTTGTAGCTGGGGACAGAGAGCACACACAGAAAAACAAAACAAATTGGAAGACAAATCTAAAACGACACTGAAAGAGAAACTACCACCTTCCTCCATGACAGGCAAGTGCCGCAGCACAGAGGTCAGGTGGAGAAGGGTGACACAGCCACCACTTGTACAGTATTAAGTTTTGTCAGATGATGTAAATACATATAAAAATTCTCTGAGTTACCACAAATGTTTAGAATAGGATATGTTAATTTTCTTCCCCTAATGAAATGAAGATTTAGTCTAGCTAATAATGGAGTCTCTAAAAATTTGTTTTCTCTGATTATCTTATACATCAATTTTTTGGCACCGTGTTGCAAGTATTTCCTATGATGCTGTACACCAAAATTTACCTGAGCTCTGGAAACTGTTACACTTTTTTGGATGCTACAGCTGTTCGTTATGCAAACATACTTCTTTTGTATACATTATTTTCTGGCCTTTTTCAGTAACTCCTAATAATTCCTTTGCCATCAAAACAACTCTACTTAGAAATGTTCTGACACTTTTGTACCTCTATCTCTATGTAAAATATCCTGAAGAAGAGAGATAACGTCCCAACTGTTCAAATATCTGACCAATGAAGAGCATTTTATTTCTGAAGGTACAACTGCATTAAATTCCCATGCCCTCACCTATGCTAATCCTTCTTCCCATCATCCATCTCCTATCTGTTTAGCTCTAACTCATTCCAAAAGTTTCAGCTCAAGCATCATCAAATCCAGGCAACCTTTCTCTATGACTGTTAGATGCTCCTCTCCCTTTGTCTGATAGTATTCTGTGCACCATCCATAGTATCACTTCTCCCTCTATCCTGTATCTGAGTATTTATAGCTAGTGCTCCGGCTGGCTCACGCTGAGAGCTTACATTTTAGGACTATTTAGTTGTTTGCTAAAGAGCTGTCATTAAAATTTAACTTCTCTAAAGTTACAAATAAATTATAGTAAAAATATAGGTAATACTCAAAATGTATCACTTCCTAATTATTTTACATCTTAAATTTTTACATTTTACTACTTCCTATGCTTTTGAAGCTGTTTACATCTCTCGTACATGAGTGGCGAAAAAGATTTGCTATTGCTCATCTCTTCCCAATTCTACATTCAGGCACATCAGGTTGATACCCTGAAACTGGCCATAGGCAGGATTTATACCATGGACGTCAGCAAAGATGACAAACAAATCACATCTTTGGGGTTTTTTTGAGAACTGGTTGTTACACATTTACTAGCACACCACCGCTTCTTCCCTTCCCTACTCTGCCTGAACCCCGCTGATGAACACTCAGTTTTGTACTCAAGTAGCAGAGCTGCTGGAGAGTCATTTGACAAGGTAAACAGGGCAGTATAAATTCATAATCACCAATTTCAAATATGCTTTCAGCACGACCATCCATTTTACAACACTTCTCTGGTTCAACTAATTCTCCCAAGTTCCACGACTATGTCAAACCCTCTCCAGTTTTCTCAAACTGCCTACTACCTTTCTTCTGCCTCAAACCTCAGCTATATTCCTCCTTACGTTCAGCAAATGACTTCATCTCTTTCTCTGGGGGGGAAAAAAGAGCTTCTCTAAGCAGAGCTCCCTCAACATTATGCTGGCAAATCTACATACATCTGCACCCATTCCCTCCTCCTCCCCACCTGTGACAACAAATGAGGTATAAACCAGCAAGGTAAAGACACTTTGGCTTGGACACATATGTACCTATAGTCTCTTTCTTCCTCTAATATACATTCACCCTCTGGGGACTTTTATTCTTATTTCTCTTTGAACTACGAAACACTAACGTTCGTCCCACCTTAAATGTAAAATTTCTTTGTCCCACATATCCCTTCAGCTACAGCCTATCTGGCCTAATTTTGAAAGAGTTTATACAGCCATTTCCATTTACTCTTCAATTCACTCCAGTCTAGCTTCTGCTCCATCATTCCACAGAAAATGCTTTTGCTAAAAATCAAGAAAGATTTTCATGTTGCTAAAACCAAATTCCCATATTCATCTCCCTTGTCATTCCTCAGCAGCATCCAACACTGCTGATCATTCTCTCCTTCAATTTTCTCCCCTTAGCTTTCCTCGCTTTATTCCTGTCTCTTGGGATACTTCTCAATCTTCTTTTCAGGTTCACTCCCACCTGGTGATTAAGGTTGAAATTCCTCAAGACTTAAGGCCCTCTTCTCTTCTTATTTATACTCTTTCTCTCTAGGTTCTCTAGATGCAAATGACTCTGATATCTGTCTCCAGCACTGACCTCTACACTCCATACCCTAATCTTCCATAGGCAAGTCAATCTATACATTTAATTTAAATGTCTCAAAAGCTCCTTAAACAATGTGTCAAACCAAACTCACAAGTCCTTCTGATGTCCTCCCCTAAAAGATCCTCTTATAGCATTTCCTATCTAAGTAAAGAGCACTGCAATTCACCCATGAACCAGGAATCATCCTTGAGGCCGCCTTCTCCTTTGATTCCCATTATTCCATTCATCACCACGTTCCCATGAGTTTACTTTACCTTCTAAATACTTCTCTTAGTTGCCCATTTTTCTCATTACTAACTCATTAATAACCGCATCTCCTGGAGGAAAATACTGTAATGGCCTTAGTGTCTGGGCAACTGGCATTCCCATTTCCTCTTACCACTATCCGATTTTGTTTTCTACACTGGACTCAGGGGGATCTTTTAAAATCACAAATCTAATCATTTCACCATTGCTTAATACCCTTGCATGGTTTCTGAGTGCTCGTAACCTTGTCAACACGGCTCTAAGGTTCTGTAGGTTCTGGTCTAGCCCCTGCTTTGCCTCCTCCTAACTCTTTGGGCTCTAGCCATACTGATTCTCTTCACTCTTCCCATGCTCCCTTCTGCTACAAGGCCTCTTCCATGAGTCTCTACACACTCCCTCACTCCTCTCTCTCTGCCCATTAAATTCTACTCTTTTTTTCAGACCTCACAAGTCACACTTTCTTCCTAACAATTATATATTTCTAAATAAACAGATATATAAAATTTAATAAAAGTCTAGACAGCATAGAGGAGAGCCTCAGGAAATTTAGAATAAACACTGAAAAGACAAAAATAGACTCAGAATACAAATGACTCTTGCTTAACTACTTCCGTCAAAAATGTTAGTTACCAAGAGACTTATTAAATCTGAATACAATTTATATAAACATTTTACAAAAATGCAAAATACATAGCCACCAATGGCTACTTTTTCATAAGACTTTTAATAAGACTTATTTGGATATAAAAAGAGGAGTTTAAAATAACAACATAAAACAAAGCTTTCCACATTGATGCATGGCATAAAGGACCAGACATACTTCCTCTGGGAAAACCATAGGAATGTGTGGTTCTTGAACATGGTGAATCCACTTCAGCATCATGCTATCAGAACCAGACTTGTTAGAAACACTAAAAATTTTTCAAGAGAAAAGTTATTAATTCTTAAAGCATAAAGACATTTTTCCTCATGCTTTTCTTATACTGAGTTTTTAAAGAATGCTAAAATTGAGGCTCCAAAAGGCTCTGAAATTGAGCCTTGGCTTAGAAACTGTATACTATTTTTTGTACTATAAAATGAAATCTGCATTTTATTATTATAGTTGGAGTAGGCGTTTGGAAACTCTATTATTATTTACTTAGTTTTTTAGAAAGGGAGTCCAGGGAGATGAGGTGAGTAGCTCAGTTGCTATGTAAGTAGCCTTGGTCCTGGCCTAATGTTTACAAATTCAGCAGTCTCCTTTAAACTCTTTGCATTTTCCAGTTCTCTTCTTCCCACCCTTTAGCAGGCTTAGAATTTTAAAGAGCAGATGAAGGATGAAAACACAAAAATTTTATGCTTTCCTTCACTTTCTGTACTCTAATACCTAAGCCATAATGTCCAATTAAGAGTTGGTGGCATACAGAAAAGTTATCTAATGCACACACATGCAGAAAGAGGTTCACACACACACACACACACACACACACAGAGCTAACACAAAGGCACAGACACACGAAGATGCACCTTACATGCATTTTTTTTAAAAGTCGGGGAAGGAATATGTATTTAATTATACTAATCAGAGATCCATATCCTACTGGGTATTTCTGGGAACAAAACAGTTCATTTCATTCTGCCAACAGCTAATCATTTATCTATTCTCCCATCAATCTTGAATAATTTAACACTGAGTAGAGTTTCTTGATTATTTCTCAGAAATAAGCACTAAATGTGAACTCAGAAAACATCAGTTGAGTTAAATTACATTACAAAGGCAAGCAAGGCAGGCACGATTTGCTTCAGGACAGGCAGAAATTATTTATCTAATATTAAAATGTCATGGCACAAGAAACAAAAGAAAAAATAAATCACCTCAAAATTATGAATTTTATGAATACTTTCAAGAAAGTGAAAAAACAATCCAAAGAAGGGGAATATATTTGCAAACTATAAATATGATAACTTCCATCTGGAGACTTGTATCCAAAATATGTAAAGCACCCTTATAACTCAATAATAAAAAAATCTTGAGTCGTACATCTTAAATGGGTGAACTTTATGGTTAAGGCTTAACAGACATCTGAAAACAAAACAAGAATACTTAAAACCAAAGCGGAAACAGAAACTGATACCCTGCAATTTGGGTATGTAACTGTTTTTAAGGCACTTAGTAAAGCAGTGACTAAACCCAGTTATTGAGAGAAGGATTTCAAGAAATACAGGGAGTTTTAACCAGATTCATAACACCCTCAAACTTTTAATCCTAAGTATGCAATATGTAAAACATATAGTCTTCAAACTTATAAAAAACTTGAAGAACTCTTATAATAATCATATACATCTTTAAAAAGAGTAAAAGTCTTACAACCATTAAAGCTGGGCTATAGGAGCAGTATTTCAAAAAATCCTGTTAGGCATGACAAAACCGAATACGTACATGAGTAATTTGGAGAATGTGGAGTGTGGATCACTTATAAAAGAATCTGCTGGATCAGTTATAACATGAATAAGGTCTAAGGATCTAATGTAAAACATGATGACTCTGATAAAACTGTATTGTAGAAGTGAAATTTGCTGAGAGGAGTGTTTAAACATTCTCACCAAAAAAAAAAAAGTAAGTAGAAAAGATAAGTATGTGAGGTAATGGATGTGTTAATGAACTAGATGGGGGAGTTCTTAATCGTGTATACATACAGCAAACCACCACGATGCACATTTCCAATCATCTTACAATTTTATATGTCAATGATACTTCAAAAAAGCAGAAATTTTTAGGAAAATTCCCTGGAGAACTTGTGAAGATTTGTATTTGTGGGCTTCCCCTAAGATTTACTGAATCAAAACTCTTGCGTAGCACTCAGAAATCTTCAGTTGTTTTTTTTTTAAAGATTTTATTTATTTATTTGACAGAGAGAGAGATAGCGAGAGCAGGAACACAAGCAGGGGGAGTGGGAGAGGGAGAATCAGGCTTCCCGCCGAGCAGGGAGCCCGATGTGGGACTCGATCCCAGGACCCTGGGATCATGACCTGAGCCGAAGGCAGATGCTTAACGACTGAGCCACCCAGGAGCCCAGAAATCTTCAGTTTTAACAGGCACTTCAGGTGATACTAATTCAAGTAAACTATGGGCCAATATTTGAGAAATACTGCTTCAGATTTATTTATAAAGACAACTTGAGGATCTATCAGAAATTATGCCTACAGGTGTTCTTTTCATTCCCCTAACTTTACTTACTCTTTTTAGAATAAATGAGTCAAATAATTAATAAGTGTCAAACATCATTGATATTTTCTGTAGTACTCCAACTCTTTCAATATTTTTTTAAATTCTAAGATAAATCAGTACTAAGGATATAATGTATAATATGATCACTATAGTTAACACTGCTGTATGGTATATACTAAAGTTTTTAACAAAGTAGATCCTAACAGTTCTCATCATAAGGAAAAGAATTTCTTTTTCTTTCTCTTTTTTTGGTAACTATATGAGATGATGGATATTAACTAAACTTATTTTGGTAATTATTTCACAAATATATGTAAGTCAAATCGTGATGCTGTACACCTTAAACTTATACAGTGCTATATGACAATTATATCTCAATAAAACTGGAAGAAAAAAAGAAAAAATAAATTTCTTTTATCTCACAAAGTATGTGTTGTATACAAGGAAGAAAATTTACCCATATGACTTTTAATTATTACAAAATCAAAAAGATTTGACACAGAAAGTACAATTAACTATAGAAAAACTCCAACTATTCACATTTATTTATATGGATTTGCATAAGGAAACTACCTGATAGAGCTATAGATGTCCAGTGGGGTCTGATCCTTCTCTTTGGCTAGTCTCATCATATCTAACACAGCCATTCCAAGACATTCTTCCTGTGTTTCATGGGTCACGGGTATTTTTATCCATCCATGTAAAAAATCATGCCGCCACTATAGGAAAAAAATTTAGAAGGAAATATCTCTTAAATTTCACTATCACATTTTAATCTATTATATTCTAACCTATAATTTCTACAACATGCATTTAAAAAGAACGTCAACTCCTCCATTGATTTTCAGTTATTTTGCCATAAAATTATAGTGAAAATTTTTTTGTCAATGGAAACTGATTTATTAGACTGTGTTCCCCATTATATAGTACATATGATGTCAACACTGCTGGTATCTTCAAATTATATCTTCTACATAAAAATTACCTAAATTAAAATAGATATTAGCTAATTAAGTAAGTACCTAGTTCCAAATATGTTCAAAGCATTATACTAAGTAGGACTGTGTGAGATACAAAAAAATATAAGATGGGCTGCAACCCTCAAGAAGACTAAAATCTAGCAGGGAAGCTAAACATGTAAACAAAATATTGTAATGCAGATACTCTATACTAAGTGCCACACAACAGATGCTTCAGGAATTTAAAAGAAGTTGAAACTATAAGCAGTTGACATAATCAGGGAAGGTTTCATGGAAAAGTCAAAACTTCATGTAGTCTTAAAAGATGAAGAAATTTCTGATGGACACAAAACAGGGTGATAGAAGGAATGATACAAAAACAAAGCATAAGGCATGTTCAGAGATGCAAACTAGTTTGGTTGGACAGACAGTTTAAGTAAGGGAATAATGTGGATTAAAACTTGGAAAAGGGGTGGGGCGCCTGGGTGGCTCAGTTGGTTAAGCGACTGCCTTCGGCTCAGGTCATGATCCTGGAGTCCCGGGATCGAGTCCCACATCGGGCTCCCTGCTCAGCAGGGAGTCTGCTTCTCCCTCTGACCCTCCTCCCTCTCATGCTCTCTGTCTCTCATGGTCTCTCTCACAAAAAAAAAAAAAAAAAAAACTTGGAAAAGGGGGTGCCTGGGTGGCTCAGTAGGTTAAGCATCTGCCTTGGGCTCAGGTCATGATCCCAGAGTCCTGGGATGGAGCCCCACATCGGGCTCCCTGCTCCACAGGAAGCCTGCTTAGCAGGAAGCCGGCTTCTCCCTCTGCCTGCCACTCCCCCTGCTTGTGCTCTCTCTCACTCTGTCTCTCTCTCTCAAATAAATAAATAAAATCTTAAAAAAATAAAATAAAATAAAACTTGGGAAAGTAAGTTGGGGTCAAAATGTAGGTACTCTTGAATGACTTGACCCTAAAAAGTAACAGACAACCATTTTCTTAAAGCCTCAGTTTCTCAGAGCACCTTCTCTTAAAGCATCATGTCTCTTCCACTGGTAGAAGTATCAATGATGAAAGTGCTTTAAGAAAATAAAGTATATCCAGTGAGACTCATTAAGAGGCTGCTGTAATGGTTCAGATATGAAATAATAAGGATCTGATGTAGGCAACAGAAGACACTAAAAGAGCCTGAAAAAAAACTTATAACTATCATTATATATAAAAATGAAGAAAAAGAAATAATAGAAATTTCAAGATTTTGGTCTAGATGATTTAGGAATATGGAAATGAGACTGAATGTGTAATGGGAGAAAGGAAAGGCAAAACAGAAAAATGACCAATATTCTAAAAAATAGCAATTTTCTTGAAAAGAAAGGTGAGAACTAAAATATTAGCTGAAATACCAGTATTTAACCAAGGTTTTATTATTTTTTTTTAAGATTTTATTTATTTATTTGAGAGAGAGAAAGAAAGAGCACAAGCTGGGGGGAAGGGGCAGAGGGAGAAGGAGAAGTAGACTCCCTGCTGAGCAGGGAGCCCACCGTGGGGCTCAATCCCAGGACTCTGGGATCATGACCTGAGCCCAAGGCAGACGCTTAACCAACTGAGCCACCCAGGTGCCCCTTAACCAAGGTTTTAAACTGGATAAGAGAAATATAGGGCCACTCTCTTTATTTTATGTAATAAATGTGATAACTTATCTCATGAAATTAAAGTTTAACACAAATTCTTCAAAAATAATTTTATTAAAAAAAAAATAGGGGCACCTGGGTGGCTCAGTCTGTTAAGCCTCTGCCTTCAGCTCAGGTCATGCTCTCAGGTCCTGGGATCAAGCCCCATGCCTGCTCAGCAGGGAGTGTGCTTCTCCTTCTCCCTCTGTCCACCCCCTGCTCATGCTATCTCTCTCTCTCAAATAAATAAGATCTTTTAAAAAATAAAAAAATAAAAATAATTTTATTAAAAGAAATAAATACACAATTAAAAGTATATTTGTTAACTTCCTATTAATAAATTAGAAGACATTTTAGTACCAAAAAAACCCTATATTATTTAAAAGGCACAAACCATGAAATAACCAGTATTAACCAAAACAAAAGCCTAATATTGGTAACACAAAGTTACCAGGGAAGGAGTTAGATTTTGTTTTGCTAACACTTATCTCACCACACTTTTAGAAATGGGCAAGTAAGTTATTCTGATTAAGATAACTGATGGCTAACTCTGGAAAACAGTATGGAGATTCCTCAAAAAGTTGAAAACAGAGCTACTCTACAACCCATCAATTGCACTACTGGGCATTTACTCCAAAGATACAAATGTAGTGATCCGAAGGGGCACCTGTACCCCAATGCTTATAGCAGCAATGTCCACAATAGCCAAACTATGGAAAGAGCCTAGATGTCCATCAACAGATGAATGGATAAAGAAGATGTGGTATGTATATACAATGGAATATTACTCAGCCATCAAAAAAACGAAATCTTGCCATTTGCAATGATGTGGATGGAACTAGAGGGTATTATGCTAAGCCAAATAAGTCAATCAGAGAAAGATAATTATCATATGATCTCACTGATACGTGGAATTTGAGAAAGAAGGCAGAGGATCACAGGGGAAGAGAGGAAAAAATGAAAGAAGATGAAACCAGAGAGGGAGACAAACCATACGAGACTCTTAATCTCAGGAAACAAACTGAGGGTTGCTGGAGGGGAGGTGGGTCGGGGGATGGGGTAACTGGGTGATGGACACTGGGGAGAGTATGTGTTGTAATGAGCACTCGGTATTATATAAGACTGATGAATCACAGACCTGTATTCCCTAAAACAAATAATACATTATATGTTAATTAACTGAATTTAAACTTTTTTAAAAAAGGTAACTAATGATTAGGTAGATTCTTTTTAATACCTTGCTTTTGTTCCACATTCTATATAGGACCAGAGTATAATAAATTATGTTCATGAAGATATTCTGTGGAATTTATACCCAAAAGATGATAAAGATAGGAAAAACCATTAAGAGCAGCACTAAGAACATAATCAACCAAATGCCCATTACAGAAAAATCACAATTGAAATAGAGTCCCAAATAACAAAGCATACTATTTTAAACTATTTTTAAACTTCTTTAAAAAATGCAGTGTGTACCAATAAAAATTTCCTTTAATCATAACTGTAGAAAAGTAGTTTTCCAGAGTCAAGAGTCTCCAGGAGGTGGGTGGGGGAATGGGGTAACTGGGTGATGGGCATTAAGGAGGGCACATGGTGTGATGAGCACTGGGTATTATATGCAACTAATGAATCATTGAGCATTATTATCATTATTATCAAAAACTAATGACGTTGGATAATTGAATTAAAAAAAAATTTTTTTTAATCATTTTTCATTTGGGTAGCTGACATTTGAACCAAAAAATTTTATCTGCATTCACCCAGAAAAATAAGAAAACAGTTATAGTCACAAAATCAGAAACGAACCAAGAAACAATATGGAGTGAGTATACATTTTTTTGCCGAATATATATAAATTCATTAAAGACTTCACATGACAGCAAATTATTTGCTGAGTCACCGTATTTGATGGTATCAAGGCAATCCTCAGAAGAAAATGAATTTAAAAGGGACATCTAACTTTTGGCTTTTATTGGCTTACCTTTTCCAAATCCATCTTTCTATAGTAGTGTCTTAACGTACTTCATAGTTTAGTGGCTGAACTACTTTTTAGTTATTTAAAAATATCAACATAATCTTATACTCTGATGATGTCACTGGTCAAACATGTTTTCCTTATTCTATATAAAATGCATATAATTCGGGTGCCTGGGTGGCTCAGTCGTTAAGCATCTGCCTTCGGCTCAGGTCATGATCCCAGGGTCCTGGGATCGAGTCCCACATCGGGCTCCCTGCTCGGCAGGAAGCCTGCTTCTCCCTCTCCCACTCCCACTGCTTGTGTTCCTGCTCTAGCTGTCTCTCTCTCTGTCAAATAAATAAATAAAATCTTTTAAAAATAAATAAATAAATAAAATAAAATGCATATAATCCATCCTGATATCAATATAATCTGGATAAGTTAATTACTACCTTACGTATTTTCTCGGCACAGGTTTAGAGAAAAGAAACATTAAGAAATAGAAAAATTACATGTGGTATATTATCTAGACACAATTTAGGATTCTATTGTGAAATTATTTTGCTGTCCTATATGAGAAAATCCTTCCTAGGAAGACAAAATTAGAAATCAACCATATTTTTTCTAGATCAAAAGTATTAGATATCACAGTATTAGGGTAAAGCAGTTGAACAGTTTAGGAAAATTGTCTTATTAATGGGATTTAAACTAGCATACCACCAAAATAAAACCAGTTCTGCAGCACAGATAATATAATCATAAAGGCAACAGAAAGTCATAACCTCACAGTATCTATTCTCAAAAGCCTATCGCTCTCTTTTCCTAATGACTACTGAAACAAAGGAAGCTATATAAAAGTTGGGTGGTGGTCAAATCATTTTTGACAAGAGCACCAGGAAGACTCAATAGAGAAAGGACAGTCTTTTCAACAAATGATGCTGGAAAAACTGGATGCCCACATTCAAAAGAATGAAATTGGGCCTCACCTTACAACATCAACAAAAATTAACTCAAAATGGATCAAAGATGCAAACATAAGAGCTAAAACAATAAAGCCCTTATAAGAAAACACAGGGGGAAAGCTTCATGATATTGGATTTAGTAATGACTTCTTGGATATGACACCGAAAGCACAGGCAAACAAAAGAAAAAAGAAACAAATCAGATTACACCAAAATTAAAAACCTCTGGACTTCACGGGACACATCAACAGATGTGAAAGGCAACCGACAGAATGGGAGAAAATATGTCATATAGCTGACGGGGTTAATATCCAGACATAAAGAACACTTACAACTTAACAACAACCTGATTTAAAAATAGGCAAAGGCCATAAACAGAAATTTCCCAAAGAAGATATACAAACGGCCAAAAAGCTTAAGAAAAATGTTCAACATCAGTAATCATTAGGGAAATGCAAATCAAAACCACAGCAAGGTATCACTCCACGTTCCACAGAATGGCTATCATCAGAAAAACAGAAAGTAAGTGTTGGCAAGGATGTGGAGAAACTGGAACACTTATGCACTGCTGGAATGGAGTGTAGCAGTTCCTTAAAAAAAATTAAACATAGAATTACCAAATAATCCAATAATTCCACTTCTGGATATATATCCAAAGGAATAGAAAGCAAGATCTTAAAGAGATATTTTCACAGCAGCGTTATTCTTTTTTTTTTTAAGATTGTATTTATGTGACAGAGAGAGATCACAAGCAGGGGGAGTGGCAGGCAGAGGGAGAGGGAGAAGCAGGCTTCCCGCGGAGCAGGGAGCCCGATGCGGAACTCGATCCCAGGACCCTGGGATCATGACCTGAGCCGAAGGCCGACGCTTAACAACTGAGCCACCCAGGCGCTCCCATAGCAGTATTCTTCTTAAGAGCCAAAAAGTGGAAGCAACCCAAGTATTTATTAATAGATAAATGGATAAACAAAATGTGACAGATACAATGGAATATTATTCACCCTTAAAAAGGAGGAAATTCTGACACATGCTATATGACATGGAAGACCTTGAAGATGTTATGCTAAGAGAAATATGTCAGCCACAAAGGAGCAAATGCTGTATAATTCCACTGATGTGAGGTACCCAGAACAGGCAAATTCACAGAGACAGAAAGTAGAAAGGTGGCTGCCAGGGGCCAGAAGGACATGGCAAGTTATTGTTTAACGGGTATGAAGTTTCAGTCTAAAAAGATGAAAAATGTTCTAAAGATGAATCATGGTGATGGTTACACAACAATGTGAATGTACTTTAATGCCATCAATCTGTCCACTTAAAAATGGTTAAAATGAGGGGTGCCTGGGTGGCTCAGTTGGTTAAGCGACTGCCTTCGGCTCAGGTCATGATCCTGGAGTCCCGGGATCGAGTCCCGCATCGGGCTCCATGCTCGGCAGGGAGTCTGCTTCTCCCTCTGACCCTCCCCCTCTCATGCTCTCTCTCTCTCTCTCTCTCATTCTCTCTCTCAAATAAATAAATAAAATCTTAAAAAAAAAATGGTTAAAATGGTAACTTTTATTAAGCATATTTTACCAGAATAAAAAAAAAAAACCTGCTTGTTCTCATACCCCAAGAAGAGGAATATTTTTTTTTTAAAGATTTTATTTATTTATTTGAGAGAGAGAATGAGATAGAGAGAGAGCATGAGGGGGGGAGGGTCGGAGGGAGAAGGAGACTCCCTGCTGAGCAGAGAGCCCGATGCGGGACTCGATCCTGGGACTCCAGGATCATGACCTGAGCCGAAGGCAGTCGCTTAACCAACTGAGCCACCCAGGCGCCCCAAGAAGAGGAATATTTATCGATGTGTTACTCACAAACTGAACCAATCTTCCTAGACATCTTAGAAACGTGAACCATGAGGATCTGTGGGGTAATTTCCTAAGATTTTTGCAAATCTGATTCAGAACTCCTTAATCTGACATCTTGGGGATAATAAGAGCATATCTTTACCCAAAAGCACTAATATCTTTTTTCTTCCTTTAGTTTCTGCTCCTCAGTCTTGTGGCACATAAAAACAAAAGTTATTTAATGACAGAACATTTCAATTATTGTTTAAATTAAGGTAATACATAAGAAAGCATTACAAAATGTTCAAATACACTATAAAAATTTAATATAACAGTATTAATAAACAAATAACTGGAACACAACTCTCAGATCAAGTAACAACACTCAATCATCCTCTTCTAAGGAGCTAAACACACTACTGTAACCCACTTTTTTTTTTTTTTTTAAGATTTTATTTATTTTTCCAACAGAGAGCGACACAGTGAGAGAGCGAACACAAGCAGGGGGAGTGGGAGAGGGAGAAGCAGGCTTCCCGCGGAGCAGGGAGCCTGATGCGGGGCTCGATCCCAGGATCCTGGGATCATGACCTGAGCCGAAGGCAGACGCTTAACGACTGAGCCACTTTTTATTTAGTTTCCCACTTTCTTTACATTTTACTATCCACTAATTAAGTCGGAAATTGTCAGGAATTTAAAAAATTTCTGAGGAAATTTTGCTGTCTTATATTCCAGACACTTATATCTACATGAATCCTGTTGTATAACTCAATCTAAACTTTGTGAAATCCTTAAAATGCCCTAAAACACTAAAAAAGAAAAAAAAATTCAAAAGGGCCAATTAAGGGAACCTTTATAAAATAAATTCTATTATGTATAAGTTATGGGATTAAAAATTAGTAATAAGAAGACTCAACCTTGTTACCTTTCTGTGCCTGCTATGCAAGACAGAACATCAATTTTCCCATATATGAAGATTTTCCTGAAGAGCTACACTACACAGCAAGATTCTTATCATTTAACACATGTACAAGTAAGAAAACATAATGATACCTGAGCAAAAAGGTAGGCCATGACAAAGTCGTCAAGAAGAGGAGCTTCGGCACCTCGAGATATCCCAAGCCGATAGGTTCTGTTGCTGCCGTTACAATACCAGTAAGGAAAGTAAAATCTATGAGACAAAACATTCAATCAGCCTCCAAATAGTTCAAATATAAACAAACTGTGTACATACAACCACTTCCAGCATACTGAAAGGTATTATCCCATAACCAGAAAACACAGGTAACAGTGTTAAATACAAGTTGGGGACAAAGGAAATCTGGATAAGACCATGATAAAGTAGACAGAAAATTCAAGAAACCTAAGTGTAAAATCAATATGCTGCCTGCTTCTATGTGCAGAATGCAGAAGCAATAATAGGAAACAGAGAAATATAAAAATAAAATATTAACAAATTTTTTAAATATTAATCCAGTAATACCAGTAAAGTTATAAATACTAAATTGAAAATACTAATTTGGCATAAATACAAATAATTGCTTCTTCTGTTAAGAAATGGAGGTTATCACATTAAGATATCACTTCATACCAGTCAGAATGGCTAGTACCAAAAAGAAATAATAAGTGCTGGCAAAGATGTGGAGAAAAGAGACCCTCTATGCACTACTGGTAGGTCTGTAAATTGGCACAGCCACGTGGAAAACAGTATGGAGGTTCTCAAAATACTAAAAATAGAATTACCATACAACTGGGTATATAATTCCACTACTGGGTATTTATCCGAAGAAAATGAAAACACCAATTTGAAATGATATAGGCACTCCTATGCTTACTGCAGCATAATTTACAATAGCCAAGATATGGAAGCAACCTAAGTGTCCATCAAATGATGAAAAGATAAAGAAGATGGTGTATATATACAATGGAATATTAGTCAGCCATAAAAAGGAAATGTTGCCATTCACAACAACATGGGTCGACCTAAAGGGTATTATGCTAACTGAAATAAGTCAGAGAAAGATTAATATCATATTTCACTTAATGTGTAATCTAAAAAGCAAAACGAACAAAAAAGTTAAAAAGGAACAGACTAATAAATACAGAGAAAAAAATAGGTGGTTGTTGGGGAGAGGGGAGAATAGATGAAACAGGTGAAGGGGAATTAAGAGGTACAAACTTCCAGTTTTAAACTAATTAAGCCATGGGGAAGAAAAATACAACATAGAGAATATAGTCAATAATATTGTAATAACTGGATGGCGACAGATGGCAACTACACTTACCATGGTGAGCATTTTATAATGTATACAATTGTCAAATCACTGTGTTGTCTACCTGCAGCTAATATAATATGTCAACTACACTTCAATACAAGTGAATGAATGAATAAAATAGGTTAAAAATTTGTCCTTCAAAGAAACAAAAAATATTCTATATTGCTTTGTTTATTTACACCTTTATTGAGATACAATTCACATACCTTCGAGTTCACCTATTTAAAGCATACAATTCAATGTTTTTTAGTATATTCCTAGCACTATACAAACATCCCCACAATCTAATTTTAGAACATTTTCATCCCCACTAAAAGAAACTCCATACCTAACAGCAGTCACACCCAAATCACCCCACCTACTCCCCAGCCCTAAGTTCCCACTAGTCTCTCTCTATAAATTTGCCCGTTCTGAATATTTTATGTAAGTGGAATCACATAATATGTGGCCTTTCCTACCTTCTTCCACTAAGCATATTTTCAAGGACTATCCACGTTATAGCAAGTATTAGCACTCCGTTCCTTTTTATTGCCCAGTTAATATTCCCTTGTATGGATAAACCACATTTTGCTTCTTCATTCATCACGTGATGGACATTTGGGTTGTTTCCATCTTTTTGCTATTGTGGATAATGCTGCTAAGAACAATATGTACAAGGGTGTGTGTGTGTGTGTGTTTTCGTTTCTCCTGCATACATACTTAGGGACGGAATTGATGGATCATGTGTTAATTCTATGTTCATCTTTTTGAGGAACAGCGAAACTATTTTAAAAAGTGGCTGTACTAAGTTACATCTCCAACAGCAACATATGAGCATCTCAATAGTTCACATCTGTGCCAACACATGTGGAGAGTTTAGCTAAGTTAGTCTTTGGTATTGCTGCCCTGGCATTTGTCTTGTTTAGCCGAGAGGACTGCAGTGACCTTAAACTGACATTAGCCCCCCATGCAAGTACATGCCCTAGAGAACAGCCCACTGAGTCACAAGCAAATATAAGTTTCTGATACAACTTCCCAACAGTCTCCCCTGTCTCCCAGCACCTAACCCTTATTGAAGTCCCTTCAATACAACTCCCATGTGGCTTACCAAATACCAGCTCTTTTGGCTTGAATTGAATTTGGAACCCCAAAGCACTCCACCCACAAACCCTAGTAAAGGCATGTGCCCTGGGTCCTGTGTCTCTCTCTGTACTCTGCCTTGATCTCCCCATATGGCCCCTGGAGGCCTGCAGGGCACTTCCTCCAGGACCTGCAAGTAATAAACTTTTCTAGTTTGGTTTCTTTTGTGCTCTGCTGCTGAAGCATGGTTCACTATCTAGCCCACTGTGCTCTACTTAAAAAGTGATAATTTGAAAAATTCGTAACTTGTTATTGTCCATCTTTTATACCTTTGTCATCCTAATGGGTGAATTGGTATCCTATTGTGTTTATGATTTACATTCCTCTAAAGAATAATAATGTTGAGCATCTTTTCATGTGCTTACTGGCTATTTGTAGGTCTTATTGAGAAAAATGCTATTCAAACCCTTTGCCCATATTTTCATTGGGTTATTTGTCATTGTATTGTTGAACAAGAGTCCTTTAGGTATTCCAAATATAAAACCTTTATTAGATATGATTACAAACATTTTCTTCTATTCTGCAGGCTGTCTTTTCACATTCTTGACAGCATCCTTTGATGCACAAACATATATTTTGATGAATCCCAATTAATCTATTTTTCTTGTGTCACTTGAGCTTTTGGTCCCATACTGAAGAAACCATTGGCTACTCCTAAGTATACAAAGATGTACTCCTATATTGTCTTCTGTTTTACAGTTTTAGCTCTTAGATTTAGGTCTATGATTCATTTTAAGTAAATGTTTTGTATATAGTGTGAGTTAGTGATCTAACTTCACTACTATACATGTGTGTATTCAGTTGTCCCAGCAGCATTTGTTGAAAAGAGCATTCCTCCCCATGAACTGTCTTAGCACTCTGTCAAGTATCAATCACCATAATATCAGGGATTATTTTTGCACTCTTAGTTCTATTCTATTAACCTATGTATCTATCCTTAAGCAAGTACCACACTTTCTTGATTACTAGAGTTGTGGAGTAAGTTTTGAAATGAAGAAGTGTAAATCTTCCAACTTTGTTCTTTTTCAAGATTGTTTTGGCTATTTCAAGTCCCTTTGATTTTTTATATGAATTTACCACCAACTTGTCAATTTCTGCAGTAAAGACAGTTAGGATTTCAATAGAGACTGTACTGAATATACAGATCAATTTGAAGAGTATTTCCACTTAACAATATTAAGTCTTCTGATCCATAAACATGAGGTATCTTTCCATTTAGATAAGTGTTTCTTTAAATTCTTTCAATGGGGCACCTGGGTGGCTCAGTCAGTTAAGCGGCTGCCTTTGACTCAGGTCATGATCTCAGAATCCTGAGATTGAGCCCCACGTCAGGCTCCCTGCTCAGTGGGGAGTCTGCTTCTCCCTCTCCCTCTGCTGCTCCCCCAGCTTATGCTCTTGCTTGCGCACTCTCTCTCTCAAATAAATAAATAAAATCTTTAAAAAATAAATTCCTTCAATGATATCTTGCTTTTCTCAATGCATAGTTTTTGCACTTCTTTTGTGAGGCTTATTCCTAAGTACTTCTTTAAATGCTATTGTAAATGGAACTGTTTTCTTAATTTCACATTTGCATTGTTTACTGCTAGTGTATAGAAATACAATTTTTGTATATTGATCTTCTATCCTGCAACTGACTGAGCTTACTTATTTAGTTCTAATAGTTTATTAATTCCTTAGGATTTTTTTAAAAGAATTATTTATTTGAGAGAGAGAGAGTGGGGGGATGGACAGAGAGAATCCTTAAGCAGACTCCCCATTGAGTGTGGAGCTCAACCCGGGGCTCGATCCTGGGACCCTGAGATCATGACCCAAGCCAAAATCGACGACAGTCAGATACTCAACCAACTGAGCCACCCAGGTGCCCCTCCTTAGGATTTTTTATATACGAGATCATATCATCTGTAAATAGAGATTGTTTTACTTCTTTTCCAATATGCCTTTTATTTCTTTCTCTTTTCCCTGGCTGGACTCTATAGTATAGTGTTAAATAGAAGTGATAAGAACACTTATCTTTGTCTTGTTCCAGATCCCTGGGAGAAAGCAATTAGTCTTTGGCCATCATGGATAATGTTAGCTTTGGGATTTTTGGAGTAGCACTTTGTGAGACTGAGGAAGTTCCTTTCCACTCCTATTGTGTTGAGTATTTTTATCATAATAGGGTGTTAGATTGTGTCAAATGTTTTTTCTGTTTCTATTGAGATGATCATGTGGTTTGGGTCCTTTAACTAATACAGTACATTATAGTGATTGATTTGGGGATATTAAAGCAACCTTGTATTTCTTAGAATAAATCCCATCCGGTCATGGTATTTAATCCTTTTTATATATATTGCTAGATTTGGTTTGCTAGTATTTTGAAGACTTTTATACCTGTATTCATAAGGGATACTGACCTATAGTTTTCATTTCTTCTGGATGTCTGTCTGGATTTGGTATGAACTCATAGAATGAGTTAGGAAGTGTTCCCTTCCATTTTTTTTGAATAATTGGTATTAATTTTTCTTTAATTGTTTGATAGAATTTACCATTGAAGCCACTTGGGCCTGGGCTTTTCTTTGTGGGAAGTTTTTTTAAATTATTAATTCAATGTCTGTACTTATGAGAGGTCCATCAGACTTTCTTTCTTCTCTTGGCAGTTCCTATAGTTTGCTCTTTCTAGGCATTTGTTCACTTCATTTTGGTTATATAATTTGTTGGCATTCAATTGTTCCCTATAATCTTTATTTCTGTAATGTCACAGTGATTGATGTTCTCTCTTCCTGACTTTAATAATTTAAGCTTCTCTCTTTTAATTTTATTTTTTTTTTAAGATTTATTTATTTATTTGACAGAGTGAGACAGAGAGAGAGAGGGAACACAACCACGGGGAGTGAGAGGGGGAGAAGCAGACTTCCCACCCAGCAGGAAGCCCGATGTGGGGCTAGATCCCAGGACCCTGGGATCATGACCTGAGCCAAAGGCAGATGCTTAATGACTGAGCCACCCAGGTACCTTTAAGCTTCTCTCTTTTTATCTTGATCAATCTAAAGATTTATCAACAGTGTTGATCTTTTCAAAGAACCAACTTTTGGTTTCTTGATTTTCTGTTGTTTTCCTTTCTCTTTTTCATTTATTTCTACTCTGATCTTTATATACTTTTTTTAAATTTCATTTTTTAAGATTTTATTTATTTATTTGAAAGAGAGAGAGCAAGCGAGAGAGCGGTAGGCAGAGGGAGAAGCAGGCTCCCAGCTGAGCAGGGAGCCCGATGCGGGGCTCAATCCCAGGACACTGGGATCATGACCTGAGCCGAAGGCAGATGCTTAACAGACTGAGCCACCCAGGCGCCCCTACTCTGATCTTTATTATTTCCTTCCTTGACTTGCTTTGAGTTTTATTTACTCTTCTTTTTCTACTTTCTTAAAGTAGAATGCTCTTGATTTGAGAACTTTTTCCTTTTTTAATATAGATGTGCACAGCTATGAATTCTCATCTAAGCACTGTTTAAACTGCATACTATAAGTTGATAGGTTCATTTTTAGTCCTATCAAAGTATTTTCAATTTTCCCTTGTGATTATTTTCTTTGACCAAGTGGTTATTTAGAACTGTTGTTAATTACCACATATTAGTGAATTTTCCAGTTTTCCTTCTGTTAATGATTTCTAAATTAATTCCATTGTGGTCAAAAAACATACTTTGCATGATTCCAATCTTTTAAAACTTATTGAGACTCATTTTGTAGACTAATGTGTGGTCTATCCTGGAGAATGTGATTGTGCTGTTGCTGGGTAGCGTATTCTACATAAGCACGTCTAGCTGGCTTATAGTGTTGCTCAAGTCTTCCTTTATCTTGCTGATCTTTTGTCCAGTTGTCCTATCCATTTCTGAAGAAAGTCATGTATTGACATCTCCAACTACTATTGTGGAATTATCTATTTTCCCCTACAGTTCTGTCAGTTGTTGGCTTAATGAATTGTGCAGCTCTGTCATCAGATACAAATTATAACAATTATAAACAAATATTATGTTTTCCTGACTCATTAACTCTTTTATCATTATAAAATGTCCCTTCTTTGTCTCTAATAACAATTTATATCTTTCAAGTCAATCTTGTCTGATATTAATATAGCTGCTCCAGCTCCTTTTTGGTTACTGAGGGCCTGTTCTTTTTCAATCCTTTACTTTGAGTTTAGTTGTGTCTTTTAAGGTAAAGTGTGCCATTTACAGACAGCATGAAGGATAGGAAAAATTCATGAATTTGATGAGAAACAATTTTTAATTCTTAAGAAGAGGTTAGCAAACTCTGCCTCACAGCCCTATTCTGGTCTACTGTTAAGTTTTTATAAATAAAGTTTTATTGGAACACAATCATGCCCATTCATTTACTTATTCATGGCTGCTTTCACACTATAATAACAGAACTGAATAGTTAAAACAGAGATAATAGAGCCTAAAATATTTACAACTGGCCTTTTAGAGAAGAAGACTGTAGACCTCTGCTACAAAGACCTTTTCAAATCAAAAGATACACTTGCTAATTGCAGAAAGTATAATCATTATAGAAAGTGATAAAGAAAATATTCTTATTAAGACACTGATATTTTGTCAATCATATGTAGCATGTTAGCATGCTTCTTTTAAATACAACTTTGTAAAGTCTTAAAACCTGCACAGAAGTCTTACATAACTTTGGATAGATTTAATCCTAGGTACTTTGCATTTTTTGTTGCTACTAGCTATTTTAAATTTCTGTTAGTTTGTGGAGTATAGAAATAGTTGATATTTTAACATACTGATCATATAGATCTAGCACTCTTCTGAATGCTTATTATTGATGCCTATAAAGTTTGTTTACATTGTCTATGTTAACAATCTTATCATCTCCAAATAATGACTCTTTGTTTCTTTGTTCTCAATTATTTTTTTAAGGATTTTATTTATTTATTTGACAGAGACACAGGGAGAGAGGGAACACAAGCAGGGGGAGTGGGAGAGGGAGAAGCAGGCTCCCCGCTGAGCAGTGAGCCCGATGCGGGGCTCGATCCTAGGACCCCGGGGATCATGACCTGAGCTGAAGGCAGATGCTTAACGACTGAGCCACCCAGGAGCCCCTTTGTTCTCAATTATCAAATATTTTATTCATTCTTCTTGTCTTACTGTACTTGTTAGGAACTCCACTAAAATCCTAAATAGAAGCAGTGGTGGTGGCTTTGTTTTCTGTCTTGTTTTTGATTTTACAGAGATTGCTTCTAACATCTTACCATTTGAGAATATTATTTGCTACCTGCTTTTGGTAAATACCCTTTACCATGATAAGGATGTTTCTCTTGAGTCTTAGTTTTTTAAGGCTTCCTTTTCTTTCCTCTCTAAGATCATGAATGAGTCCATGTGCTTTTTTACTATGCAACACTGACTCTGCATGGAATGAATCTATTTCATAAGAGTCACAGATGAAACTTATTTCTTTGCTCTATCCTTTTGAGTGGAAAAGTACCTCTAGATTTCTCTAAACTGGTATAACGTATTTCCATAAATTATGAAATGAATTAACTTAATAATTTGAGGCTGTAAATAACCACTGGCAAAATCATATCTTCCTTCACTTCAACTCTAAAAAAATTATTAAAAAGAGATGTAAGATTACATTTTATTGCACAAAACACTGAATTTCCTGGGAAACTAACAATATTCCAAACATTCGGGATTTTGTTAGTAAAGGCCATTCTCATCATTTTAAATTTAATTATAATCATAAGTGGTAAAGCATCCCACCAGAAAAGCGCAGAGCATTCTAGTGAAAAAATATGTAAAAACATGTCCTCTGGTGGACAAAATGTCTTAAATGAAGTTCTGGTCTCTATTATCAAGTACCTTGCAATTTAAAAATATGTTTGATTTCTCTCACTTTGCCTTTTCACCATTAAATGAGTCACTTTATTGGAGAAAGTACCTTATTCTGTAGAGTACACTGTGCCTGGTTGATTCATCTATATGGAAGACATGGTTGGGCGGATACCAAATCCTTTCTGTTTCACTCATTAAAGCAAACATACTATGATACACAGGTGTGATTCCTAGGAAAGAAGGAGAAAAAGAAACGATTTCAGACAGTAACAAGTACATTTATATAACATCCATAATTTGTAATGGCGTTGAAATAACAACTCTTAATCAGCACAAATGCAGTAACGGTTGACATCTTTTGGTTCAACATGGCTCACAACTGAATTTTTTTTTTTTTAAAGACTTTATTTATTTGACAGAGAGAGACACAGCGAGAGAGGGAACACAAGCAGGGGGAGTGGGAGAGGGAGAAGCAGGCTCCCAAGGAGCAGGGAGCCCGATGCGGGGCTCAATCCCAGGACCCTGGTATCATGAACTGCGACGAAGGCAGATGCTTAACGACTGAGCCACCCAGGCGCCCCTCACAACTGAATTCTTAATTAAATCTTTCTTCCCTACATTTTAAAATATGATTGCTGGAACTCTTTCAAGCAGATTTTTTAAAACATTTTATCCAATTTTTTTAGTTGTCTTGCACAGAAAGGTCGATTCAAATTCGTGTGTAGTTTTAATTGATAATGAGAGTATCAACTAAAATATTTAGAGCTCACTGGATACATTTAAGAGAATAGCACAACAGTTTTATTTTTAAATATCAAATTTTACACAGTGCACTAGAACCTATATCTTCTGCACTATTTAAACTTACAATGAAAATTTTTAAAAGTCAACTTAAATTGCAAGGGTATGTGATTGTTTTTCAAAGATATTTTAGGAGATACATTAACAAAGGTTTGAAGGCTACTGAACTTTTTTTTTTTTTTTAAAGATTTTATTTATTTATTTGAGAGAGAGAGAATGAGAGAGAGCGAGTACATGAGAGGGGGGAGGGTCAGAGGGAGAAGCAGACTCCCCGCTGACAGCAGGGAGCCCGATGCGGGACTCGATCCCGGGACTCCAGGATTACGACCCGAGCCGAAGGCAGTCGCCCAACCAGCTGAGCCACCCAGGCGCCCCAAGGCTACTGAACTTTTTAAAAAGCATATGAAACAGCAAAGCCACACAGTTAATTAATGCACTTTATTTCCCAGGACATAGAGAACATTTACACATATATACACACACACATCCCAATCATTTGGAGTCTAAGAACAAGTCTCCCAAAGTGCTAGAAAATAATCACACATTCCATGTTCTCTAACTACACTTCAACTAAATCAGAAATGAATACTTAAAAAAATTTTTTAACCCTATATATTTAAAAACATACCCCTCAAAAAAACCAAAGTATATTTATTCTAGTAATGTTTTCATTCTTCTCCACTGTAGACAAAAATGACACCAACTTGACACACTGAAAACAAAGACTTAAAATTTTTATTAAAATTATCGCAACTGTTTACTCATAGATATGTAATAATTTCAGTAAGTTACATATAAAAGTAACAACTTTTAAACTGTATCCTTGCATTCATTCTTGTATTTACACACACTCCTAAATATCTCACAGGTCATAGGAGAAATTATGAGAGAAACTAAAGAGCATTTATAATGATGATTAATAACATGTATTAAAAATTATGGAATAGGGGCACCTGGGTGGCTCACTAGGTTAAGTGGCTGATTCTTGGTTTCAGTTCAAGTCATGATCTCATGGGTTGTGAGACTGAGCCCTGTGTTGGGCTCTGTGCTCAGCATGGAGTCGGCCTGAAGCTGCTCTCCCTCTGCCCCTCCCCCCTGCTACTCTCTCTCTAAAATCAATAAATCTTTAAAAAAATACAAATAAAAATAAAATTATGGAATATAACTAAACATACTTAAGAGGGAAAATTGTAGCTTTAATCTGATTATATCAGAAAAATAACAGAATGATCTAAGTTATTTAACTCAATACATTAAAAAACAGTAATCTCTAAGACAGCTGAAAGAATGTGACAGCATAGAAGTTAACAGAATAAAGATTCGATAAAGAGAATCAACAAAATAAAAGCTGATTATTTGCAATGACCAACAAAATAAACAAGCTTTTGTCAAATCTGACCAAGAAAAAAAAAACAGATAAACACTAATGATTTTTTAAAGTATAATTATAGGTTATGAAGACAAAAAGAGAATAAACAATGCCAATAAATTTGAAAATGTAGACAATTTAAAAAAGATATATAACTTTAAAAAATGGATTCAAGAACAAAAAACTTCAAAAGAACTATAATATATCCACTTAAAAAAATAATGAAGAAGGAAGAGGGGGGAAAGAGAAAGAAGTAACAAGAAGAAAGGAAAAACCACAATTAGGCCCAGATGAAATTTATATGTGAGTTCAACCAAACATGAAAGACAATTCTAATCTTCGGTATACTATTATAGAGAAAAGAAAGAGAGAAAAGGGATACTGACATAATTTGGGAGTTTGGTTTGACCATGACACCAAAACCAGCCAGACATCATAAACAAACAGATAGAAAAATCCTAAACATTTTAATTAACAGCAAACCAAATCCTATAATGTTTCTTTAAAGAAAAGACAAAGTTCATTTATCTTACAACAGCAGAGATGGCTAAATTGGAAAAATTAATGTAATTCATCACAACAATGAATCAGAGGAAAATCTGAAAATGGCAAAATAATAAATTTGAAAAGTTGTCCAGTGACTACACTGATATGTATTATATTCTTCTATGCAAAGTATCACTTTAAATATTTTATAATAAAAAATCAGGATTAAAAATGCAAAATAAAAGTGAAAATGGCAAAAAATGGATGTAAGTTACTTACAATAGAGCAAATACATGAGTAATAATAATTAATAAACATGTGAAAGGATGGTAATACCTAGCACTGAGGAAAATACAAATTAAAATTATGTGATATCACTTTATACCATTCAGCTAGCAAAATTAAGAGGGATAACATCTAGGGCTGATTAGATGATGGTGAAAAGGGACGATGTTACATAATTGCTAGAAATGTCAACCTTTCAACCCAGCAACATACTCCTAAAAGTACAGTACAGTAGTAAGAAAATGTAAATTCAAGAGTAGAAAAATCAAAAAAAATATGGTAGTACAATCCATGGAGCAGAGTATTAGGAAACTCAACAAAAAAAATTAGTGCAAAAGTGTGTGGCTTGAATAGATTTTTCACAATGTATGTTTTCATGATAAAGGCAAGAAGCATAAAATATGATTCCATTTTATAAAATATTAACCTCAAAATTCTCATGACTGTATATATAGGAGGGAGGGGGATTATGTTTCCATATATGTTCATATGATCATGGAAAAAACTATAGAAGGACACACAAGAGATTATTGCCCCAGTTACTAGGATGGGACAAAGAGAAAAGGAAATTAAGAGTACAGTAGAGAAAAACCATCTTTTTAAAAAAGAATTCATTAAATAAAAACAGTAAGTCCTCATGTCAAAAAAAAGGGGGAGAAAGGAAAAAAAGAAATTAAAAAAGATACTAATCAATACCAAGATTAGAGTTCATCATGTTAATCACCTTGAAACTATAGAGAATGATGGCTTGTCTTTCTCTGAATTTTAAAATAACCATGACAGGAAATAATGCCATTCAATAACTGGAGAAAGAGTTATTTTATCTGCATACTATTTTGATCTAGGCTAATTATGCACTAAAAAATATTTTAAACTTGAAAATTTGAATAACACCATCCAGTCAGTCAAGTAGTTAGCATGGTAATCTCACGTCCCAGTGCCTTGCACATATTGCTTCTTTTATCTACCTACCACCTCTCGTCTCCACACGAAATGCTTCACGCAGCCAGTGTTCTAGGTATGTAAGAGACAGAGTAGGAGATGAAAATGCCCAGAAAAGGGCCATAATAGACCTGATATGAAATTACCTTGAGAAGAGAAAATACTGGAAAGAGAATCTTAACAAAAAAGTAGCATTTAGTTTAAATGTAATCATGCAAACAAAATTGTATATGGAACCATTATTCTTAGCACATGATAACAGGGATTTTTTTTAAAAGAAGACAATGGTCGTGATTTTCAAACAACAGCATAATCAAACAAGCGGGAAAAGTGAATTCATATCGATGAATCACCAGGATTTTCTTTAAATGACAAATAATGATTTCTTCAAATTGGACTGCATACCTGAATTATAGATATCAAAATAGGAAAATGAGTGTATCTATATAAATTGGCACAAAAGGGTCAGAAAAAAGGGGGATACACACCAAAAGAAAAATGGTTAAGTCAGCCCTGCAAACAAATAACAAAAGAAAGTGTTTAGTCACACTGATATCTTATTCCAAAATGGCAATTATATATTAATACTTATTTCATTTTTCTTAGTTCATGTTAATTGGGTTGTCCTAGAAAGGATGAAAAAGCAATGACACTGTATTTGAGATATATATTATATTGAAAAAATAGGACCACACAGAAACCTCAGTCATTTTTAACTCTTTCTTTCCCTATACACCAAGTCCAAATTATTTGTATTTTTATTTATTAAAAGCACTTTAATGTGTTTATTTTCGAAGCCATTATCATAACTGTGATTCAGTTCCATATCATTCTAGAGCAAGACCAGTCATCATCCCACTAATATTAACAGAGTCCCTATTCCATAATAAGCACAAGAGGGGTACAGGATATATAAAAATAAAAATAGTGCTCAACTTTAGGAACTCACGTTGTAGCAGATGACTCAGAGATGCCACTGGGGAACTACAATTCAAAAGGGTAAGTGCAATGATAGTAAAGACCATAAGAAAACAATGAAGTACAGGGGAGAAATGAAAGATTCTTTGCTTGACCAAATTTTAGCAAGGCTCCTCTGAATCCTCATACATCACTCATACATGTTTTTCCATGTAGAATCATTTTTTAGCAAGAATCCTAAGTCCATTTAGCAAGAGTTCCCCACCTTTGATATCTCATCAAACTCCTCACCCCTATTATCCAGCAGATGATAACTGATGACCTTGGCCTGCCTATGGCAAGAATCATATTAGGCTGGTTGACCCAGAGTCCCCCCAGACTTGATGTCTACTCTTCCATTCACCAGTGTAACTGGTAACTTTCCATTCACCAGTGCCGATCTTTCTCCTTGGCTATAAAACCCCACCTGTTCAGGCTGTATTCAGTCAAGCTCACTTCTATACTAGAATATCTTCCCTATTACAATTGTTTATTAAGTAAAATACATTTTCATCACTTTAACTTCTATTCAGCTCTGGTTTTAACAGAGGTAAAAACATTTATCAAGAGAGTCAAATGAAGTAAAGACTTCAATGAAGGCTTCTGAAGAGGTAATGCATAAACTGAAAGCACAGGAGGATTTAGCTATTCAATGTAAATGCAGGCAGGATCCATAAAATGTATATAAACAGAGGATCAGCTGTAAATGCTCCTGAAGCTAAAATAGCTAAACAGAAAAGAAAAGAGAGGCGTTATATAGCGTAGCGCTACAGACAGGATGAGCATATAACCTGGCTGGACCAAGATAGGTTTGGTTTGTCTACTGTTCCAGCATAATTACTAATAGCATATCTTTTTATCTCAAAAGCATCCCAGTTTAAACAGTGATAATCTATATAGCATTAGCTTAAAGTCTGATACGAGTTAAGTCTGAGCTCAGCCATTTACTAGCTAGGTAAACTTGTGGTAGTTAATCTAAGCTTATACTTCATCATCTAAAGAATAAGGACAGAAAACTGAGTTCATAGGATAGCTGGAAGGATAAAATGCCGTAATATGAATAAAGTACTTAGCAAAGTACATGGCACATAACATGGGTTCCACTGTAAAGATCCCAAGAGTAAATCCTAAGTGGGCTTTATAAACTATATAAATAAATAGTTTCTTTGTTCTCCCTAACTGAATGAGCTAGAATGAACTATACCAGTACTTTTCAAAATCTAATGTTCATCATTATAACAACCTGGAGACTGTCTTTCGGCTTCCATGGTTTTTGTTGAAAAGCTTGAAAAGCATGGTTATTCACTGATCCTGGGATGGGACCTGAGATACTGCATTTCTAACAACCTCCCTGGCAATACTGATACTACTAAACCATGGACCAACAGAGGGCTTTAACAGCACACAGTATACTACTATAGAAAACAGAACCAGTCGACACAAAAACAAGTCAATAAAAGTACCCAAATTGAAGGACAAAAAAATAACAGAATGGAAATAACTGAAGACAGTATAAAAGGCATTTAAGACCTGTCAAATGGACCTAATTTACATGTCCCTGAACGGCCAAGAATTTTCCAAAGCTAAACAGATACTGACCTACCTACAAATTCAGCAAGATCAGAGAGCCCGAAGCAAAATAAAGACAAAGAAAACAACATATAGGTACACCACTGTCAAACTGCTGAAGATGAAGAACAGAAAGAAAAACCTTAAAAGTAACCAGAGCGTAGAAACATATTACCTTCAAAGGAGAAATAAAAGACTAATAGGCAGCTTTTCAACAAAAACCATGGAAGCCAAAAGACAATGAATGAATAGAACATAGTAAGAACACTGAATGAAGGGGTAGGGGGGAAGCCAACCAAGAATTCTAGACCCTGTGACAATACCTTTCAAAAAAGAAAGCAAAAAGAAAAGACATTCTCAGATAAATAAGAGCTGAAGGTATCTGTCATCAGCAGATCTGAGATACAGAAATACTAAAAGGAGTTCTTCAGGCTGAAGGAAAATGATGACAGGTAGAAGCATGGGAGTACAGGAAAGAATAAAGAACAAAGGAAAGGGTAAATACAAAAGAATGACTATTAAAGCAACAATAATGTAAGTGCCCTGTGGGGTTTATGATGCCTGCAGAAATAAAACATATGATAACATTGGTACCAAAAGTGAAGAGAAGTAAATGGAGTTAAACTGCTCTCAAGTTCTTGAATTGTTTACAAAATTATTAACATACGAGCTTAAGACTGTAATAAGCCAAAAACGTACATTGTGATATCTAGGGTAATCCTAAAATAACAGTACAAAAACTTTAACACAAAATCTAATAAAAGAGATTTAGAAAAATAAAACAATCTTGAAAAAGAACAAGAAAGTTGGAAAACTCACACTTTCGGATTATAAAACTTACTACAAAGCCGTAATGATGCAGAGAGTATGGTACTGGCGTTAAGACATATAGACACCAGAACTGAAAATCTAGAAACAAACCCACTCATTTATGGCCAAATAATACTTTGAAAGGGTTCTGAGACTACTGAGCAGGGATATCACAGCCTTTTCATCAAATGGTGCTGGGATCTGCATGTAGATATTCATTTGTTACTGGCTTTTTACACTTCCTATAATATTTACAAGGTTCATTCGTGTTGTATCCTGTATTTGATACTATTTAGCTGAATATATTTCAGCCATAAAAGAATAATGTTCTAGGGCGCCTGGGTGGCTCAGTCGGTTAGGCGACTGCCTTCGGCTCAGGTCATGATCCTGGAGTCCCGGGATCGAGTCCCGCATTGGGCTCCCTGCTCGGCGGGGAGTCTGCTTCTCCCTCTGACCCTCCCCCCTCTCATGTGCGCTCTCTCTCTCATTCTCTCTCTCAAATAAATAAATAAAATCTTAAAAAAAAAAAAAAGAAGAATGTTCTAATACATGGTACAACATAGATGAATCCTCTAAATACTATACAAAGTGGGAGAAGTCAGTAACACATAGATATTCACATGCAAAAAAATGACACTGCACCTCCACTTCAAACCAGCTGCAAAAATGAACTCAAAGTGAAGCAAAACTACAACCATAAAACTCCTAGAAGAAACTACAGGGGTAATTCTTCATGAACTAGGATTTGGTAATGGATTCTCAGATATGACACAAAAACACAAGCAACCACAACAAAAATAAATAAAAAGATTTCATTAGAATGAAAAATCTTTGCTTCAAAGAATGCTACCAGAGCCAGACAATGAAAAGACAAAACACAAAATGGGAGAAAAGACTTCCAAATCATATATTTGATAAGAGATCTGTATCTAGAAAATATAACTATTAACAACCCCATAACAAACAAACAAACAAAAACCTATTTAAGAAGTGGACAAAGGATATGAATAGACATTTCTCCAAAGAAGATGCACAAATTGCCAATAGCAATGCAAAGATACTCAAAAGAACTGGCAATCTGGAAAAAAAAATAATCAAAACTATAATAAGATACCATTTTATACCCATTAGAATGGATATAAGTTTTAAAGGTCATATAACAAGTGTTACTAGGGATGTGGAGTAGTCAGAACACTGTCACACCACTGGTATGAATATAAAATGGTGCAGCCACTTTGGAAAACAGTCTGGTAGCTCCTCAAAAAGTTAAACGTAAGAGTTACCATTTGACCCACAATTCCACTCCTGGGTATACATACAGAAATGAAATCATCTGCCCACATTGTACACAACATTGTACACAATGTTCACAGGAACATTATTCATGATAGACAAAGACTAAAACAGCCAAAATGTCCAGCAAATGATCAATGGTTAAATAATATGTGGCATTATCCATAGAGTAGCATATTATTCAAGCCATAAAATAATGAAGTACTGACAGATGGTACAATATGGATGAACTTCACAAAAATTGTATTAGTAGAATACTCCGGAGCTTCTCTTCAGATCACATAAATCTTTCACCTTTTACTAAAGATTTCCATGGCAGGGGGCTATTATATATAAGAAGCTAGGAACAAAAGGCCACATATTATATGACCCCATCTATATGAAATATCTAGACAAACAAATGTATTGAGACAGAATATAGATTAGGGGAATGCCTGAGGCTGGAGAGGGATGAAGGGGTTTGAGAGTGATAGCACAGAGTTTCTTTTGGGATGGAGAAGTGTTCTAAAATTGACTGGTGATACTAAAAACCACTGAAATGTATACTTTTTAAAAGTATGAAATGTATGATATGTGAATCATTTGTCAATAAAGCTTTTTCAAAAAAACACAATGAGATACCACTTCACACCCACTAGTATGTCATTCATCAAAAAGACCAGTAATAACAAGTATTGATCAGGATGCAGAAAAATTGGGACCTTCATACACTGCTGGTGGAAATGTAAAATGATATAGGTGCCCTGAAAATATTCCAGCAGTTCCTCAAAAGGTTAAGGACAAAGTTACAATATGACTCAGGAATTCAAGTCCTTGTCACAAAAAAACACATATGGCATGATTCCACTTACATGAAATGTTACAAATAAACAAATTCTTAGAGATATAAGCAGATTTGTTGTTGGGGGAGCTGGGAAAGAAATGGAAAATTATTTCTGATGGGTAAGAGGTTTCTTTCTGGGGATGCTAAAAACTGATAGGACAGCTGCATGGTTCTGTGAATATACTAGAAATACTGGATTATTTAACGAAAGGTAGAAGAAGAAAGAGAAGGAGGAGAAGATCTCAAAAGCAGCTAAGTAAACCACCAATTACCTAACCACGTGCCAGAACAAAGTCCATCACTAATTAAAGAATACAACAAAATCCAGCAGGCAACAATGTAAATTGCAAATTTACATTACAATATCCAGCATCCAATAAAAAATTGTAGGCATTTGAAAAAGCAGGAAAATATGACCTATAACCAGAAGAAACATCAATCAGTAGAAGGATACCTGGAAATGACAGAGATGGTAGAATTACCAATGAACAAAGTTAAATCAGGTACTGTAATATATTCTTCTATCTAGTAAAGAAGGTAGAGCAAAACACGAACATGAGGAGACAATGGAAACTATTAAAAAGTAATCCAAATAAAACTTCTAAAGACTGCAGAAAAAAGATAAGGAGACATGAAGACATAGCAATAGAAACCTACCATTTTGCCCCTGGTACTCCAAAATTCACATCCTTTTCATATTCAAAATATATTCACTCCATCCCAGCAGCCCCCAAAGTCTTAACTCATTCCAGCATCAACTCAAAAGTCTGAAGTTCGAAGACTCATCTGAATATCAACTAAATCATATTTGGGTGAGACCCAAGGTACCATTCATCCTGAAGATTTCACAGCTGTGAATCTGTGAAATCAAACAATTTAAATGCTTCCAAAATACGACAGGACAGGCATAAGATCTCCAAAAGGGAGCAGAAAAAAAGGAGTGACAGGTCCCAAGCAAGTCTAAAACCCAACAGGGCAAATTCCATTAGACCTAAGGCTCAAGAATAATCCTCTTTGACATGACAATCTGTTCTCCAATCTGTTGTCTTGCCTACAGGACACACTGGAACAAGGTTTCTGTCTTTGTAGCTTTACCAGAGATTGGCGCCAAGGCTCCCAGCTGCCCGGCTCCATCCTTTGAAATCTAGGTGGAGGCAGGCAGCCATGCTCCCTGGGCCTGTGCACTCTTCCCTGTTGGAAACAACACACTCCATCAAAGTTTGCTGCCTGAACCCTGTGGCGGGCAGCGGCTGCACCAGGGACTTCGAGAGCTGCACCTGGGGCAACCGAGGAGCTCGGCGCCTGCAGAGACCCTGGTGTGAGGCAGCACCAGGTAGCAAACAGGTCTCCAAGCTCTGGCAGCTCTCCCTTTGACAGCACACTGGCATATAAGCATTTTAAAAAATAAAAAAATAATACGTTATCCATGTATATTGTATTAGAGTAGCATAGTTGAAGTGATGATCTATTAACAAGGAGAAAATAGGTTTTTTTTTAAGATTTTTATTTATTTGTCAGAGAGAGAGAGCACACAAGCAGGGGGAGCGGCAGAGGCAGAGGGAGAAGCAGGCTTCCTGCTGAGCAGGGAGCCTGATGCGGGGCTCGATCCCAGGACCCCGGGATCATGACCTGAGCCAAAGGCAGACGCTTAACTGACTGAGCCACCCAGGCACCCCAAGGAGAAAATAATTTTTTTAAATATTTACCACAAGCTTTAGAAGCAGCAACACAAATTTCTTCTGCAACATACTCCCCAGTTGGAAACTTCAGATACTCTCCTTCAGCTTTCTCAAGAGAATGATAAAGATACACCTGTAGGAGTGGATCTATTTGCTTCATGGGATTCGCATTTCCAGGAATATCACCATTCTGTTGTACAGGAGATACGGATGTTCCTTCCATTTCTGTCATTGTAAGGCAAGCCATTCCCAAACAGAGTTTTATTCAGAACATTTGCCTGTTAAGAAAAAAAACAGTAAGTTACAAAAGAAAGTGATACTGATAAGGCATCCCTCATATACAAAGAAGGCGTCACTGAAAGCAGTGACTTTGTTAAATTCATTAACTGAATAAATATTGTGTGCTACTATATACAAAGCACAGTGAGAGACACTGAGATTATAGCCTTCCTGTGGACAAGGACCATAAAGCTGAAGTTTACAAGTTAACTGAGGAAACATAATACAGATATGTAATATTAACAAAACAAACAACATCAGTCACAGGCAACAGGAGAAGAGATCCCACTAGGCAACATAAATTCTCAATAAATTAATTACTGTGACAATTGCTTACTGGTATCTGGAGGGGGTAAATAACATTTCAAACTGGGTTTAAACTGATGAGTTTTATTAGAGAGGTCACATTTAAAACTGATTCTGTACAACAGACTAGATTTATATGAATGAAAGACAATCAACATTCTAGGAGAGTAGAACTCATCTACTCTGACTCGCGGAAGAGACGCAGAAAGCCGCCAGGGAAAGCCACCAGAGAACAAAAGCCCCCAAAACTGATTCCCACTGAGCCCATCCCCCGCCACAGGGGCGCAGGGCAACTCCGCCCAAACAGGGTTGCCTGAGTAACAGCGC
>NC_138382.1:5287545-5312075 GCF_054177405.1 Leptonychotes weddellii
AAAGTCAATTATCATATGGTTTTACTTATTTGTGGAACATAAGGAATAACATGGAGGACATTAGGAGAAGGAAGGGGGAAATGGCGAGGGGGGGGGAATTGGAGGGAGAGATGAACCATGAGAGACTATGGATTCTGAGAAACAAACAGGGTTTTAGAGGGGAGGGGGGAGAGGGGATTGGTTAGCCCGGTGATGGGTATTAAGGAGGGCAGGTACTGCATGGAGCACTGGGTGTTATACGAAAACAATGGATCGTGGATCACCACATCAAAAACTAATGATGTATTGTATGGTGACTAACATAACATAATAAAATTTAAAAAATAAATAAATAAATAAATAAACAAACCATGAAGCGGGGCACCTGGGTGGTTCAGTCAGTTGAGCATCTGCCTTCGGCTCAGGTCATGATCCCAGGGTCCTGGGATCGAGCCCCGCATTGGGCTCCCTGCTCAGCGGGAAGCCTGCTTCCTCTCCCACTCCCCCTGCTTGTGTTCCCTCTTTCACTGTGTCTCTCTCTGTCAAATAAATAAATAAAATCTTTAAAAAAAAAAAAAGAATCACCTATCTACCACCAGACATCTTATTATTTGTAAATGAATGCAATCCTAACTGCTATGGTGCAATATTAAGAAAAGTCTGAATATCAGATCAAAGAATTTAAGGGGCACCTGGCTGGCTCAGTCGGTAGAGCATGCGACTCTTAATCTCAGGGTCGTGAGTTCAAGCCCCACATTGGGCATGGAGCCTACTTAAAAATAAATATATAAATAAAAAGATCAGATCAAAGAAGTTAAACTTTATCCTACAGTCAATGATCAATTAGAAAGTTGAAACAGAAACAGTTAAAAAGCTACTGCAATAGTCTAGGTAGTAGTAAGATCCTGAACTGAAACCACAACAGCTGAATGATGAATGGTAATATAACAGCAAGAATTCATGCAACCTGGTAACTAACTGAATACAGAAGCCAGGAGTCCAGTCACAGGATGAATAAGTCACGGGAATAAAGGGCACAGCACAGGGAACACAGTTAATGCTATTGTAGTAGCATACAAGAGTGCAGTAGTGTTGACGGCTACACTCGGGGTGAGTACTGCATAATGTACAGAGACGCCAAAGCTCTACGCTGTACACCTGAGACTAAGACAACACTCTGTTTCAACTATAGTCAAATTAAAAAAAAATGTTTTTAAAGCCAGGAGTAAAAGACAGTGTGAAGATTTCAGGTTTGGGAGATCTATAATACCATTAATGGAAATGAGGAAATGAAGACTTTGCCCCTTGATACTGGCAAGTGAGGAGAATCAAGACTGCTGCTTTACACACTTTTGTTTAGAAATGGAAGTAGGGCAATTACACAAGCATCTAGCTAGCAGCTAAAACATGAGATTGATATTTGAAAGAGCTAAAAATCTGACAACCTTTCCCACAGATGTACTTACTTAAATCATGGGCAGAGCCATGTGAAGGGAGAAGGGGAAAATAATAGCAAACATACGCATACAGCATTTACTGAGTGCCAAGCACTATACTAAGTTTAGACATTAAAGGATAGAAAAATGATGATTAAGTGAAGTGCAAGTTAAAATTTAGCTCTGTATTTAACTAAAAGAATCTTATTAAATTAGAGAAAATACTAGAGTTAATACTTAGTTCTTCAAATAACTGGGGACTTCCAGTGAGTAGAGAAACAAGAAACTGGCAAATGTTAAAACCACAAGATTTTTGAAGTCCACCTGCAATTGGATATACAAATTTCAACAATTTTAATTCGTTCAAAAATAACAATTTCTAGAAATTTTCTTTTAATTTATTACATTCTTTTTTACTCAATTAGAGAACATCATCTAAAATGAACTCTTAGCCATTAAGGGGCAAATTTGCAAAAATTTCATCCATTTGTGCTCACCATTGTTTTGGATCCTATGCTTTCCTTCTGGACTTTTTTCTGCTGATATGTGTCTTTTAGTAGGTCTCTCAGTGAGGCCCTAACGATTTTAAGTTGTAGTCTTTGTTTGAAAACAACCTTTTCCCCACCATACTGAAATACAATTGACAAAATTATAAGACACTTAGCGTATACAACATGATGATTCACATTGTATACACTGTGAAATCATTCCCCAGCACTGAGTTAGCACATCCATCACCTCATGAAGGTATTTTCTTTACCCGAGTGAGGACATTTAACTTCTACTCTCTTAGAAAATGTCAATTATGCAATACAATATTCACAACTATAGTCACCATGTTATATTAGATCTTCAAAACTTACCTACCTTATAACTGAAAATCTATAGCCTATTACCAATTTCTCCCAAATCCCAGCCCCTAGCAAGACTTTTCTACCATCTGTTTCTTAGAGTTAGACTCTTTTTTTTTAATTACACATGTAAGCAGTACCATGCAGTATTTGTCATTCTAACTTATTTTACTTGCCCCTGAGGTTCTTCCATGTTGTTGCAAATAATGTGTATTCCTTTATGAAGGCTGAATAATATTCCTGTGTGTGTGTGTGTGTGTGTGTGTGTACACATACTTACTTCTTCCTGATTTGGATCCTTTTGATATCCTATACAAACCCATACAATCTACTGATAACAATTATAAACTCTAGAACAAACTACACTAAAAAAACACTGAAGACATTGACAAGCAAACAAAAGCAGACAACAACTGGAGAAGATGTGACCCTGGACCACAGGAAAAACACTGAATGAAGTCCATGTTTATCCATCTTTTATCCTGAGGGAACTACAAGGTCTTTGTCATGCCCAGTGCTTACTGGGAAAGAAGACAGAGCTCTTATACAAAGCTGTAGTCTTACTGGCTGGAAGAATCAAGGAATAAACTTTGGAGCTGCTAAATCAGATAGAAATTGAAGGCAGAAATCCTGGAAAAAAAGAGAGTCAAGGGACTGACTCCTGAACTCCCATGCATGGGATGAAAATCCAAAAAGCCCAGGGAGAGGCAATAACTAGAAATCTAAAAGAAGGGGCACCTGGGTGGCTCAGTTGGTTAAGCGACTGCCTTCGGCTCAGGTCATGATCCTGGAGTCCCGGGATCAAGTCCCACATCGGGCTCCCTGCTCAGCAGGGAGTCTGCTTCTCCCTCTGACCCTCCCCCTTCTCATGTGCTCTCTCTCTCGCTCTCATTCTGTCTCAAATAAATAAATAAAATCTTAAAAAAAAAAAAAAGAAATAGGAAGAGATTTCATTAGCTACCTAGTCCTGGAGAATCAGTTGGATTTAGAAGGAATTGGTAAATACCCCAGCCTTTTCACTGAAACTCCAGAAAAGCCACATTTGAGGAATAAGAACCACATATTAGAAATAAGAACAAAACTGTAATGAACAGTCTTAACAAAGCCTAACACCAAGCCTCCACAGGATCAAGGTGAACTACCTGCTAGAATAAAGCTCTAAATCCACACTACCCAGAGTTTATACAAGATATCATCCACAACACACAACAGTCAACTGAAACTTACTTAACATAAAGAAAAAATGTGATATAGAGTCAAGAGATAAAATATGAAGAAATGGATTGACAGCAAACCCAAATGTTGGGATTTATTTTATGATACACATGTAAAAGAATCTACACTAAAAGATAAATACATGACGATGTAAAAACCATATGACTTCTACAATACTGAGCAATCTAACACATGTGAACTAGACAGAAGAAATATTTGGAAAAATATTCACTAAAGTTTTTCTAATTTTGAAAACCTCAAACCACAAACAGTTCAGGTAGCCCCAATTTGTAAAAATCCATATCTAGTCATATCATAATCAAATTGCCAAAAATCAAAGAGAAAATCTTAAAAGTAGCCACATACATACAGGAGAGCCACAATAAGACTTAAACTGACATCTCAAAAATGACCTTTAAAATTTAAGATAAACAAATATATTTTCAGATAAATGGATGCTGAGAAAACACATCATCAAAAAAAACCAAACTTTAAGAAATGCTAAAAAAAAAAGTTCTCTGGATTAAGGCAAATGATACCAGATGCAAACTTAGGTTTGTAGAATGGAATGAAGAACTCAAAAACAGTAAATATGTGGGTAAGTATAACATTCTATTTTTCTTTCCGTACTTAAATTCTTTAAAAGATAATTAACAATTATTTAAAGGCATGATAATAACGTACAGTGAAATTTGTAACAGATGTAAAAGCAAAAGAGATGACAACAACAGCCGAAAGGATGAAAAGGAGTAAAATAAAAAGTACATGTAAATAAATTCATGAGAGCTTGGAAAAATAAGAAACAGTGCCATCAACAAAATCAGAAATTTCAAAAAACTGATGGAAGATAAAAAGTAGACAGGAACAGGGCGCCTGGGTGGCTCAGTTGGTTAAGCGACTGCCTTCGGCTCAGGTCAGGATCCTGGAGTCCCGGGATCGAGTCCCGTGTCGGTCTCCCTGCTCAGCGGGGAGTCTGCTTCTCCCTCTGACCCTCCCCCCCTCATGCTCTCTCTCTCTATCTCATTCTCTCTCTCAAATAAATAAATAAAATCTTTAAAAAAAAAAAAAGTAGACAGGAACAGACGACAGACACAGCAGAATGGAAGAAATAAAGATTATTTAAAATACACAAAGAAGGTATTAACGGGCATTAAAAATAGTTGTCTGCACACACATACAAAAAGCATAAATATGCAATGATAATCAAGAATCATATATTGGGGGTAAAGGGGGACAGGAAGAACGCATAAAAGAGGAGGGCAAATATGAGCAGAACAGCTAACGCCAGAAGAAACAAAGATAGTACAGGGAAGAGAGTGTTTTTAAAAATTCTCCTTGGGATGAATACCTACCATTTACATCAACGTGGATGGAATCGGAGGGTATTATGCTAAGTGAAATAAGTCAATGAGAGAAAGACAATTATCATACCGTTTTCTTCATATGTGGAATATAAGAAATAGCACAGAGGGTCATAGGGGGAGGGAGGGAAAACTGAATGGGAGGAAATCAGAGAGGGAGATGAACCATGAGACTCTTGACTCTGGGAAACAAATTGAGGGTTGTGGAAGGGGAGCTGGGTAGGGGGATGGGGAAACTGAGGGAGGGCATTAAGAAGGGCACGTGATGTGATGAGAACTGGGTGTCATACGCAACTGATGAATCATTGAACACTACATTTGAAACTAATGATGTACTATATGTCGGCTAATTGAATTTAAGTTAAAAAAATTCTCCTTGGTATCCTCAGAGAGATTCGGAATATTTTGAAAACACAAAGCATCAGTAAAGGATCATTAAAAAGGATCAGAGAATGAAAATAGTAACTACAAAAAAATAATGACAATTCAATGAAAACACTGAATAATACAACTGACAATATCAAATAACCTGAAAGACAAATTCAAGACAAACTCCTGGTTTCGTAGATCAAGACAGAGAAATATGAGCAAAAAACTAAGAAAGAAGAGGAAATAATCAAGAAAGTACTCCAAGAGCCCTAGACGGAAGAAAAAAGAACACAGACAAGAAAAAAACATTTAAAAATAAAAGAAGAAATTTCACTGGTGTTAAAGATGCCTAAGTTCACAGTAAAAGAATCTTCTGAGAGGAGATACAGTTTTAAAAAGACTTTTACTTATACAGATAAAAATAAACAGAACACCAGAGATAACAAGGAAACTCTAAAAGAGTTCAAATTTTAACTCTTGAGTACTCAGAGCGTCCACCTATACATATAAATATGGCTGATGAAAACACATATGCACTGAGATTGGTCTATCTTTAAATTCATTAAAAGTCTAACTGCAAATGAGCCACTACTGCTGCTCACCTGTAATTTTATATTTCCTTAATCCATTTACTCTCCCACTTTTCTAATCTATCTCATACCTTATCCTTTCTCCTCTATCACCAAAACTGCCACACCAACTCTTACTTTCCACCTCCTATATTCCATTGAAAAATAAAATCAAGAGAACACCAACGACACATCCTTTTCAAATGCACCTGTAATATTCCTGAAAGTAAACCACATGTTACACCATAACACAGTTCTCAACAAATACTAAAGGAATATATTCAAAATATGAACAATGGAGCAAGCAACCATTTTATCTATTTAAGACCCGTAATGTTGGCTTAATTTATATAATTCTTAAAAATACTGAAGAAATAACAACACTGAGAGGATCACATAAAAAAGTGAAACTGACCTTTATCACTACCGACTCTTTTTATTATCTGAAACAACACTCATAACAATTTGATAAGAATTAATTAAGAAGTGCATTTAGAGATAGTCCAAGATGGCAGAGGAGTAGGAGACCTTAGTTTCATCTAGCCCCAGGAATTCAGCTACATAGCTATCAAATCACTCCAAACACCTGTAAACTCAACAGAGATCTAAGAAAAGAACAGCTGCAACTCTACAATTAGAAAAGAGACCACCTTCTGCAAGGTAGGAGATGCACAGTGAATCCGAGGCAATATATCGGGAAGATAAATCTTGGGGGGGAGGGAGCCTCCTCAATAAGCCTAACTGGAAAGTGATATAGCAGTGGAGCACAAAATCAGAACCTTTATAAGTCTGTTCCAGTGAGGGACGTCCCTGCCTGAAAGGTGCTCAGGTGGCGAAGCTGGGCAGAATCCTAGATGGGACAGTGTGGTCTCAGGAACCCGGGGTCAGAGGAGGACCAGGAATGCCTGAGTATGGCAGAATTCCCAGGCATTAGAGTTGAAAAGTTGACTGCAATCAGTGAGTCGAAGAGTGGGCTCTCAGCTCAGAGTTGCCATGTACCCTGGACCTTGGCAAGGTCGGGCAACTGCTCTGGCAGCAGGGGCCCAGCAAGCAACAGAACCCTGGGGAGACAACCCCCTTTCGTCCCCTGGGGGGAGCGGCGCTAGTGCACACCATAAGAGCCTACAGGGTTTACAGACTCAAAGGAGGGTGTGTGCCTGAGATAGAAACACTCCATCACAGGCTGGGTGAGCACCGAGTGGCGGAGGGAGACAGCACTGACTGATTGACTGCTTTTCCCTAAGGGTGCACTGAAGAGTGGGGCCACAAGCTCTCGGCTCTGGGGCTGGAGACTGAGAGGCGACCATTCTCATTGTCAGGCTCTAAAGCCACAAGGAAAATCTTCAGGGAACAAAAACCACATAAAGCAATCTAGAGCTTACTTAGCCTGGCCCCCTGGCAAGGGAGGTGCAATTCTGCCTGGGGAAACGACACTTGAGACTCAATGGAACAGGCCATCCCCCAGGATATCACCCAGAACAGCCTGCTAAGACCAGTATTACTGATCATAGAGAATTGTAAAACTTCAGCACTAGAGGAAAATAGTATACAGAATTCATGGGTTTTTTCCCCCATGATTCTTCAATCTTAAAACAATTTTAATTTTTCTCTTTCCTTTTTCAACCAATTTATTTTATCAACTCTTTTTTTTAAATCTTTTTTAATTTTCATTTTTACACTTACATTCTATCCTTTCATTGTATTTAATTTTATTTTTGTATATATATGTAAGTTTTACAATCTTGGGATGCAGTTACTTCTAACAAACAGAAAAAATACACCAAGAATCTAGTGTATGGCTCTGTTCTATTCACCTGTCTGATCATATTCTTTTGTTGTTATTGTTAAAGACTTTTTAAATTTCATCTTTACAGTTACATTCTACCCTTTCAATGTATTTAATTTTATTTTTGTGTATGCATAAGTTTTTCTTTCTTTACAATTTTGAGATGTACTTTATTTTAACAAACTGACCAAAATACACTCAGGATAGAGTGTATTGCTCTATTCTGTTCACCTGTCTGTTTATATTCCTTCTTTTTTTTTTCTTTTTTTTCTTTTTTCTTATTTTGTCTTTTAATTTTCATTTTCACAGTTACATTCTACCCTTTCATTGTACTTAATTTTATTTTTATACACATAAGTTTTTCATTCATTACAATTTTGGGATCTAGTTTTCTAATAAACAGACAAAAATACACACAAATCCACTGTATTGCTCTGTTCTGTTCAACTGTCTGACTATAATCTCTCTTTTTTTTTTTTTAATTTTAATTTAATTTTTTTTTTCAGTTTCGGGTGTCTTCTGATTTGTTTAGTGTATATTTCTCTGGGGTCGTCATTGCCATTTTAGATATTTTGTTCTCTTGTTCATCTATTCTTCAATGGACAAATTGACAAGATGAAAAACTCACCTCAAAAAAGAGAACAAGAGGCAGTACTGACTGCCAGGGAACTAGTAAGTATAATATAAATAATGTTGGAACTACAGTTCAGAATAATGATTATAAGGATACTAGCTGGGCTTGAAAAAAAGCATAGAAGACACCAGAGAATCCCTTTCTGGAAAAATAAAAGAACTAAAATCTAATCAAGTTGAAATAAAAAAGGCTATTAATGAGATGCAATCAAAAATGAAAGCTCTACCTGCAAGGATAAGCGGGGGCAGAAGAGAGAATTAGTGATATAGAAGACCAAATGGTGGAGAATAAAGAAACTTAGAGAAAGAGGATCACAAGGGGAGAATTCAAGAGATAAGTGATACCATAAAGCTAATGATACTAGAATAATTGAGAATGGAGAAGAAGAATGGGGGACACAAAAGGTATATTGGAGCAAATTATAGCAGAGTACTTCCGTAATCTAGGGAAGGAAAAAGCTATTCAAGTCCAGGAGGCACAGAGAACCCCCATCAAAATCAATAAAATATGTCAACACCTTGACATATAATAGTGAAGCTTGCAAATTTCAAAGATGAAGAGAAAACCCTGAAAGCAGCTCGGGACAAGAGGTCCTTAACCTACACGGTAGAATATAAGGCTGGTAACAGACCTGTTCACAGACACCTGACAGGCCAAAAAGGACTGGCATGATATATTCAATGTGCTAAATGGGAAAAATACGCAGCCAAGAATACTTTATCCAGCAAGGCTGTCATTCAGAATAGGAGATAAAGAACATCCAAGACAAACAGAAACTAAAGGAATTTGTGAACACTAAACCAGCCCTGCAAGAAATATTAAAGGGGATCTTCTGAGCAGAAAGAGCTCAAGAGTAACAAAGAACAGAAAGGAACAGAGACACTCTACAGGAACAGCGACTCTACAAGTAATACAATAGCACTAAAGTCATATCTTTCAATAATTACTCTGAATGTAAATGGATTAAATACTCCAATCAAAAGACAGAGGGATTCAGATAGGATTAAAAAAACAAGATCCATCAAAATGTTGCTTACAAGAGACTCATTTTAGACCCAAAGACACCTCCAGACTGAAAGTGAATAGGAGAACCATTTATCATGCCAAAGGCATCAAAAGAGACCTAGAGTAGCCATCCTTATATCAGACAAACTAGGTTTTAAACCAAAGACTGTAATCAGAGATGAAGAAGGAGACTATATCATAATAAAAGGATCTATCCAACAAGAAGATCTAACAATTGTAAATGTTTATGCCCCCAACTTGGGACAAGCCAAATATATAGACCACTTAATGAAAAAACTAAAGAAACTAATTAATAATACAGTAACAGTAGGGGACTTTAACACCCCACTCACAGCAATGGACAGATCATCTTAGCAGGAAACAAATGCTGTTAATGACACGCTGGACCAGATGGACTTCACAGATATAGTCAGAACATTCCATCCTAAAGGAAAATACACATTCTTCTTGAGTGCACATGGAACGTTCTCCAGAATAGATCACATACTGGGTCACAAATCAGGTCTCAACTGGTACAAAAAGATTGAGATTACACCATGCATATTTTCAGACCACAATGCTTTAAAACTTGAAGTCAACCACAAGAAAAAAATTGGAAGGAACACAAATACATGGAGGGTAAAGAGCATCCTACAAAGAATGAATGGGTCAACCAGGAAATTAAAGAAGAATTTAAAAAAATTCATAGGAACAAATGAAAATGAAAACACAACTGTTCAAAATCTTTGGATGAAGCAAAGGTGGTCCTAAGAGGGAAGTATATAGCAATATAAGCCTGTCTCAAGAAACAAGAAAAGAACGGTCTCAAATACAAACCTAGCCCTACACCTAAAGGAGCTAGAGAAAAAACAACAAATAAAGCCTAAACCCAGCAGGAGAAGGGAAATAATAAAGATCAGAACAGAAATCAATGAAATAGAAACCAAAGAACAATAGACCAGATCAACAAAACTACGAACCCGTTCCCTGAAAAAATTAATAAGATTGATAAACCCCTGGCCAGACTTATCAAAAAGAAAAGAGAAAGGACCCAAATAAATAAAATCATGAATGACAGAGGAGAGATCACAACCAACACCAAAGAAATACAATTATAAGAACATATTATGAGCAACTATATGCCAGAAAATTAGGCAATCTGGAAGAAATGGATGCATTCCTAGAGACATATAAACTACCAAAACTGAACCAAGAAGAAATAGAAAATCTGAACAGACCCATAATCAGCAAGGAAACTGAAGCAGTATTCAAAAATTTCCCAACAAACAAGAGTCCAGGGCCAGATGGCTTCCCAGAGAAATTCTACCAAACATTTAAAGAAGAATTAATACCTATTCTTCTGAAACTGTATGGAAGGAAAACTTCCAAACTCTTTTTATGAGGCCAGCATTACCTTGATCCCAAAACCAGACAAAGACCCCACCAAAAAGAATTATAGACCAGTATCCCTGATGAACATGGCTGCCAAAATTCTAACCAAGGGTCCAACAATACATTAAAAGGATTATTTACCTCGACCAAATGGGATTTATTCCTGGGCTGCAAGGGTGGTTCAATATCCTCAAATCAATCAACGTGATACACTACATTAATAAAAGACAAGACAAGAACCATATGATTCTCTCAACAGATGCAGAAAAAGCACATGACAAAGTACAGTATCCTTTCTTGATTAAAACTCTTCCCAGGGCACCTGGGTGGCTCAGTTGGTTAAGCAACTGCCTTCGGCTCAGGTCATGATCCTGGAGTCCCGTGATCGAGTCCCGCCCGCATCAGGCTACCTGCTCGGCAGGGAGTCTGCTTCTCCCTCTCCCGCTCCCCCCTCTTGTGCTCTTTCTCTCTCTCACTCTCTCTCTCAAATAAATAAAAATCTTTAAAAAAAAAAAAAAAACAAACTCTTCCCAATGTAGGGATAGAGGGCCCATACCTCAATATCCTAAAAGCCATATACAAAAGCCCACAGCAAATATCATTCTCAATGGGGAAAAACTGAGAGCTGTTTCCCTAAGGTCAGGAACACAGCAGGGATGTCCCCTCTCACCACTATTGTTCAACATATACTAGAGGTCCTATGATCTGCAATTAGACAACAAAAAGAAATAAAAAGCATCCAAATCGGCAAAGAAGAAGTCAAACTCTCACTCTTCGCAGATGACATGATACTCTATGTGGAAAACCCAAAAGACTCCAGCCCAAAACTGCTAGAACTCATACAGGAATTCAGCAAAGTTGCAGGATATAAAATCAATGCACAGAAATCAGTTGTGTTTCTATACACTAACAATGAGACTGAAGAAAGAGAAATTAAGGAGCCAATCCCATTTACAATTGCACCCAAAACCATAAGACACCTAGGAATAGACCTAACCAAAGAGGCAAAGGATCTGTACTCAAAAAACTATAGAACACTTATCAACGATACTGTGGAAGACACAAGGAAACAGAAAAATGTTCCACACTCACAGATTTGAAGAACAAATATTGTTAAAATGCCTATACTCCCTAGAGCAATCTATACATTCAATTCAATCCCTATCAAAATACCACCAACTTTTTTCACAGAGCTGCAACAAATAATCCTAAAATTTGTATGAAACCATGAAAGAGGGGCGCCTGGGTGGCTCAGTTGGTTAAGCGACTGCCTTCGGCTCAGGTCATGATCCTGGAGTCCTGGGATCGAGTCCCGCATCAGGCTCCCAGCTTGGCAGGGAGTCTGCTTCTCCCTCTGACCCTCCTCCTCTCATGCTCTCTGTCTCTCATTCTCTCTCTCTCTCAAATAAATAAATAAAATCTTAAAAAAAAAAAAAAAGAAGAAAAAAAAAGAAACCATGAAAGACCCCAAGTAGCCAAAATAATGTTGAAAAAGCAAACCAAAGCTGGTGGCATCACAATGCCAGAATCCAAGCCTTATTACAAAGCTGTAGTCATCAAGACAGCATGGTACCACCACAAAAACAGACACATTAATCAATGAAACAGAATAGAGAACCCAGAAATGGACCCTCAACTCTATGATCAACTGTCAACAAAGCAGGAAAGAATATCCAACGGAAAAAAAGACAGTCTCTTCAACAAATGGTGTTGGGAAAATTGGACAGCCACATACAGAAGAATGAAACTGGACCATTTCCTCACACTATACACAAAAATAGACTCAAAATGGATGAAAGACCTAAATAGGAGACAGGAACCCATCAAAATCCTTGAGGAGAACAGAGGCAGCAACCTTTGTGACCTCGCCGCAGCAACTTCTTGCTAGACATGTCTCCAAAGTCAAGGGAAGCAAGGGCAAAAATGAACTATTGCCACTTCATCAAGATAAAAAGCTTTTGCACAGCAAAGGAAACAGTCAACAAAACCAAAAGATAACCGACAGAATGGGAGAAGATATTTGCAAATGACATATGAGATAAAGGGCTAGTATCCAAAATCTATAAAGAACTTACCAAATTCAACACTTAAAGAACAAATAACCCAATCAAGAAATGGGCAGAAGACATGAACAACATTTCTGCAAAGAAGACATCCAAATGGCCAACAGACACATGAAGAAATGCTCAACATCTCTCGGCATCAGGGAAATCCAAATCAAAACCTCAATGAGATATCACCTCACACCAGTCAGACTGGCTAAAATTAACAAGTCAGGAAATGACAGAAGTTGGTGAGGATGCGGAGAAAGGGGAACCCTCCTACACTGTTGGTGGGAATGCAAGCTGGTGCAGCCACTCTGGAAAACAGTATGGAGGTTCCTCAAAAAGTTTAAAATAGAGCTCCCCTACAACCCAGTAATTGCACTACTGGGTATATACCCCGAAGATACAAATGTAGTGATCCAAAGAGGCACCTGCACCCCTATGTTTATAGCAGCAATGTCCACAATAGCCAAACTATGGAAAGAACCCAGATGTCAATCAACAGATGAATGCATAAAAAAGATGTGGTGTGTATATATATACAATGGAATACTATTCAGCCATCAAAAAAATGACATCATGTCATGTGCAATAATGTTGCACATTATTATAGAACTAGAGGATATTATGGTAAGCAAATAAGTCAATCAGAGAAAGACAATTATCATATGATCTCACTCATATGTGGAATTTAAGAAACAAAACAGAGGATCATAGGGGAAGAGAGGAAAAAATAAAACAAGATGAAATCAGAGAGGGAGACGAACCACAGGAGACTTTTAATCATAGGAAACAAACTGAGGGTTGCTGGCGAGGATGGGATAATGGGGATGGACATTAAGGAGGAACAGGATGTAATGAGTACTGGGTATAGTATTAGGCAAGAGTGATGAATCACTGAGCTCTACCTCTGAAACTAATAATACGTTATATTAAAAAGTGCATTTAATTGCAAAATAGGACATACGATATTCAGTAACACTCAATATTCTGTAAATTCATCCTATTCTTAGTAACTTCAACCAAAAAGAAAAAATATCTTGAAAAATACAAAGTTCTGCATGTGAACTGATGTAAACTTACAAATGCACTTAAATTAAAACTCTCTTATGGAAATTATGACCACTGATAAAAGTATCATAACATGTACTTATTATATAGTATGTTCTCTTATCATAATGGGATTAAACTAAAAATCAGTAACATAAAAACGATTAGAAAATCCCCATATATTCAGAAATTTAGGAACACACTTTTAAATAACTAATGGTGCAAAGAAGAAATCAGAAAATACTTTGAATTAAATGATAAAAATATGAAAGAAATGCAGTAAACGTGTTTACTAGTATATTTAGTCTTAAAGTCTTATGTGAGAAAAGAATAAAGCTAAACAAAATTAAAGGATGAGCTTTTATACCAAGAAGCTAGGAAAAGAACAACAAATTAAGCTAAGAACCACAGAAGGAAAAATATTTAAGAGCAGAAATCAGTGGTGAAAAAAAGGACGAAAAAAAAGTTGGCTTTTAAACATTAATAAAATTGATAAAACACTAAAAATGACTGATTTTTTAAAAAGAGAAAACATAAATGACCAATATCAAGAATGAAAGTTATACATTACCAGAGCTTCCAATATTAAAAATATGTTAATATAGGAACGTCCTCCAAAAAAATTTAAATTTTTGAAGAAATGAACAAGTTTACTGAAAAACACAACTTATTAAAACTGACAAAGGAAGAAAGATAATTTCAAAATTCTAATATTTATTAAATATATGGAATATACACCTTAAAACTTTTCCACAAAGAAAATTCAATGCCCATTGACTTTCTTAGTGAATTTTTCCAAACATATGCAAGAATAAAGAACTTACACAAACTATTTCAGTAAATAGAAATTAGAAAACACTTCTCCACATATTTTAATAGAAACATAATACCAAAATGTAATAAGATTGTGACAAAGAAAATTATATGTAAATATCTCTTATAAACATATATTAAAAAAATAATAAAATACTAGCAAGTTGAATCTAGTAATACTTTAAAAGACTAACAAATCTTGTCTGGGTTAGTATACCCCAGATATGCTAAGTTATTTTAACATTCAAAAATCAATCAATAGAATTTACCACATTATTAGAATACATGAGAAAAGTAATACATGACCATTTCAATAGATGTAGAAACTGACTCTAATAAAATTCAACAATGGTTTTTGAATAGAAACTCTCATCTAAACTAGCTAAAAAAGCATACTTCCTCATTCTGATAAAAACTATGAAAGATCTTGAATTAAAATACTTTTTGGTGCAATACTGATCTCATTCTTCTTGAATTCAAAAACTTAATAAATATGTCTAAAATCATGACTTCCACTCAACATTTTAACGGAGGACCTGCCCAACTCAATAAGGCAAGAAACGTAAATAAAAAGTACAATGATTAGAAAGAAGGAAGTAAAACTATCATATTCACAGATAGTATGACTATATATGCAGAAAAATTTAAAGAACAATTACTGGGGTGCCTGGGTGGCTCATTGATTAAGCGTCTGCCTTCAGCTCAGGTCATGATCCCAGGGTCCTGGGACTGAGCCCCACATCGGGCTCCCTGCTCAGCAGGAAGCCTGCTTCTCCCTCTCCCACCCCCCTGCTTGTGTTCCCTCTCTCACTGTGTCTCTGTCATATAAATAAATAAAATCTTATAAAAAAAAGAGTATAACAATAACTAAGTGAATTTAGTAAGAATAGTCCACACAAAATCAATATACAAAACTTAATTGACTTCCTTATACCAGAAGCAATTTAAAAAGGGAAGATTAAAAACTGTATCATTAACAATAGTAACAAAAAGTCAAATATTTTAGGAATAAATCTATTGAAATATCTAGGAATTCTATAATAAAAACTGTAAAATATTGCTAGAAAAAATAAAGGTCAGCTGAAGAATGAAAGAATAGAACATATAGATATAAAACTATAGGAAAACTCAATATTGTTCAGTTATCAGCTCCTCTCTAAATTGACCTATAGATTCAACACAGTCCCAATTAAAATCTTAGCAGTTACGGGAATTTACAAGTTAATATCTACATAGAAAACAAAGAATTACAAGAAGCAAAATAATCTAGAAGAGCTAACTTGGAGGATTTACATGACCAGACATCAAGATTTACTATGAAGTTAGAGTAATTAAGTCAAGTTGGTATTGGCATAAGTACAGAAAAATAGACCAAAGGAACAAAGAGAGTTGAGAAAAATATCCACACATAAGGTAACCTGAGAACAGATGTATCATCTGCATTTTGGTGGAGAATTGTTGGTCTTTACAATAAGTGTTTCTCAAATGACTTTTAAATGGCAAGGGAAAAAAGAAATCTTGACCTCCAATTTATAACCATACAAAGATATTGAGATGGATAACTCACCAATATGTAAAAAGTCATATAATAAACATTCCAGAAAAAAATTAGTATCTTCATGACATCTCTTAAGACATTAAAAAACTACAATAAATAGATTTATATATTAGACTTCTTATATACATATAATAATAGTTTCAACTCACATGAAGCAAAAAGGTAAAGAGAGAAATAGGCAAAACAACTATAATAGCTAGAAATTTTAATACTCCTGTCCAGAATTAACAAAAATAAAACAGACCAAAAAAATAAGTAGGAATTTTGAAGACCTGAACATCATTAACCAGCTAAACATTTACAGCACACTATACCCAACAAACGCAGAATGTACATCCTCTTCAAGTGCACATGGAACATTCACTAAATTATACCATATGCTAGTCTAGTCTATAAATTAAGTTTAGTGAATTTGAAAAGATTAAATTTGAAAAGCCTGAATTTATAAGAATTATGTTCTTGAAAAGTATAAGACATTGATGAAAGAAAATGAAAACAATAATAGAAAGATATATTGCTCATAAATTGGAAGAATTATTAATGTGAAAATGTACATATTACCCAAAGGAATCTACAGATTCAATGTAATCCTCATCGTAATACCAAAGGCATTTTTCACAGAATAGGATAAAGAATCCTAACATTTACATGGAACAAAAGACACCCAAATAACCAAAGAAATCTTGAGAAAGAACAACAAAGCTGAAGTATCACCCTCCCAGACTTCACACTACACTACAAAGCTATAGTAATCAAAGCAGTATGGCACCGGTCTGAAAACAGACACAAAGATAACAGAATTAAACAGAGAGCCCAGAAATAAACCCACACATATATGGTCAATCAGCCTATGACAAAGGAGGCATGAATATATAATAGAGAAGGACAGTTTCTTCAATAATTGCTGTTGGGAAAACTAATCCGCTACGCACAAATAAATGAAACTGGACCACTACCTCACACCATATACAAAAATAAATTCAAAATGGGTTAATAAGTTGAATGTAAGACCTGAAACCATGAAATTAGTAGAAGAAAACATGGATTGAAGCTCTTTGACTTTGAATAGACATTTTACCAGAGAAGACATACAGGCAGCCAACAGGAACATGAAAAGATGCTGAACATCACTAATTATCAGGGAAATGCAAATCAAAACACACATATTACCTCACACCTGTCACACAAGCTATTAACAAAAAGACAAAAAATAAGTGTTGGTAAGGATGTGGAGAAAAGGGAACCCCTGCACACTGTTGGTGGGAATGTAAATTGGTACAGCCACTATGAAAAACAGTGGCTATACCAGTTTGCATTCCCACCAACAGTACAAGAGGGTTCCTTTTTCTCCACACCCTTGCTAACACCTGTTGTTTCTTGTGTTGTTGATTTTAGCCATTCTGATAAGTGAGGTGGTATCTCATTGTGTTTTGATTTGCATTTCCCTGATAATAGGTAATGTTGAGCATCTTTTCATAGGTCTATTGGCCATCTGCATGTCTTTTTTTGGGGAAATGTCTGTTCATGTCTTCTTTCCATTTTTTAATTGGGTGATTTGGTTTTTGGGTGGTGAGTTGCATAGGTTCTTTACATATTTTGGATACTAACCCCTTATTAGATACGTCATTTGCAAATATCTTCTCTCATTCAGTAGGTTTCCTTCTAGTTTTGGTGACTGTCTCCTTTGCTGTGTGGAAGCTTTTTATTTTGATGTAGTCCCAATAGTTTATTTTTGCTTTTCTTTCCTTTGCCTCAGGAGACATACAAGAAAAATGTTGCTACAGCTGATGTTAGAGAAATTATGGCCTGGCTCTCTTCAAGGATTTTTATGGTTTCAGGTCTCACATTTAGGTCTTTAATCCATTTTCAGTTCATTTTTGTCTATAGTGAAAGTGGTTCAGTTTCACTATTTTGCGTGTAGCTGTCCAGTTTGACCAACACCATTTCTTGAAGACACTGCTTTTTTCCCATTGTACATTCCCTCCTCCTTTGTCAGAGATTAATTGATCATATAATTGTGGGTTTATTTCTGAGTTTTCTGTTCTATTCCATTGACTATATGTCTATTTTTATGCCAGTACCATACTGTTTTCATTACTATAGCTTTGTAGTATAATTTGAAATCTGGGAGAGGGATACCTCCAACTTTGCTCTTTTTCAATAGTGCCTTGGCTATTCTGTGGTTCCATACCAATTTTAGACTCATTTGTTCCACTTCTGTGAAAAAATGCTGTTGGTATTTTGATAAGGAATGCATTAAATCTATACATAGCGTTGGGTAGTATAGACATTTTAACAATATTTGTTTTTCCAATCCATCAACATGGGATGTCTTTCTTTGCATCATCTTCAAGTTCTTTCATTAGTGTTTTGTAGTTTTCAGAGTACAGGTCCTTCACCTCTGGTTAAATCTATTCCTAGGTATTTTGCTAGTTTTGGTGCAATTGTAAATGGGATTTTTTTCTTAATTTCACTTACTACTGCTTCACATTAGCACATAGGAATGGAACAGATTTCTGTACATTGATTTTGTATCCTGCAACTTTACCGAATTCATTTATCAATTCTAGTAGTTTTTGGTGGAGTCTTCAGGGTTTTCTATATATAGTATCATGTCATCTGCAAAGAGTGAGAGTTTTACTTATTCCTTACCAATTTGGATGCCTTTTATTTCTTTATTTATCTAACTGCTGTGTCTAGGAATTTCAGTACTATGAGGAATAAAAATGGTAAGAGTGGACATCCTTGTCCTGACCTTAGGGGAAAAGCGTTCATTTTTTCACCATTGAGGATGGTGCTGACTGTGGGTTTTTCATAGAAGGCCCTTATTATGTTGAGTTATGTTCCCTCTAGACCTATTTTGCAGAGGGTTTTTATCATGAATGACTATTATACTTCGTCAAATGCTTTCTCTGTGTCTACTGAAATGATCATATGGTTTTTTATCCTTTCTCTTATTAAGGTGATGTATCACATTGGTTATTTTGTAAATATTTTAACAAGAATAAATCCTGTTTAGCCATGGGATATAATTTTTCCAATGTATTGTTGGATTTGGCTTCCTAATATTCTGTTGAGGATTTTTGCATCTATATTCACAAGAGATACTGTCCTGTAGTTCTTTTTGTGTGTGATGTCTTTATCTGGTTTTGGTATCAAGGTGATACTAGCCTCATAGAATGAATTTAAAAGTTTTCCTTCCTCTTTTGTTTTTTGGAATAGTGTGAGAACAAAGGTATTAACTCTAAATGTTTGGCACAACGTACCATTTAGGTACAACCTAAATGTTTGGCACAACGTACCTGTGAAACATTAACTCTAAATCTTTGGCCCTCTGGTCCTGGGCTTTTGGGGGAGGGAAGAGGTTTTTTTATTACAGATTCAATTTCATTGCTGGTAATTAGTCTGTTCAAATTTTCTATTTCTTCCTGCTTCAGTTTTGGTAGGAATTTATCCATTTCTTCTAGGTTGTCCAATTATTGGCATATGGGTTTTCATAATATTCTGTTACAACTGTTTGTATTTCTGTGGTATTGGTTATTTCTACTCTTTCATTAGTGATGTTTATTTGGGTTTTCTCTATCTTTAGATGAGTCTGGATAGAGGTTCATCAATTTTGTTGATCTTTTCAAAGAACCAACTCCTGGTTTCATTGATCTGTTCTATTTTTTGTTTGTTTTTTTTCTGGTTTCTGTATAATTTATTTCTACTCCAACCTTGATTATTTCCTTCATTTTGCTAAGATTGGGCTTTGTTTGTTCTTTTCCTAGTTCCTTTAGGTGTAAGGTTAGGTCGTTTCTTTGAGATTTTTCTTTGCTTCTTGAGGCAGGCAAGTATTGTTATAAGCTTACCTCTTAGAACCACTTTTGCTACATCCCAAAGATTTTGGGCTGCTATGTTTTTATTTTCATTTGTTTCCATGTACTTTTTGATTTCTTCTTTGATCTCTTAGTTGACTCATTCATTGTTTAGCAGCATATTATTTAACCTCCATGTATTTGTGCTCTTTCCAGATTTTTCTTGTGGTTGGCTTCTAGTTTCATAGGGCTTTGATCAGAAAAGGTATGTGGTATGACTTCAGTATTCTTCTATTTGTTGAGGCCTGTTTTGTGGGATACTATGTGATCTATGCTGGAGAATGTTTCATGTGCGCTTGAAAAGAATATGTATTCTGCTGTATTAGGATGGAATGTTCTGAATACGTCTGTTAAATCCATCTGGTCCAGTATGTGATTCAAAGCCTCTGTTTCCTTGTTGATTTTGTTTGGATCATTTGAACATTGATGTAAGTGAAGTGTTAAAGTCCCATACTACTTTTGTATTACTATCAATTATTTCCTTTTTGTTTGTTATTAACTTTTATGTATTTGGGTGCTACCATGTCAGATGCATAAATACTTGCAACTGTTATATCCTCTTTTTTTAATTTTACTTTTTTTTTTTAATTTTTACTTATTTGACAAAGAGACAGCAAGAGAGGGAACACAAGCAGGGGGAGTAGGAGAGGGAGAAGCAGGCTTCCTGCGGAGCAGGGAGCCCAATGTGGGACTCAATCCCAGGACTGTGGGATCATGACCTGAGCCAAAGGCAGATGCTTAATGACGGAGCAACCCAGGCTCCCCCTACTCTTTTTTAAAGAAAGATTTTATTTATTTATTTGAGAGAGACGGCGCACACAAGCAGGGCAGAGGGAGAGAGAGAGGCAGAGTCCCCGCTGAGAAGGGAGCCCGACATGTGGCTTGATCCTAGGATCCTGAGATCAAGACCTCAGCCAAAGGCAAATGCTTAACTGACTGAGCCACCCAGGTGCCCCTACAATTGTTATATCCTCTTGTTGGACTGTCCCCTTTGTTATTACATAGTGTCCTTCTTTGTCTCATTACAGTCTTTGTTTTAAAGGATATTTTGTCTTATATAAGTATTGCTACTCTGGCTTTCTTTTGACATCCATTTCCATGATGTTTCCCCAACCCATCATTTGCAATCTGCAGGTGTCTTTCAGTCTGAGATGAGTCTCTTGTAGGCAGCACTTAGATGGGTCTTATTTTTCTATCCATTCTGTCACCCTATGTCTTTTGATTGGAGTTTTAGTCCATTTACATTCAAAGTTAATATTGATATATTATTTATTGCCATTTTGTTACCTGTTTTGTGTTTGTTTCTATAGATTTTCTCTGATCCTTTCTTCTCTTGCTCTCTTTCAAGGATTGTTGGTTTTCTTTAGGGATATACTTGGATTCCATTCTCCTGACTCTTTGCGTATCTATTACTGGTTTTTCATATGTGGTTACCATTAGGTTCACATATAACAACTTCTTCCTATAGCAGTCTATATTAAGTTCATGGTCACTTAAGTTTGAACCCATTCTTTACTCCTCTTCCCCCACCATAAAATTTTAGGTATATTTAGGTATATGTCATATTTTACATCCTTTTATTTCTTTATGAATCCTTTGACTGATTTTTACAGAAATACTTATTTTTACTGCTTTTGTGTTTTTTTTTACTTTTCATACTCTCACTCATGGTCTTCCTTCCCACTCAAGAGTCCTCTTTAATATTTCCTGGAAGGCTGGTTTAAGTGGCCAGGAACTCCTTTAGATTTTGTTTGTCTGGGAAATGCTTGTCTTCCCTTGCTGCTTTTAAATTTTTTTCTTTATTGCTACTTTTTGCCATTTTAATTACTATGTGTCTTGGTGTGGAACTCCTTGGGTTGAATTTGGGGTAGGAGGGGATCTCTGTGCCTCCTGGATTGGATATGTTTCCTTCCCCCAATTAGGGAAGTTTTCAGCTATTATTTCTTCAATAAATTTCCTGCCCCCTTTTCTCTCTCTTCTTCTTGTGAGATCCCTACAATGTAAATGTTATTGTTCTTGACAGAGTCCCTGAGTTCCCTAACACTATTCTGGATTTGCAGAATTTTCTTTGCTCAGCTTGGTTCCTTTCAGTTCCTCTGTATTCCAGATCATTAATTCACTCCTCTGCTTCACCTAGCCTGATATTTATTCCATCAAGTTCTATTTTTTATTTCATTTATTGTGTTTTTCATCTTTAGTTCTTTATCTTTTTATTAAGGGTCTTTGAGATGCAACAAAAGTAGATCTAACAGGCAAATTTATAACAATACATGCCTACATCAAGAAGCAAGAAAAATCTCAAATAACCTAACCATAGACCTAAACCATACACCTAAAAAATCTCAAATAACCTAAACATACACCTAGAAAAAGAAGAACAAACAAAACCTAAACCCAGCAAATAATAATAAAGATTATAGGAGAAATAGGAGGAGCAAGATGGTGGAGCAGTAGGAGACTTAAATTTTGTCTAGTCCCAGGAATTTAGCTAGATAGGGATCAAACCAGTCTGAACACCTACGAACTCAACAGGAGATTGAAGAAAAGAATAGCAACAACTCTGAACAGAAAAGCGACCACTTTCGGGAAGGTAGGATGTGTGGAGAAGTGAATCCGAGGCGATACTGGGAAAGAGACGGCAGGGGAGGGGGCCTCCATCAGCCGCTACTGGCAAGTGACAGAGAAGAGTAGGACAAAATCGGAAATTTTACAAGTCTGCTCCGCTGAGGGACGTCGCTCCTGTGGCTAAGTGTGGGGGTGGAACCCTCGCTGGGACAGTGTGGTCTCAGGACCCTCGGGGTCACAGAAAGACCAGGGGTGCCTGAGTGCAGCAGAACTCCCAGGTATCGGAGCAGGGAAGCTGGCTGCAGAGACGGAGCCGAGGAGTGGGCTCTCAGCTTGGGGTTGCCATAAACCATGATCCACGGCAGAGTCGGGCCACTGCTCTTCCAGCAGGGACCCAACAAGCGGCAGATCCAGGGAGACTCCCCTTCTTCCCCCAGGAGAAGCGGCGCGGGAGTGCACTGCAGGGATCTGCTGGGTTTGGAGACTCTGCACAGGGTCAGGTGCCAGAGATAGAAACGCACGGTCACAGGCCGGGTGAGCACGGAGTGCGGCCGGAGACCGGAGAGACAGGAGTGATTGACTGCTTTTCTCTGGGGGCGCACTGGGGAGTGGGGCCCCGAGTTCTCGGCTAGTCCAGGACGGAGACTGGGAGGCCGCCATTTACACTCTCTGCCTCCAAACCTGTACGGAAAGCTGGCAGGGAAGGAAAGCACCCAAGAGCAAACCTGAGCAGACTACTGAGCCGCCCCAGCATGGGTGGGGCAATTCCACCTCCGGCAAAGACATTTGGGAACCAGGGCAAAAGGCCCCCCCTCCAGAACATCAGCAAGAACAGCCAGCCAAGACCAAGTTTATTGATCAATGAGAATGAAAGAACTCCAGTGCTATGGGAATACTGCATATAGAATTCATGGCTTTTTCCCCATGATTCTTTAGTCTTTCAAATTTAATTTTTTTTTAACTTTTTTTTTTGAATTTTTCTTTTTCCCTTTTTCAACCAACATCCTATCAATCCCTTTTTTAAAAAATCTTTTTTATTTTTCATTTTTAGAGTCCTATTCTATCCCTTCATTGTAGTTAACCATATATAAGTTGTTCTCTCTTTAAAATTTTGGGATAGAGTTTCTTCTAACAGACCAAAATACACCCTAAATCTCGAGTGTATGACTTTGTTCTAGTCTCCTGCTTGATCACATTCTCTCCTTTTTTTTTTTAATTCTCTTTCTTTTTTCAACCAACTTCTTATCAATTCCTTTTATAAAATTTTTTATAATTTTCATCTTTACAGTCATATTCCATCCCTTCATCATATTAACACTTATTTTTGTACATATATAAGTTTTACTTTCTTTAACATTTTTGGGAGGCACTTTCTTCTAACAGACCAAAATATGCCCAAAATCTAGTATGTGGCACTGATCTATGTACCAGCCTGATCATATTTGATCATTTCCTGTTTTTTGTTTTTGTTGGTTTGTTTTTATCTTTATCTTTTTCTTTTTCTTTCTTTCCCTTTCTTTACCCCCGGTTTCAGGTCTTTTCTGATTTGTTTAGTGTATACTTTCTGAGGATGTTTTTACTCTGTTAGCATTTTGTTCTCTCACTCACCTATTCTCTTCTGGATAAAATGATAAGATGGAAAAAAATCACCTCAAAAAAAAGAACAAGAGGCAGTACCGATGGCCAGAGACCTAATCAATATGGACATTAGTAAGATGTTGGAACTAGAGTTCAGAATGATGATTTTAAAGATACTAGCTGGGCTTGAAAAAAGCATGGAAGATACTAGAGAAACCTTTTCTGGAGAAATAAAAGAACTAAAATCTAACCAAGTCAAAATCAAAAAGGCTATTAATGAGGTGCAATCCAAAAAGGGAGGCTCTAACTGCTAGGATAAATGAGGCAGAAGAGAGAATTAGTGATATAGAAGATCAGATGATGGAAAATAAAGAAGCTGAGAAAAGGAGAGATAAACAACTACTGGATCACGAGGGCAGAATTCGAGAGCTAAGTGATACCATAGGACGAAACAACATTAGAATAAT
>NC_138382.1:5312575-5331951 GCF_054177405.1 Leptonychotes weddellii
TTAGTAGCCTTTTTGATTTCGACTTGGTTAGATTTTAGTTCTTTTATTTCTCCAGAAAGGGTTTCTCTAATAACTTCCATGCTTTTTTCAAGCCCAGCTAGTATCTTTAAAGTGATGATTCTGAACTCTAGATCCGACATCGTACTAATGTCCATTTTGAGTAGGTCCCTGGCAGTCGGTACTACCTCTTGCTCTTTTTGTTGAGGTGATTTTTTCCATCTTGTCATTTTGTCCAGAGGAGAATAGATTAATGAGAGAACAAAATGCTAACAGGGTAACAATATCCCCAGAAATATACTCTAAACAAATCAGAAAAGACCTGAAGCCGGGGGAAAAAGAAAGGGAAAGAAAGAAAAAAGAAAAAGCAAAAAAAAAAAGAAAAAGAAAAAGATAAAAACAGGAAAAAAAAAACAGAACAAAACAAAACAAGAAAACAGAATATGATCAAATATGATCAGGCTGGTACATAGATCAGTGCCCCCTTAGATTTTGGGTGTATTTTGGTCCGTTAAAAGATAGTGCCTCCCAAAATTTTAAAGAAAGAGAAACTTATATATGTACAAAAATAAGGGTTGATATGATGAATATGACTGTAAAGATGAAAATTATATAAAAATTTTATAAAAAGAATTGTTAAGAAGTTTGAAAAAAGAAAAGAGGATTTAAAAAGAAAAAAAAAAGGGAGAGAATGTTATCAGGCAGGAGAGTAGAACAAAACCATACACTAGAGATTTAGGGTATATTTTGATCTGTTAAGAGGAAACTATCTCAAAATTTTAAAGAGAGAACAACTTATATATATGTGCCAAAAATAAGGGTAACTACTATGAAGGTATAGAATATGACTCTAAAAATGAAAAATAAAAATGTTTATTAAAAAAGGGATTGATAAGATGTTGGTTGAAAAAGGGAAAAAAATTTCAGAAAAAAAAAGAAAGTTAAAGAAAAATTAACTTTGAAAGACTAAAGAATCATGGTAAAAAAGCCATGGATTCTATGTGCATTATTCCCCTAGCGCTGGAGTTCTGCCATTCTCAATGATCGGTAAACTTGGTCTCGGCTGGCTGTTCTCGCTGATCTTCTGGGGGAGGGGCTTGTTGCCGTGGTTCCCAGATGTCTTTGCCAGAGGTGGAATTGCCCCGCCTTTGCCCGGTCTGGGCTAAGTAATCTGCTCGGGTTTGCTCTCGGGAGCTTTTGTTCCCTGCAAGCTTTCCGTACAGCTTTGGAGGCAGAGAGTGTAAATGGCGGCCTCCCAAGTATCAGCCCCGGAGGAGCCGGGAACTCGGGGCCCCACTCCTCAGTGAGCCCCCAGAGAAAAGCAGTCAATCATTCCCGTCTTCCCGGTCCCCTGCTGTACTCTGTGCTCCCCCAGCCTGTGACCGAGCGTTTCTGTCTCTGGCACACGACCGGTCTGGAGTCTCCAAACCCAGCGGATCCCTGCGGTGCGCTCCCGCGTCACTCCTCCCGGAGGAGGAAGGGGAGTCTCCCCGGATCTTCCGCTTGTTGGGTCCCTGCTGGAGAAGCAGTGGCCCGACTGTGCCGCGGATCACGGTTTATGGCAACCCTGAGCTGAGAGCCCACGCCTCGGCTCCGTCTCTGCAGCCGGCTTCCCTGCTCCGATACCTGTGAGCTCTGCCGCACTCAGGCAGCCCCGGTCTTTCTGTGACCCCGAGGGTCCTGAGACCACACTCTCCCACGAGGGTTCCACCCCCCACTTAGCCACTGGAGTGTCCTCCCTCAGCAGAGCCGACTTTTTATTTTTTTTATTTTTTTTATTTTTTCATTCTTATGTTAATCCCCATACATTACATCATTAGTTTTAGATGTAGTGTTCCATGATTCATTGTTTGTGCATAACACCCAGCGCTCCATGCAGAATGTGCCCTCCTCAATACCCATCACCAGGCTAACCCATCCTCCCACCTCCCTCCCCTCTAGAACCCTCAGTTTGTTTTTCAGAGTCCATCGTCTCTCATGGTTCGTCTACCCCTCCGATTTCCCCCCCTTCATTCTTCCCCTCAGCAGAGCCGACTTCTAAAAGTTCCGATTTTGTGCCCCGGGGCTCTATCACTTGCCAGAAGCGGCTGACAGAGGCCCCTCCCCCGCCGTCTGTCCTCCCGAATATCGCCTCGGATTCACTTCTCCGCACGTCCTATCTTCCAGAAAGTGGTCGCTTTTCTGTTCAGAGAGTTGTTGCTATTCTTTTCTTCGATCTCCTTTTGAGTTTGTAGGTGTTCAGAATGGTTTGATCCCTATCCAGCTGAATTCCTGAGACCAGACGAAATCCAGGTCTCCTACTTCTCCACCATCTTGTTCTGCCCCGCCCCCCGCAATACTTTTTTCACCCTCACTGCCTATATGATTGGGAGGGAAAACAAGGAAAATGAAAAAAGAAGAGAAAAGGAAAAAAAAAAAAGCTCTAGCATTGTCTAATGCAGTGTGAGGAGAAGGGAAAGTGCTTATCTCCAGGTGAGATTATTTCAGTTTATTGCATTTAATTCTTACAAAAATCCTATGAAGTGTAGTGGCCATTATTATTTTTTAAGAGATAAAAACTGAGCTCAGAAAGATTAAACTGATTTTGGAGAAACATCACAGGGGACAGGATTCAAACCTACTTCCATTTCAAACTTGGATCCTAACCCAAAGGCTATATTCTTCCTTTTTTTTTTTTCTTTTCATTTTAGTATTTGAAAAAAATTTTTTTGAAATATTCTTAATGTATGGGAAATTAAGAAAATAAAATAAATTATTAACCTGTATCTGCCATCCAGTTTTATCAATATTTGGCTACTTTTTGCTTTAGATCTTATTTTTTTAAAGAAATAAACATTGTAGATACAGTTGAAGCTCATCTACATATTCCTACTCCTGTGTCTCCCCCATTTACCTCACTAGAGGTAACTATTAGCATGAAGTTAGTATCATTTTCATGCATATTTTAAGCTTTGACTGCATACATGTATCAGTGAATGATACAGTAGTAGTAAATCATGGGTTTAAACCTTAAATAATTATATCTTGCTACAACTTGCTTTTTAAACCTCACTTATCTTTATGATATTCATTTATCAGTTTGATATATAGCTCTAGTTCATAAAATTGATGAATAATCATGAATAATTATGAATTATGATTATGATGAATAATTATGAATAATGTATGAGGAGTCTACAATTTATATACCATTTTTTCCTACTCATGAACATTTAGGTTATTTGTTTTATTATTTTATTATAAAGTTTTCATTTTAATTTCAGTATAGTTAACATACAGTGTTATATTCAAGTTTATAATATAGTGACTCAGCAATTCCATACATTTCTCAGTGCTCATCACAAGCACCCTCCTTCATCCCCATCTCCTGCTTCCCCCACCCCCCACCCACCTCCCTTCTGGTAACCGTCAGTTTGTTCTTTAGAGTTAAGAGTCTGTTTCTTGCTTTGTCTCTCGCTCTTTTCCCCAGAAACATGGAACACTTCATGAATTTATGTGCCATTTTTGCACAGGGGCCATACGAGTCTTCTCTGTATTGTTCTCATTTTAGTATATGTGCTGTCGAAGTGACGCACTATTTGTTTTTTATTATTACAAAATAATGCTACTGTGAACATTATGCAGTAGTACATTCATTTCTCTAGGGTTGTAACTAGAAATGGAATTTCTGGTTTGTAGGATAGTTATATCTTCAGATTAATTAGATGTGCCTAATTGCTCTCTAAAATCATTTGTTTGAAGGGTTTTACATCTTCTCATCCACACGTGGGATCTTCAGACAGCTTAATTTTGGCAACCTGATGGGTATGATTTGGTATCTTAGTTTGCATTTACTTAACTACAAGTGAGATCTACCGTCTAATTTGTTTATTGATCTATTCATATCTTTTGCTCCTTTTCTCATTGGGGTTTCTTTTGCTTAGTGATTTATATTTGTAGTTACCTTCTTTTAGTTTGGCTTATAATCACAGGGATCAGTACCATTTGGCACCCGTCAGCTTGATAAAAATGTCCTTTTTTGGTTAACTTTTCTGTATGGTTTTGTTATGTGTCTCTTCCAAGCACTGTATACCTTGATTTAAAAAAGGAAATCTAGTCTGGGGTGCCAGGGTGACTCAGTTGGTTAAGCATCTGACTTCCGCTAAGGTTCTGATCTTAGGGTCCTGGGATCCATCCCTGCCTCAGGCTCCTCACTCATTGGCGGTCTGCTTGTCCCTCTGCCCCTCCTCCTGCTTGTACACACACTCTTTCTCTCTCCTCTCTCAAATAAATAAATAAAATCTTAAAAAAAAGAAAGAAATCCATTCTGATGTTCTTTGTCTTCTAGAAGGTGGGTTTCATTGGCTTATTATTTACATTTATTGTATTTGTTGACATTTGGACTTAAAAATTTTTTACTTTCTTTCCTTGCTTTTAATTTTCTTTTTTTCTGCCTTTTTTTAGATTATAAATCTTTTCTTTCAATTGTTAACTTAAAAATTTTTGACATACATACTTAAATATTCACTTTTATAAAAAGGCCCAGTTATTTAATATACTCTTACTAAATAGGCAAGGAGGAATCAAATGCCCTCTGTCATCTTAGTCTCATCTAAAGTTTCAGTTTTACATGTTTCTTTTTAAGTTTTCCATTTTTTAAAATCTGTCAGTACCTAATACCACTTTATTGTATTTAGAGATCAGAATCTTTAAACAAAAATTTTTGTAGTAAATGTTACAAACAACCTTTGCTTTTATTTATTTTTTTTAAAGATTTTTAATTTATTTATCTGAGAGAGAGAATGGGAGACAGAGCATGAGAGAGGGAGGATCAGAGGGAGAAGCAGACTCCCCGCTGAGCAGGGAGTCCGATGTAGGACTTGATCCCAGGACTCCAGGATCATGACCTGAGCCGAAGGCAGATGCTTAACCAACTGAGCCACCCAGGCGCCCCACAACCTTTGCTTTTAAATATATGTGAGATGAATTGTAAAATACAAAATGAAATCCGGGACTTCGTTTCCTGAAGTTTTCTGTTGGAGTAACTTGAAAACACTCATTAAGAAATGCTAGATGAAATATAACAAACATCCTTTAAAACTTTTCCTTAGGGAGAATTTTGAACATACAAAAGTAGACATAACGGTATAACGTACTCTTACACACTAATCGCTCAGCTGCGATAGCCCTTATTACCTGTGTCATCTTATTCTGTGCCATCTGCTTTCCCCATTACTGTGTTATTTGGAAGCACATTGTAGACATCATATTATTTCTTCCATTACTATTTCAGTATGCATCTCTAAAATATAAAAATGCTTTTTAAAATTAAAAACATCATAATTCCTTAATATCTTTAAATTCTCAGCAAGCAATCAAATTTCTGAATGCTTGATACATCATAAATGGCTTTTTAAGTGGTTTGGATTTTTTTTTTTTAAAAACTAGGGTCCAAATAAGGGCCACGCATTGTGACTTTACAGTCTATGTTTCCTGCATCCCTTGTCTTTTTTCTTTTTTAAAAAAAACTACATTGGTTATAGTTTCCCACAATCTAGATTTTGCTGATCACATTTTCATGGTGTAGTTTAATGTGTTCCTCTGTTCTCTGCATTTCCTGTAAATTGGTATTTTACAGACTTGATTGTGTTCAAAATTGTCATATAGTGCCGGAAAATACTTTCCTACAGATTCTTGTCCTGCTATTTCTACTTTTTCAGCTGACTGCCTTCCAGTCCTTCTTATAGGATCCTTTCAGATTCCCCTTTCCTTTATAAATTTGGTTTTCTATAGCATTAGTTTCCTGTTCTTTACCTTCACTGATGTTGCCTTTCCTAAAGGTATCACATCGTGTATCTACCCTGGGGTCTAGAGGAAGTATTTATATTGCTGCTTCCATAGGGTAATATTTATCGCCCTAATACAAAAACCAAAAATCTTGTTCTTTGAGATTAATATGATACAGATTATACCGTCCTCAGTTCCTCCTGTTGTCCTCTGCTGCCCTCTCCTTGCCTACTACTATGTTGTTAGTTGGGAAATTTTGGCATCTAACCTGGTTTTCCTCTAAACCCTTATTTCTGACATGATCATAGGTTATGTATTATCCAGGTGAAGAACTCACCTAAAGACACTTTAAGGTTTCTTAATATATTTGACTCTGCATTGTCATCCAAACTTGACACTAGTACTCCTTTCTCATAACCTCATTCTAATGAAACCTTGTTATTATCTCAAGTTTGTCCATCTCTGAAGTTGTGAACTGTTATTTGTACCAATCTCTGGTCACATTCTTCTGATTGTTTAGGTCTTTTATATTGTATTCCTGTGCCCTTGGTCCTGTCCCTGTCGGTCCTAGGGCTAACACCTTTCCCCTTTGTTTTCCCCCTTCTTTCTTTGATATTATCACTGTTGGCCCCTCCAGTAGCTTGAGAATTATCTCTTAGCTTATTTTTATGTTCTCCTTTGATCTTTGACCATCTACAGCTACCCTGTCTCTTTTCTGCTCTTCACCCTTAAGAATAGCCTTGCCACCTTGATTTCCTTTTTCCTCATTATTCTCTTCTTAAATTTTCCCCCCAGATATTTCATAGACATTGGTTTAAAAAAATCAGATCACACAGAAGCTTATAATGCAAAAACTATTACAATGAGAAGTTTTATTCTTCCCACTTCAGTCCTTTTCTCCAGAAGGAGTTAGTTTTGACTGTTAACTTCTTGTAGTTCAGTCTTGATCTCACCTACACACTGTTCCCCTCCCCCTTTCCTCAAATTATTCATTTCACATAAGGTAAAGTAGTATATTTAGAACTTGATTTCTTGTTCCAGAAACCATAGGCAGTATTTCTTGATTTCTCACTTTCTAGGATTAGTGTACTTCTTCCAAGCTTCTGTTTAGCCACCCCCTTGCTTTCACTTCTCAGCCTCCAGCATTTGTATTTTTATGTCAAGATGAACATTTACATTGTGTCTAGTAACCATAATTAACACTTGAGTGCTTTGTAGAGGATTCTAAGTTTGCAAAGCAATGACAGTGCTTATATTATATTGAGCATTGTTACGGAGCCAAGAAGCATGCTGTAATTTCATCGCCTTTCTTGTCAAGTTTTCTTCCACTGGGATTGCCTTTTTTCCCCTTTCTTTTAGTTTTCCTTTATCCTCTGTGAGTGTGTAGTGCTATGTTGTGTTTTGTATTTGTTTTTAACTCCTTCATGGCAAGCAGCCTAGTACCCACTTTTTTCTGAAGTCTTCCTTCCAGGGTCCCCTTGCTGGGCTGAGTGCTTTAGGCCTGCTGCCCAGCTGTCTGTCACCATGTGACTTAACTTCACTACTGTCCAGGGTTGGATCTATTTTCTGGACCTGATGTCATCTTTTTGATTTACTCCTTTGGTTTGGTTGGTATGTTGTATCTTAAGAAAGTAACTTCTGAAATGCTGCTTTTGAGGTAAACTTTCAGTATTTAAATGTTTGAAAATCACTTTATTCTGCTGGGTAAGCATTCTAAGTTGAAAACCATGCATGAGGTTAGGAAATAAAAGTAATGACACAAAATGAAAGGAAAAACTATCTTTCTTTTTTTTTTTTTTTTAAAGATTTATTCATTTATTTTGACAGAGAGAGACACAGCGAGAGACGGAACACAAGCAGGGGGAGTGGGAGAGGGAGAAGCAGGCCTCCCGCCGAGCAGGGAGCCCTATGCGGGGCTCCATCCCAGGACCCTGGGATCATGACCTGAGCCGAAGGCAGACGCTTAACGACTGAGCCACCCAGGCGCCCCGAAAGGAAAAACTATCTTTACCCTTCAGATCCTTTCCCTGGTTTTTTGCTCACTTCTTAATTGCTAAGTTCAGTGAATTTTCCCCCCTTCTGTTTCTATCTTATTTAACCTCTTCATAGTATTTGACAACTCTTCTCATGACACTTTTGTCTTTCCTTTTTTTTTTTTTAAGGAACTTTAGTTTTATTAAAATATATACAGAAAAGCACACTTATCAGAAGTATACATATAGCACAGTGAATTTTTACAAAGTGAACACTTCCAGCTTTTCTTCTACTTCTTGACCATTTCTTTTCAAGAATCTGCTACATTCCTCTTTATGTTCCCCCATTTCTGACAGTTCTAGATAGTTCTTAAATGTTTGGACTGCAAGGACTTGGTCTCCAACCCTCTTCTCATCTTGTATACCTTATATATATTTTTATGCCTAATAACTTTAAAAATCTGTAACAAAAACACATAATGTATCCCTTAGCCTTTAGAAATCTAGCTGCCTATAATGATATCTCAATCTGGATGTATCACAGGTAACTCAGTTTCATTATGTGCCAAACTGAATTCATCATTCCTCCAAAGCTGTTCCATCCTACTCTGTGAATTTTGACACTGGACACCCAGCCTCTCAAACCCCAAACCAAGAAATCTTCTTAATTCCTCATATAGCAAGCTGATTACTATGAATCTTCCTTGTAATTGTCTTATAGATGTTTCATATTCCAAATATTTAAAATCCACTTTCCTTTCAACTTATTTTTCTTCTCTATCTTGGTGCTTAGCATTGCTTTCTTTATGCCTCTTTGCTTGGTTGGAAATCTCAAATTCAGGTGAGATCCCTCCCTTTCCCTGATGTCCAGGTAGTAATAAAGGTAGATCTTCACGGTAAGTCTATGTAGTACACAGCCCTTTCACCCTGTGTATTCTATTACAGTTCCTGCAACACTTTATGTATTGTTTTATTTTTTATTTTTTTAAAGATTTTATTTATTTATTTGACAGAGAGAGACACAGCGAGAGAGGGAACACAAGCAGGGGGAGTGGGAGAGGGAGAAGCAGGCTTCCCGCCGAGCAGGGAGCCCTATGCGGGGCTTGATCCCAGGACCCTGGGATCATGACCTGCGCTGAAGGCAGACGCTTAACGACTGAGCCACCCAGGCGCCCCTATGTATTGTTTTATATCTGTCCACATTATTTCCTTTCTACTGTAGATGAAGAGCTTTTGAGACAAAAAGTTACATCTTTCTTTTGGAAAATGTTGAGTATGTAAATGAACATGAAGTAAGTTGAATGAAGTCAGATGATATAATATGTAAACAGAAAAGTGTTGGAATACATTTAGACTAGAAAATTTGACACCAACAAGTTTAAAAATCCCAGAATGTCTCATAAGCTAACAAACATGGTACGTATCTGTTTTATCTAGGTTTTGGCTGACTTACTCCTAAAATATCTTGGTAAAGAGAGGGGAAATATATAAGTAAGCACAGTATAATGACATTTTATCTTGTTTTGTCAAGGATTCATAAAGCAGCACTTTATATTTTACTTTATCACCAGGAAATTTCTTTGACAGTTATGGATTATTGTGGTATATTCTCCAAAATAAGCTCCATTCGGTGAACACTGGTTTTAAGTCATTTTTTCTACTTTTAATTTTTTATAAATAATAATAGAGAATAATGGAAACCAACATACACTTAAAGGAGAGAAAGCTAAATTCCAAAAAATTACTTAGAATATATTCCAGATATTAGCAATCCATACAAAAATATTTTATGAAATGTATACCAGAGTAGTTTTAAGGTTAGCTTAGAGACTAAGACATTTTTAATAGTATTGCAAAGAAAAATTCTGCTTAATGAAAGAGGTGATAGAAGCAAAAACTAAGGGAAATAACACTGACACCAGAAAATGGGTTTTTAGGGAAGGGTCCTTTTATTTTAGATAGAAGTGTATAGTAAAGCCAATTTCTTAAACTGACAAATAAAAGTAGGTGAGATTAAAAAATAATTGATACTTCTTGCTGTTCCCTTTTTAGCTGTCATTCCTCAGGTGTTAGTGTAGCCTTTGAGGAATGTAGGGATACAGAAAAAGAGGTACATTGATTCTGTAGCATCCTACTACTGTAGTTCTCGGTCAGTATTTCTTTGTCATTACTGTGGGAAATTATATTTGATAAAAAAAATCTGAGACCTTTTTTTCACAATAGTTGCTGAAAAGTAGATCCAGATTCTTATTCACTGATGATTTATTTCTGTTGAAGACATGATGTTCCCATTACCATTGACAAGAAGCTCAAATTGGACTTTCTCTGCCCTTGTGCAATTCATGTTATGTAACTTTTCTTGGCTGTCCCTATACTTGGATGTTTGATTATGGTTTAGGGAGGTATTGCATTAGATGTAATTGGCCAAATGTGAACTTTAAAAGTATGTCTGGCAGCCACATATCTGGTGGAAACCAACAAATCTAAAGTAGGAATGAGAAGAGGTAAAGACAGCAAAAGTTTGTTTTGATGCCAACAGGTATCTGAGGGAATTGTTTCACATTTTCCATGTTTCTTCTAAGAATAGGCATACTTTTTAAAAAATAGTTTTATTCAGACATAATTCACATACCATACATTTTGCCTCTAGCCATACGTTTTGTTTTAAATTGTAGAAGCAAAACTAGAATCTATATGAAAATGAATAGTGAGAAGTTGTGTTTAGATATGATTCCCAGCTGCTTTAGTGATAGGTTTTATGCTTTTCTCAAACCATTCTCAAAGAATTTTCTAGGCTTATTGGGTTAGGATGAGGGATTTGGGAGATAACAGCCATTTGTCTTCTAGAATGGTATTGTAGATAAGGAACAGAAGGAAAGTTCTCCATGTTATAGGTTTTCCCATTCATAGCTTTTTTCTTGACTAGTTTCTGTGATTTTGAGCTAAGAAGATCCAACAGGCTTAAAGAGCGAGAGTCTGTTTTTGTGCTGTGCTTTAATATTTTAGCCTCTTTTATCAGAAACTGCTAAAATTAGTAATCAGACCTCAGGATTAAAATTGGTGAGGGAATATCTTTTTGGGTGTATTTCTTTTCAAAAACAATGTGCTTTTGTGGGAAATCCTTTTGATTTAAACCTGTGTGGGCTTAAAGATAACGTATCTTTTTGACTGGGTTTGCGTGTAAGCAATACTTTGCATAAATGCAGGATAGGGGAGTCCTGGAAAAGCCTCAGTTCAAAGAAAAGATTTATTTGCTAAAGGTGTTTTTTGTTTTTTTGACAGTAGGTTATTTAACTTTATAGGTAGTTTCTGCTCTTATTATTATTATTTTTAAAGATTTTATTTATTTATTTGACAGAGCGAGAGAGCACAAGCAGGGGGAGCGGCAGGCAGAGGGAGAAGCAGACTCCCGGCTGAGCAGGGAACCCCATGCGGGACTCGATCCCAGGACCCTGGGATCATGATCTGAGCTGAAGGCAGACGCTTAACCGACTGAGCCACCCAGGCATCCCTGCTCTTATTATTAAATGCCCTTTTCACATGACTCGATTAATTTATTTGGATTTCTTTTCCTTATATAGTGTAGAAAAGCTATAAGTCCTGCTAAATTGCGTCACAGAGATTTACTATCAGTTCAAAAAAGACAAAGCAGAACGTAATAAGTAAAATTTGCCATTTGTTAATCTAAGGAATCAGCTCTACCGGTTGTAATTCAGTTGAATTAATTTGGTATATTTATAAGGGTGGTTCCTTAAGTTACTTATTTCAGTGACTTGATTCTGTTGGGAAAGAAGTTGAATATACTAAAAATTATTCTTAAAACCAGCATTTTGTATATTTATTTATTTACTGGAAAGAAGAAAACTGTCTTTATTCACAGATAGTATATTCAAACAATTACAAAAAATTCCGGGGTGCCTGGGTGGCTCAGTGGTTAAGCGTCTGCCTTCGGCTCAGGTCATGATCCCAGGGTACTAGGATCGAGCCCCGCATCAGGCTCCCTGCTCCTTGGGAAGCCTGCTTCTCCCACTCCCACTCCCCCTGCTTGTGTTCCCTCTCTTGCTGTCTCTCTCTCTGTCAAATAAATAAACAAAATCCTTAAAAAAAAAAAATTCCAAGGAATCCACAAAATAATAAAATTACTATGAGAATTTACCTAAGTTGAGATTTGGAGAAGCACATCAGTTTGGATTTAAATTTGCTGCATATAACCGAAATTACAAGAGTGGATTTATGTTTCTCTCAAGTAAAAGAAGATACTGTGCTGGACAGGTGGCTCCATGATTATTAGGAAACTAGTTACCAGCTATCTTTTTCTCTTTCCAACCTTTACCCTGACTTCCATCCTCAGGATCACCTTGGGGTTGCAAGAGGGCCATTATAGCTCCAACCACGGTGTGTTCATTTTGTGTAGCCTAAAGGAGGAAAGGGCAACAAAAAAGAATGCCACTTCATAGCTAAATCAGCACAGAGTGGAATTACTGCATCATAGTATGGATATATGTGTAGCCGGCGCCCGATGGGTGCAAGAGCATCTAGCCCCGGGGGTGCCAAACAGACAAGTTCTGCCCTTCAATGCTGACAAAATCCAAAGGCAGAGAGACAAGAGGTGGTGAAACAAGAAAGTAATTTATTCCAGTGAGGCCAACACTGGAAAGACAGCAGGCCAACATCTCAAAGACTGTTTCCCAAGTCCTGAAAATACTTGTAGATTTGTTAGGAAAATGTGGGACAAAGGTAGGTGGGTACATGTAGGTGGGCAGTTGAAAGGTCAAGTTGATCATCCCCTTGGGGTCAGTCACCCAGGGTCTTGCTTGCTGGTGGTCATGGCAGTCATTATTGCTTGAGAGGGTAGTTTTGGTTCCCATCACAGGATGCTACCACCCCCCTGCGCCAGGTCTTTTGTCTGAGTTAAAAAATAAGCTGGAAAGAATTTAGTCATTTGGAAAATACAGACTAGGGTCAAATGGAAGTAGTTAAAGTCCCCTTTCATATGGATAACTTTGTAAGAAACTTCCAGTTTTTCAAAGTGCTTGTTTGGTTTTACATTCCCATCAGGAGTGAGAGTTCCAGTTGCTCTACAACTTTTGTAACATTTGGTGTCATTAGTCTTTTCAAATTTTTCCATCCTAATGGGTGTGTGTTGGTATCTCATGGTTTTAATTTGTATCTCACTGAATTGGTGGTATTTAGCGGTTTTCATGTGGTTTTGGGGTTTTAAAAAATCTCCATTTGTTACATTTGTTTAAATATTTTGGTCTTTTTTTAAATTACTGGATTATAAGAGTTTCTCCTGTATTCTAAATATAAATCCTTTGATATATATATGTATTTTCTCTCCATCTTGACTATTCATTTTCTTAACAGTCTTTTTTGGTCAGCAGAAACTCAGTTTTGGTAATATCTAACTTGTCACTTTTTTTTTTTAAATGGCTAGTACTTTGTGTTTTATCTAAGAAACGATTATAACTCTAAGGTTGATCAGTTGAGCATATGTGTGTGGTTCTATTTCTGGACTGCCTGTTCTGTTCCATTTATCTCTTTGTGTATTCTTGTGCCAATACTGTATGTATTGATTATTGTAGTTTTATAGACAATCTAGAGATCAGGTAGTGTAAATTATTCAACTTTATTCCTTTTAAAAATTGTTTTGACTTTTCTAGATCCTTTGCATTTCTATGTACATTTTAGATTTAGCTTTTCAATTTTTGTAAAAATGCCCTCTAGGATTTTGACTGGGATTGCATTAAATCTGTATATCAATTTGGGGAGAACTGACATATTAACAAGCTAAAATCTTCTAGTCCATAAAAACTACTTAGGTTTTTTTTAATTTTTCTCAAGTTTTATACTTTTCATCTCATGTTAAATTAGAACATGTTTCATCATCTGTATCTCTCCATATTTCATTTTTGATGCTATCATGACTAGTATCTTTAAAATTTTATTTTGCAGTTGTTTGTTGTTGGTATGTAGTTTAGAATGTAGATTTTATTATTCAGGTATGGTGAGACCAATAGATCAGGAGATAATTGCCATTGATAAGATAATTGTTAAATTCACAGATCCCAAGAGGAGGAAGGGTTATACCATGCCCAGAGGGGCCACAAGGGGAAACATCAGGGTCAGTCAGGAGGCAGAGAGAGTGAGGGGAAAATGTGGGCAGGAAGCTTTATTGTGGTTTTTGTGGGACACATCTGGTGAGGCAAGGTAAGCATGTTGAGGATTAATTTCCGTGGGCTCTGGGGCATAGAAGCTGTCCCTAGTTGGAGTGCATCTGTGATATACCTGCTTCTAAGAGGATTAAGGCCCAGAGTGTAAGAACTTGATAGAGGAGGTGGTTGGGGCTATGGGCTCTGCACTGGTTGGTTTGTATATGAAAGATGTGCTCTCAAGGGAGTTCTTTACTATCTTTAGGAATTGGTTAGGCGTGGAAGGGGCAGTCCCTCCAGGACCAGCAAGGCCCAAAGATAATCAAAGCATAAAAAATACAGAATAAAGAGCATAATTAAAACAGTATATAGGAATACCGTTGGTTTTGTTTATTTTGTGATGTTGTATCCCATGATATTGGTCAGTTCACTTAAAATTCTAATAAATGTAGAATTGTATGGATTTTCTGTGTGCACTATCATGTTGTCTGTATATAAAGACAGTATTCTTTATTTTCAGTCTCTGTCCTTTAGTTCTTTTTCTTACCTAATTGCATTGGATAGAACCTCCAATGCTGATTAGAAATGATAATCATGGACATCCTTGCCTTGTTTCTGATCTTAGAGAGAAAGCAATCAATATTTAATCAGTAAGTATGATGTTAGCTTAAGATTATAGATGGTGTTTATTTTATTGAGAAAGTTCCCTTCTTTTCCTAATTTGTTGACAGAGATTTTATCATAAATTGGTTTTGACTTTTGTCAAATGTTTTTTCTGCAACAGTTGAAATGATCATGTGGGTTTTGCTCTGTTACTGTGTTAATAAAGTAAATTACATTGATTCACTTTCACATGTTAAGCCAACCTGCATTCCTGGGATTAACCCCAGTTAGTCTTGATTTTCTGACTTTTTTATGTGTTGCTGGTTCCATGTTCTATTGTTTTGCTATATTCATGAGAAACATTTGTCTTTTGTGATACATCTGGTTTTGGCATCAGGGTAATGATTATAAAATAAAGTGATTTGGGAAGTATTTCCTGCTTCTCTGTTTTTGGTAAGGATTTGTATAGAATTTTTTTTTTTTTTCTTTAAATGTTGACAGACTTTACCAGTGAGCTTGATTTGGCCTGGAGTTTTCTTTGTGGATAGATTTTTTTTTTTTTTAAAGATTTTTTATTTATTTATCTGAGAGAGAGAATGGGAGACAGAGAGCATGAGAGGGGGAGGATCAGAGGGAGAAGCAGACTCCCTGCCGAGCAGGGAGCCCGATGCGGAACTCGATCCCGGGACTCCAGGATCATGACCTGAGCCGAAGGCAGTTGCTTAACCAACTGAGCCACCCAGGCGCCCCTGTGGATAGATTTTTAATGAAAAATTCGATTCATTGAACAGATATGATACAGTTCATGTTTTCTGTTTCTTCCTATATCAATTTTGGTAATTTCTGTCTTTCATGGAATTTGTCCATTACATCTAAGTTGTTGAAATCACTTGGCCATAAATCATTATAGCTCCTTTTCAAATTACTGTAAGATCTGTAGGGATGTTCTGTTTTTATTCCTGCTAATGATAATTTGTGGTTTTTTTCTGACTTTCCAAAATTGATCGTTCTAGTTAAAGACATAAATTTTATTAGTTGTTTCCCAAAACTGACCTTTGGTTTTATTGATTTTCTCTGTTGTTTTCTCTGCTCTTCATTCCTACTTTCTTCTCCTTTTTCTGGTTTCTTCTTTTAGCTACTAAGGAAGTTAGATCATTGATTCCAGATCATCTTTCTTAACATAAGTATTTAAAACTACACATTTCCCTTTAAACACCATGTTAGCTGTTATCTTAAAAATTTTATTTTTAATGGTTTTTCTTTTACTTTTTTTTTTTTAGTATGTAGTAACATTTTTATTTCTCCACTAACCAATAAAGTGTAACATTGTTTTCTCCATTTTCTTTGCATAATTAATCAATTCTTAACATTTTCTGGAAAGTATTTTGTGGTCAGTGCCCAGCAGTCAAGTAAAACTTTTTTAAGTTTTATTTTTAAGACCATATTTCTTCCAGCCTCATGTCCATAGATTCCCATTGTGTCTGATGCCCTGCTTTATTTCCAAGACATAGAATGTTTCCTGGTACATAGAATGCGTTCAAAAGTATTTATGAATGAATAAAAGAATGAATGGGTCTTCCTAATATCTCTTCACAGTGTCCTTACATCTCTGCTCTCCTTTTTGTTTGAGGGTTATAATTTTGTGTTCGTCTGGAGAACCAATCAAATTGAATAGGGTGTGCCCCACAAGCTGAAGCCCTCATTATGTTTAGTGTCTATCCAATCAGGGTGTGTTCCGTTGGAATGTAGCCCTGATTAGGTTTACTAACAGTAAACCCAAGGTATAAAGGGAACTCAAAGAGTCATTGTTCTGAGAAGAAGAAACGGGCAAATTTGGGACATTGGAAGAGGAATTAGCTGCTTACCTGTGGAACTTGCCACAGAATCTGTTAGGCTTCACCATCTCGTCCAACTCTGAGTCCTGGTGAATTTTCCAAACAGTGAGATGTGAGCTGGCCTCATTCCTTATAATTTTTTTTTTTTTTAAAGATTTTATTTATTTATTTGACAGAGAAAGACACAGCGAGAGAGGGAACACAAATGGGGAGTGGGAGAGGGAGAAGCAGGCTTCCCGCTGAGCAGGGAGCCCGATGTGGGACTCGATCCCGGGACTCCAGGATCATGACCTGAGCCGAAGGCAGTCGCTTAACCAACTGAGCCACCCAGGCGCCCTCATTCCTTATAATTATGTAAGTTCTATCCCCTCTTTAGACATCTGTCATATCAGACCACCTTCCTTTTTTTTTTTTTTTTTAAAGATTTTATTTATTTACTAGAGAGAGAGAGCACGCGTGCTGGAGAAAGCGTGGGGAGGTGCAGGTGGGGAGAGGAGCAGAGGGAGAGGACAAGCAGACTCCCTGCTGAGTGTGGAGCCCTTTGTGGGGCTCAGTCTCAGGACCCTGAGATCATGACCTGAGCAGAAATCTAGAGTCAGGTGGCTAACTGAGCCACCCAGGTGCCCCTCAAAGCAGCTTCTTATGATCTTTATATTTCATTGTGTCGGTATTTGCTCTACCATTTTCCTTTCCCATTTTTTGGCTGTTTGTGTCCTCTTTCCATTTTGGTCTTGAACTAAATTATTTTAACTTCCTACCCTAAGATCCTAGATCTGTGCTGTCTAATAATAACTACCCACCACATGTGACTATAAAATTTAAAGTAATAAAATTAAATAAACTTCATATCTCAGTAGTGGTGACCAAATTACAAGTATTCTGTAACCACATGTGTGGCAGTTATTGTATTGTACAATACAGATACAGAGCATTTTCTTTATCTTGGAAAATTCTATTGGCATGGTGATCTACATCTTATGTTTTTATTATTTTTTGTTGTAAATACTTCATTTTTTGCTTCTCTGAATTAATTTCCTTTTATGGATTTCATCAGGTGATTTTCTTCTTTAAACATCTTTAGATACATGCTTAATTTAGTCATTTAAAAATTAATGTATATTTAAGACAATTTCGTGTGAATATTGTTTTAGCTTCATTTGTACTTATACATAGCTGTATTCAAATGTTACTATTTTTCATAATGTACTTAAATTTTTGCGTCAACTTTAAAAGAGATTATCTTACCCCTTAATTTTTAGTTAATAGGTTGTGTCTTCCATGATTGTTGTTTTCTGGCATTATTTCGTTGCTTATAGGGCTGTTGCATATTCCTTTTTTAAAAAATATGAGGCTTTCCTCCATCTTGGTACATAAACCATTTGTATGCAGTGTCCATTTATGCACCTTGAAGATAGATCTGTTTCATGGTATGCTGCTTTCATAGATAAAATTCTAAAATAGTTGTAAACTTAAATCTAATTTCACCATTCCTGAGTTGCTTTGAATGTATTAGATGTTGAAAATCATGAAAGGTTGAACTTTGATTTGTAATCCAATCTGAGATGATATATTTCTTCATTTTCAGTACTAATTGATGTACATTTGTTTTGGTTTAATACTTTCTTCATATTTAAAGCTACTTTCTTGTATCTTATGATTTGTCTTTGTTTAATTGTCTGTGAATTGCTAAAATGTAAGCGACAAGGAGGCAAACTGTAACAGTTACGTCAGCTGCTATATCCTTAACCCCTGGAATAGTGCCTAGCCCATCACTGGTTTTGAATTTTGAGAGAGCTCATTTAATAACATCACTTCCCAGACTGTAGTTCTGAATTGAAAAAAAGGGCAATGGCAGGTGAGTGAGTATAAGTAGATATCATTTGTTTTTATTGACAGATCTGTTGGGGAACACAGTTTTACTGTGGAGGAACAAAGGTCCTTAAAGCACTCCAGAAGTAACAAAGTGTGTACAAATAACCCTGGGATGGCTGGGAGTAAAAGACCTACTCCTTCAGCTTTAGCAATAACTTTAAAATGTTAAGGCATTATTGAGGAAGCAGAATGTCTCCTTCCAGTTAACTCTTTGAGATCTGGGGGAAGAACCTGTGGTGTGCAATCACCCATCCCGAAGTCACCAAAGATATGTTATTATTCCTACCTTAATGAGAAGTTAGTCAATATATTTTTGCATGAATTACTGAATAATTTAGAACCATTAAGGGGTTTTGTTAATTCTTTTAAATATTGCTTGTATTGCTGTGGTTTTTGAAATGTATTTAATCCCTATTTTCTGAGATAGTTGATCAATTTTGTTAATTTTCTCAGAGAACCAGCTCCTGGTTTCATTGATCTGTTCTACTGGTTTTTTTACTTTATGTATAATTTATTTCTCCTATAATCTTTTTTTATTATATTATGTTAATCACCATACATTACATCATTAGTTTTTGATGTAGTGTTCCGTGATTCATTGTTTGCGTATAACACCCAGTACTCCATGCACTACATGCCCTTTTTAATTCCTGTCACCAGGCTAACCCATCCCCCCCGCCAAAACCCTCAGTTTGTTTCTCAGAGTCCATAGTCTCTCATGGTTCATTTCCCCCTCCGATTGCCCGCCCTTCATTCTTCCCTTCCTGCTATCTTCTTCTTCTTCTTCTTCTTTTTTTAAAAATATATTATTTGTTTCAGAGGTACAGGTCTGTGATTCAACAGTCTTACACAATTCACAGCGCTCACCATAGCACATACCCTCCCCAGTGTCTATCACCCAGCCATCCCATTCCTCCCAACCCCCACCACTCCAGCAACCCTCAGTTTGTTTCCTGAGATTAGGAATTCTTCATATCAGTGAGGTCATATGATACATGTCTTTCTCTGATTGACTTATTTTGCTCAGCATAACACCCTTCAGTTCTATCCATGTCATTGCAAATGGCAAGATTTCATTCCTTTTGATGGCTGCATAATATTCCATTGTATATATATACACCACATTTTCTTTATCCATTCATCTGTCGATGGACATCTTGGCTCTTTCCACAGTTTGG